>NC_091254.1:41891666-42195555 GCF_042477335.2 Ovis canadensis
TGTGAGTCACCTGGGGGCATGGTTATTAAGAAAATTACTGATGACATTACTTTCTCAGTTTAAAAAAAAAAAAAAAACAAGCCCATAGGAAACAGCTAAAATAAATGTGAAGATTTGAATTTCTAAATTTGGACAGAGTTCTTAAAAAAATCACCACTAACGTACATTAATCCCAAACTTTACACTGGCCCTAGATCTCATAGCTAAAAGGTAACAAAGAAATGAGGTTTGGAACCAAACAGCATTTAGGAATATAACTCTTCTATTACCCTCAGATAGCAGTGGAAATGTTATCTCCACTGTTATCATCACATATTTATGAACTAAAAAAAAAAAAAAAACCTAAAGTGAGATATTAAGCTGCTAAAGTTGAAAAAGACAACCAATTTTTTCAGGCTGACTGAGAAAACCAAAGGCCAGAATGTGTTACTCTTCAATTTGCGGCTGTGGTTTCTGCAGAAAAAAATGACAGAGCATTAGTCACATTATGTAGTACAATAATGGCCCCGGGGTGGGGTAATTATGGAATAATGACACCTTTGAAACTGTTTGACTAATGCTGTAAATTATTTCTGTATTATACAAAAAGCATTATCTTATGATTTTTTTGATGACTTTGGATTGCAAGGGATTAGCTAGTACCGCTGAAAAGCAACTCATTTAGGAAAATTTAAAATGAAGAGCAGTCTGAAGTTTTCATGGCTATTAACTAAACTTGATACACTGGAAGAAGCAGTCAGGACTTTCATTCAGGTACGCCAGCCCAGACCTCTGAAGTCCAATTTGTAATACACATCTAAAGTCATTCACAAAGACATTTTAAAAATAGAAAAAATGTAATGGAGGAAAAGAGGCATTTCTAAGAATTGAAATTTAAAAATAACAAAAAAAGAATATTTCTGGCAGTAATCACAAGGACTACCTACACAGTTTCAAAAGAAAACACCTTCGATTTGGGAGCAAATACTTGTAGAACAAACGAAAGAACTCAGTAAATAATTTTTTATCAGTGTGTCAAAAAAAATGTTCCGGTTTATTGTGAAGGCTTTTGTGGCTCATCTCGTAAAGAATCCTCCTGCAATGTGGGAGACCTGGGTTTGATCCCTGGGTTGGGAAGATCCCCTGGAGAAGGGATAGGCTACCCACTCCAGTATTCTGACCTGGAGAATTCCATGGACTGTATAGTCCACGGGGTCACAAAGAGTCGGACAGGACTGAGTGACTTTCACTTTCACTTTGAACTCTAAATTCTATAGATCATTTTTTCTTTTTTAATCTAAATTAACAACATTCAGGATTTAGTCTTTGTTCAAAGCTAACATCTATCTGTCAGGAATCCAGACCTCCCCTCCAATAAATCCTCCCAAGTTTACTTGGATTAATAACTTTACAAACCTATGAATTTCTATAGCAAAGAAGAAAGTAAAAAAGGTTAAGGAGGTAAGAAGGTAACAGAAAGACAAGATTCTTAAGCATTTTTTAATGCAGTGGCATCAACAGCGGCCTTGGAGAGAAATAACACTTTTCTAAAGCTTATTGATGCCTGCACTGAAGGCACTGAGAATAATATGCCATCCGTACAAAGAATGCAAGCCTGTGGAACTATTATCAACAGACTGCAAAAGAGACGGAAAGACCTCAAACCAAACACAAGATGGCTTTAAACTGTGTGGAGCTTTATTTGAAGGACTCTGATTTGGTATTCCTAAATCTTTTCATTCCAACCAAAGCATAAAAATATAAAGCTAAAACTTACCTGATAATATTACCAATTCTGAAATACATATATTAATATTTAATGAGTAATCAGGGGTTTTAAGAATTTTTAAATGGTGGATAGCTTGTGTATACAAAATAATTCTTTACTTACATACTCTCTAAAGGGGTTGGTTCTCTCTGGGTTGTTGTTGCCAAGATCTGTTCAGTTTCACCTGGCAACAATTTTTATGATGCCTTGAAAGGACCCCTTTCTTGTGGTCCAATATTCCCAAGATTTATTATGTTCAGTTCTCCCACATTTTCAGGTGGCATTTCCCATTTTTTTCAGTCAAGTAGATTCCGTGGAAAAAAACAAACCAACCTAGGCCTTTCTTCTTTTGAAGGCTAATCCTTTTCCCTTTAAAATAATTTCCTCTGTTTCCCTAAGGTATTATGCTTTGAAACAGTCTATAAAGAGACTGTTTCGACATTTTTAAAGATAAATTTGAATTTAAGTTTGTAAACCAAGGTAACGTTCTGTCAGAGAAAATATTTATATATAAAATACTTTCAAAAATGTTACACTATGATGCAGTTGAGTAGACAGGTAAATAAATATATACACGTTGGCTTAAAGCTCAACATTCAGAAAATGAAGATCATGGCATCTGGTCCCATCACTTCATGGGAAATAGATGGGGAAACAGTGGAAACAGTGTCAGACTTTATTTTGGGGGGCTCCAAAATCACGGCAGATGGTGATTGCAGCCAAGAAATTAAAAGACGCTTACTCCTTGGAAGAAAAGTTATGACCAACCTAGATAGCATATTCAAAAGCAGAGACATTACTTTGCCAACAAAGGTCCATCTAGTCAAGGCTATGGTTTTTCCAAGGGTCATGTATGGATGTGAGAGTTAGACTGTGAAGAAGGCTGAGCACCCAAGAATTGTTGCTTTTGAACTGTGGTGTTGGAGAAGACTCTTGAGAGTCTGTTGGACTGCAAGGAGATCCAACCAGTCTATTGTGAAGGAGATCAGCCCTGGGATTTCTTTGAAGGGAATGATGCTAAAGCTGAAACTCCAGTACTTTGGCCACCTCATGGGAAGAGTTGACTCACTGGAAAAGACTTTGATGCTGGGAGGGATTGGGGGCAGGAGGAGAAGGGGACGACGGAGGATGAGATGGCTGGATGGCATCACTGACTCGATGGACGTGAGTCTGAGTGAACTCCAGGAGTTGGTGATGGACAGGGACGCCTGGCGTGCTGTCATTCATGGCGTCGCAAAGAGTCGGACACGGCTGAGCGACTGAACTGAACTGAACTCAGGATATTACCTACAATGTCAGTGACTGTCTTATTAATAGTTTATATCAAGCTCCCAGAACATGAAAATAATACCCACATATAACTCAGGCTTATAGAATAAAATACCACAGACTGGGTGGTTTAAACAATAGACATGAATTTCTCACAGTTCTGGAGGCTGGAAGTCCAAGATCAAGGCACCAGCAGGTTTGGTTCTTGGTGAGGGCTCTCTTCCATGTTCACAGAAGGTTGTCTTCTTCCTGTGTCCCTATATGGCAGAGAGAAGAGGCTCTGGTGTCTCTTCATATTCTTTTACGTGCACAAATCCCATTATGGGGGCTCCACCATCATGACCTCATCTAAACCTAATTACCTCCCGAAGGCCTCACCACCTAACACTCACAATGGGTGTTAGTGCTTCAACATATGATTTCAGGGGGAACACATTTAGTTCATAACACCAATTACATGATAAGGTACATGAAGTACCTTAACTCCTCTATTCTCTAGTTTTACTGTATTCCAATTGTACTCAAATCCTGCCAAAGCTAAGGTATATCTGAATGTCATGTTTTGTGCTTAAATGAGATTTCTTTTAGCTGAAAAATGTAGGTGCTCTTTTGGGGAAATAAGACATAACAGTATAAAGAAACTTCCCAAAGCATCCCATTTTGAGTTTCCAATAAAGAACATAATAGCAGTTCAAAAAAATATTTCCAAAGCACCTAGTATATAGCAGACACAGGGCCAGTACTAGGATTACAAAGATGAATGAGACAATGACCATGCTGAAGAAAGTATATCAAATAATAAAATAGTAAATCTTATGAAGAATTTGAATTCATAAGCTTCAAAAAAGCAAGAAATCATTTCCCTAAATAAGCTCATCATAAAACTAATGGCTACAGGTCTCAAAACATTTTTGAGGAATATTATGTGAAATTTCAAAAGTAGATTTTTTCCCCTAGATTTGTAGAGAATTACTATGCTACTTGGAAATAATCATTTCTTGGAAATAATCACAAGTCAGTAAAATGCCTAAAGTCAAGTCTGAATTTTAAAGTATCAAGTTCAGTTTATTTAAAGTTCTAAAAGAGCAACATAGTATCCTAATTTATACACTGATATCTATGGCTAAAGGAGCAACATTAGGATTTCTTTACACAAGATATCTTATCTCATGTTAACTTATAAACTCAGTGGTGCCCTACAGACCTGAATGAGAGGCAGGATGATTTCATCTAGCTGGGTGTTGCTTTGATAAGTCTGTTTCTCTTTTCACATGATCAATCACCAAATGTCTACTTCAAGAAGTAGGACTCTAAATATCTGACTCATTACCAAGGAATACAATGTAAGCATGTGGAAGTTGATAGACCCATAAACCCAGAATATTTAAAATTATTTTTATAAGAAATTTCCATAATGGGAACAAATAAGTGAGAAATAAAAGTACAGAAAGAAAAAGATAAGGGAGGCAGGAAGGGGATGAATAAACATTGATAGCATCTTTTACCAATACCTAACCACTATTATTCCACAAGAACAAGAAGGAATCATCTTGATTTTACAACGTCCATTTCTTTATGAATTTCTCTATCAGAAATCATACATACTGAAAGTCCATTATATTGTGCAGAATGCCAGTCTTAACTGCAAATATGACAGCATTAACCTTCATTTGTTATTACTTTTGATGGTTCTTCCTTCACAAGAAGCCTGTGTCTGGGAAAGTTTCACAGCCACAGTTGTGTCATGCACATTTCTGAGGAAGAAACATGGTTATCTCCAAATGCGGGTCTTCAGAAATAAGACAGACTATAAAAATGAACCTAATATTAACTAAAGATGGAGTATCACAGTCAACAAAACCCTTTACCCGAATTCTGATATTAAGACCTAATATCTTTCTCTCAAGTTTTTAAGTGAAGATAGTGAAGTAAGGAGAGGATCAGTTTTGCCCAGAGTCACTTAATAAATAACAGCAAGGGCGTGTTCTCCCAAAGGGCATCATTAACCATCTTCAGTAAGTCATTTCAACTTCCAAGTTAAACTAGCATATCATCTGTTAATAATACTTTCTCTCACCCACTACATTCCTATTACATTCTCTTGAATTTGCAGGACATTTCAATGTAAAATTGGTGAGAACAGAATTCCCTATGTATCCTACTTTTAAAGGGAATAACAGTATTTTACTTTTAAATAAGGTTAAAATGGGTGTTGGTTTGAGATAGACATCCTAACATACGAAGGAATTAGCCTTCTAAGTTATGCTTTTGGGAAAATATTTAAGAATTAAGTACAGAATTTTCCCAAATGACTTTTGTAAACACAATGAATAAAATTATACAGGATTTTCTTATTTTACCTATTGATACAATGTGATACCAATACATTCCTTGATACTGAAGCATCTTTATTAGTTTCTGCTGCAGTAACCAAAAATAAAAAACCAAACCACATGTTATGTTAAGGCAGTGGATTGCAAGCTCTGTTACAGCCTGCAGGTTGACTCCACTGTTTTCTCCCTGCGTCCAGGCTGAAGGAGCGACAGTAATCATAGCAGAGGGGGTAATACAGAGAGACTGAGTGAATCATGCAACTGTTCTTAATGCTTGTGCTTGAAAATGGCAAATCTGACAACCATTCAGATTCCACTGGCCAAAGCAAGTCACATGGTCAAGCACAGCATCAATGAGGTATAGAGATAAACTCCTTCAACAGTGTGGGGAACGGAGAATGAATATTTGTGAAAAGTAACACAAACTGTCATACTTATAGTCAAAGAACAGACCCTTTCAGGCCACGGTAAATTATTCTTTTAATACACTACTAAATCTATGTGCTAATACATTATATATATGCATAATCATAAGTGAGAGTGGGTATATAATTTTCATGCTTTTTTCCCAAGGATTTAGTAGGCTGATTTTATTTGCTTAGTAAAATGAAATGGGAGATGGGATGGGGAGGGAGATGGGAGGGAGGTTCAAGAGGAAGGGGACATATGTATAATCTGCTATGGCTGATTCATGTTGATGATTGACAGAAAAAAAAATTCTGCAAAGCAATTCTCTTTCAATTAAAATTTTTTTAAAGTAAAAAAGATGAAATGGGTAGCTTTCTATATTTTCTTTATGTTCTATATGTGGTTTTACTTATTTCTCTTAAGGATAAAACATTTCACCAGTACTACCTAGAACTGGATCCTTTGCTGGGGGAAGTAATTACCCGGATAACTTTGGAAAACATTTTTATGTTAATAGTAGAATACCACTAGATTTTTAAGTAGTTTTTTATTTTCCTAGAAATCATCCACATCATGATTTTCAAATCTGATAGTGATATATTATATGTACACATTTAACATGTTTTCTACATGTTATAACTCCTCCATCACTTCTAATCTTTATGGGATGTTCCACATTTACTATTTTGTGGTTTCTTTACCTTTTCCTCCCCATTTTCTAACACTTTTACTATTATTGCTTTTATCTTTACAGTAGTCTTCCTTTTGATTTCTCCTTTTCCATTTTCTAAATTATTTAACAAAAGTCTTGCTCACAGAATAAAAGAAAAAATCTAGCCAGAATATTTTTAGAGCAGCATTAATTCCATTAAAATGAAAACTCAGTGAGAGCTGTATTTCTACCGCTGTGTTCACTAATAATCCTCAAGCATCTAGCACAGTATCTTCTTCACACAGAGGAGTTTCACAGTATTCATTCAGAGAAATCTGTTTCTGTAGTCTTTGTTTCCTTTTAGACACTATGGTTATTTCTTAATTCCAAGAGGCTTGAATTGTTTAAACTTTCAATATCTTAAAAAAAAAAAAAACTTTCAATATCTTATCTAATTCTGTGGTTCTCAGATTTTGACACCTATCAGACTAGCTTGAAGAACTTAGGGAAAAAACACTGATTTTTACATTTTAAAACTTGGGCTCTCCCCTCAGTTTCTGATTCATTAGGGTCGAGGTTTGGCTCTAGAATTTATATTTCTAATAAATTCCCAAGTGATCCTGAAGTCATGCCGGGATCCACATTTTGAGATTTACTGGCTATTTCATTGTATGAAAATGTTGGTTCTGCTTTGGAAAATTTATTTGAGTTAGCTATCATTTTAACTATGTTTTTACAACCCTAAGGGTCATCATTTACTTTTTGTGTAACTGAAGATAGACTAACAGTTGTATAGTACAATGTATATTAAACAAGTCTTGTTTAATTCTTGGTATTAGAATAGCCTCCTCTGTTCATGGAATTTTCCAGGCAAGAATACTGGAGTGGGTTGCCATTTCCTTCTCCTCATCAGTCTACTCCACAGCAATAGCCTTAGTCCTTTTTCAGGAAACTATGTTGTATCAAGAAGTTTTCTATGCAGTGTGCTCACAATGAATTCATTCCTTTATTTACTTCAAGGCCATTATTAAAATCGCTTTTGACTCATAAAAACTTTACTGAATTATTGCCAAAGTAGCATTTCAGTTGTCTTCACTGATTTTTTCAAGTGAAAGCATTAGTGGCTCAGACCTGCCCCACTCTTTGAGACCCCATGGACAGTAACTGGCCAGGCTCCTCTATTCACAGGATTCTTCAGGCAAGAATACTTGAGTGGGTTGTCATTCCCTTCTACAGGAGATCTTTCCAATTCAGGGATCCAACCTGGGTCTCTGGCATTGCAGGCAGATCCTTTACCATCTTTCCTGAGCCACCAGGGAAGTCCTCATTGATCTTTAGTCAATATTAAAGATCTTTAATCATTGACATTTAATTAATATTAATTTTCAAATCAAGGGTGTATCAGTTATTTTTCATCATTAAGGTCAGTTAATCAGAGCAAACATTCTAAACTTTTTAAAAGTTTTAGAAATGATTTCAGCTATGAACATAAAACCTCTCCAAAAATATTTGTATTTCAATTATGTGCAAGGATAAAACTCATAGTGCACAGCACACTTTTTTCACTGAAAGTAAATGCAGTGACATAGTCACGATTTGACAGAATTAACTGAAGAGAAAAAGCCTGCAAACAAGATTAAGTAAGCCATTTTCACAAATGAGATGACCATGTTTAGAAATGAAAACAGTGTGTATATTTGTATTGAATAAACAGCACAATATGGGTGGAATAGGGTTGGCAGAGGATTTAGAAAAAAAAAACAGAATCTGGCAAGATGCTAAAGGACTTTGGAAAAGCCTGGTGTCTACCAAAAAGCAAAATGAGAAAGTTAGGTAGGGCATAGCAACTTTATCCTTAATTCTAGTCATTTCTTATTTACTGACTTTTAATAGCTAATGGGAAGGGCAGAAATTCCACCAAAACTCATTGAAATATTTAGTATACCTGGTATCACAGCACCCTCTATCACACTATAATTTACAGAACACATTTATGTGCAGCAGCGGCTTTAACTGTGAATATTCATTTATGTACAATTTTCTGGATCTAGTGCTTAGTTCATTACTTTTCAACAATGGATTTCTCCTGTTTCTATCATTAGCATCCAACCATAAGAGCATGACTGCACGTGCTGACAAAGTAACTCTGAACTCCAAATTATTGCAGATGTGATCCTAGTACCAAGGACCTGTATTAAGCATCACCAGATAATTTATCAGAACTATAATTATATTAGATTGGCAAAAAAATTCATTCAGGGTTTTCCTTAACATCTTAAGGGAAAACTGGAAGGAACATTGCGACAACCCAATAGAATTCTACTCCCTGACGTTCTCAGTTAAAACCTTTAGGGTTAAGGCCCATCTGGTTTAATAAGCCTTCCAGGGACATCTAATGAGTGGACATCTAACGAGTTTGAGAACCACGAGTAGGAGAAACGCCCAGTGGAGCAGTCTAGTCAGTGGGAGCTGGAGTCTACAGGAAACTTACTTCACTAGCTTTCACTAGTACTCCCATACTCGGTTACCACACCATTCCAATAAGGAAGTAATAACCACCCAAAATTAGCTACATATATATCATCAGGACTACACCTTTCCAGGAAAATCGAGGTTTCCAAGCAACATCCAGGGAGAATTTACGTTGATTTTGCTGCCTTGGGAGAAATGAGGTTTCTCTCTGTTAATCTCTAGAAACACGCCACGCAAACAAACCTACATACACCATGGGTGTTCCTGAGACTACCTTTCTGAAATCTCTTTAGCCTGTTTTTATAGCAAAGTCCCCACTTCCTCAGGGGCTCCAGACACATGCTGCATGTTTTTACAACACAGCTTTAATAAGCTAAAGGAAACAAAAGCTTTTATAGCACAGAGCATTCTAAGCCACAAGGTCTGTGCCATCTTCCCACCCAAGAGAGAAATAATGGCCTCTTGTCTCTTGGAACTAATGAATTGATAACTGAGAAAAATGCCTGAGAGGTATTCAGGAACAAGTCATGAGGAAACAAAAAAACGTTTTGTTTTGTTTTTCTGGACTTAAAACTAGAGAAAGAACTCAGCTTCCTCTCCATCTTGGGTATTTATAGCTCACACGTACAAGAAGCTTCCGGTGCGAAGTCCTACAAGTACCTCCTGCGTGAGAACTCGGCAGGGCGAAAGCTCGGGTCTCTCTCCCTTTCCGAGGGCGAGTGACGAAAGCCCAGGCCACATTTTCTCTGGAAGATTCCGGGAGAAAGGCGCGCGCCCCCTCTGCGGGCAGCGAGAGACTCAGCACCAGATGGCGCTGCCGCACCAAGAGCCGGAGCCTGGGCGGCACAGCAGAAGGGAAGAAGCGTCACCAGATTCTTTCCTCTGCGCCCGTCGCCGGAAGTCGGCGCTGGCGCCAGCCTCTGGTCCCGGATATTAAGACTTTGGATGGTTACCGCGTGAGGGCGGGGTTAGAACCGGAACCGAACGGCGACCGTCAGGCCTCGGGGCGGAAGCCCCGGGCGGCGCTAGTGGGGGGCTGATTTCTGGTGCGCGCGCCTCGGCGGGAGCGTGAGGCGGGGCCTCGCCGTGCGCTTGCGCATTGTGAGGACGTATGCGCAGCGCGTACGTCTTTCTCCATATTTGCACGTTTGCTGGCCCGGCAAGGCGGAAATGGTGGCGTAGTAGGTGTTTTTTTTTTCTTCCCGCTCACAGGGTTTGAGTTTCTGGCTCTGAGTCAGGTTTCTGGAAATCTTTGTGGAAAATTAATAGTATGCTCGAGCTGTATTTTCCTCTTGAGTATTATGTAAGCCAAATGCTTGCTGGGCGCGGTCCCAATGCTGGGATGGGCCCAGCCTTTCCTTCTAAATGTCTTCCTAAACCGGCTTGACCCACCCACTGTGTCTTTAAGCACCAGTCCTGAGGCGGTAGGGGTGTCACTAAGAAAAAGGAACGCAGGCAAATACACTATTCGTGAGGAACATAAAAGCGCTTATTATGTAAGGAAGCATGTCTTTTGGTCTTTTAGCAGTGCTTAAGAATTTAAGGAGTTAATTAGCTTTATTTTTCCCTGTCAAAAACACTTTATATTCTGTGTTTTATGGTGTGGTCTTGGTCTTATCAAATTTTAGCTAAAGTAAGGCTGTCCGTGCTGTCTTTGAAAGGAACAGCATGTCCCTTTTCCATTATTACGAGTCAGAGGCAAACCACTTAATAGACGGACAGTGGTAAACTCGTGAGAGTTCACTGCCTTTGTTTTGTGAGGCAACATGGAAACAACCAAGAAGGTGGCAAAAATAAAATCTGTGAAACTGTACCCACCCAATTTTAATTTTAGACTCTTCTGAAAGTGTCAGATGCAGGTACTCAGTTCTTCCAAGGAATTTCTTCAGCTTTGGTAAACACTTTTAACTTTGTATTTCAGAATTCTTCCCAGTCTGCTGCCTACATAAAAACTAAGTACTTGTGCAAGCCAGAGCAGTAGAAACTTTTCAGCAGTTATACTGAGAGAAACAGACTGGGGAATACAAGAAAGATAGCCTGCAGTAGCCATTTTACGATTTTTGGATAAAACCTTTTCATGGTTTTGGTTGTAGGTGTTGTAAAGAGAGCAGTTGTGGGTTGAGGAGTACCTTGATACTTTATTTATGTGAAAAGCCAAAAAAAATTTTTTTCCAAAAGGTGGACAATACTAGAGGATCATTGAAGACTCATCACCAATAGTGTGAGAAGGACGCAAGATGGAGTGGGAAGTAATGGAAACACTAATATGTAAACATTAGCCTTCCTTTAGATTAAATTAGATAAAGACCATGAAAAGGTCAGAGCTAAAGCAAATAGATGTGGAAAGCCTGATTAGGAAGACAGGAAAAATAGATTTTAGACCTCAAATGGAATGCGTAGAATAAGGAGTAAGTTCATTATATGGTTCAGTTTTGGAAATAATGCATTTAGCTGCTTATTTTAACTTTTGGTGCATTCCAGTCTTCCCTGTGTCTCGTATATAACCAACCTTAAATTGAGACGATACTTAGTTTTGCCACCATTATACTAGTAACTTACACTAGCATAGTGCTTCATAGTAAAGAATTATTAATTCTGGCTATATGTATGCCACAAATAGTGGCATTAAAGCCAGTTCCCTGCAAATACCCTCAACTCTTTGTCCCTGACTTCTGCTTTCCTGGCAAAACCCAGATCATAAATGAATTCACGCATTTATCTTTTCTTGCCTGTACTTAAACCCAGGCAGCTTAACAATTGGGTGGACTAATGTGACCTCATCCAAATGGTCTCTCCTACTCTTTTCTGTAGTTATTTTGCTCGCTTTAAACGAAGTGTCTCTTTCTTTCTCTACACCTTTGGAATCACTAACTTTCTCCTCAACCAGTGACTTTGCCTCATCCTTATTGGAAAAAGAGTTGTGAGCCTTGCCAAGAATTCTCTCATCTTCCCACCATCTAGTCTACTTGCACCTGCCTCTTTATCTTTCCTTTAGTTTCACAGAATGATGAGTCTTTCAGTCACGTGGCAACAGTTGAGATTGTTTTTAGTTTTAGCCATTTGAATGGATATATAGTGCTATTTTATTTTTGTGAAGTATGTTAAAAAACTTTGCCCATTTAAAAAATTGAGTTTGTTTCCTTGTAATTAAGTTGTGGGAGTTATTTGTATACTACGTACATATATTTTTTTCTTTGTTGAGATATGATTGGCAAACAAAGCTGTACATGTTTATGTAAACACCTATATGTATACATGTATATGTATAGAACTTAATAAGTTTGGAGTTAAGTATATATCCACAATGTATGTCATAATTAGACCCATCACCTCTAAAAATTTCGTCCTGCTTTCAATTTTTATTATTAAGTGATAAGAACACTTAGCATAAGCTCTGCCCTCTTAGCAAATTTTAATACAGCATTCTTAACTGTAGGGACTTTATGTACAATACAGTTCTAAGACTTAATGATTGTGTTTAGCAAACTTTGTACCCTTTGGATAATACCTCTCCTTTCTCCTCCCCTGTATACTTTTTTTTTTGGTCAAAATGTGTGTTGTGAATATTTTTATTCCAGTTTGTAACCTGTCTTTCATTTTCTTAATAACATTTTGAAGAAAAGTTATTGTAGCTTGTATTTTTCTAAGAATTTATACGTATCATCCAAATACTAAAGTTCCCTAGCATAAAGATGTAAATAAAGCCCTCTTACTTTCCTTTTAATATTCACAGTACATTACATTTAGGCCTAGAATGCACTGAAGGTTAATTTTTCTATATGGTATTAATATAACAATAGGGGGTGATACCTTTATTTAAAAAAAATAAGAATCCAGTTATTCCAACAGCGTTTGTTGAAAAGATTCTCCTTTCCTCTACTGGATATCACCTTTGCACCTTGGTCAAAAATCAACTAATTTTCTGAGTCTGTTCAGTTCCCTTGATAAGCATGATGTATCCATGTGCCAACTTACCCAACTTTTTTTTTTCATTATTGTTTTGGCCATTCCAAGTTTTTGTGTGTTTTTTGCATTTTAATATAAATTTTACAATTGGTGTTTCAATGTCTATAAAGTCTATTGGGATTTTGGTTGGAATTCTGGTGAATCTATTGATCAGTTTGGGAAGGATTGACATTTTAAAAATACTGAATTTTGCTGTCTATGATTATGTCATATCTCTCCATTTATTTATTTTGATGTTTGTAATTTTCAGCATAGAAGTCTTGCACATATATTGTTAAATTTATTCTTAAGTATCTCATGTCTTTCATTATAAACAAATTTAAAATGTTTAATTTATTATAAATGTACTTTAAATTGCATTTTTAGTTTATTGAGTCATAGTTTTCAACTTCAGAATTTGTATTTGATTCTTATTTGTAGTTTATTGTTCTCTAGTGAACTTCTGACATGGGCCTAATAGCTTCAACATTTTGGTCATCTATGGATCTTATTTCTATTCCCTTTTCTTATTTTTGTTTCCTAGTATGCCCAGAAATTCTTAATGAAATGCTGTCTTGTTTGTGAAAAATATTAGGCTCTGAGTCATGTTTTTTTTTTTTTACTTCCAGAGAAGATTTTACTTTTGCTTCTGTTAGGAAACTAGGCTCAGAGCAAAACACCTTAGCTTAAATGGCTTTCAGTCTGTTAGGTCTAGCCTATTTCAGATTCATTCTTACTCGTAGGGTGGCCTTTTTTCTGTCCCAACTGAAAGCCTGAGGTGTTTTTAAAGGCTCTTCCTTCCTAGTTGCCTCCAAAGTCCAATTTATATTTTCTCAGAAGTATGGGACTCGTGAAAGCTCTTGACTTCCATTTTTCTAAGCTGCCTGCTTCTAAATCACTCTTTCTGAGTGATTTCTCAGCCTCTGGAACAACTTTCAAATTAGCAAATGAGTCAAGGGGAAAAGCAGAGTTGAACATAGGCAGACTTCTCTGCACCTTCTCCTTAGGATCTTGTCCTTTCAAGATGCTATCAAAAAGATATTTTTTATATTTTACCCAGCTTTTCTAGTTCACAGTTTATAGGGGTGAGACTACTGTTTTTAAAAGTCTATTACTAGCAGAAATAAATGTCTTTATTCTGAGAATCTCAATGATGCTAATAAAGGTAGTACTCTTTTTTTCTGTACCATTGTCACCACTTCTTGTCCCCACACATCAGAAACAACCCAGAAGACACACCAATGGCTTGCTTTCTTGCTTCTGGAGGTGTCTCTAGGGCCTCCTAGAAGTAATATTCTCTAGCCACAGATGGCTTCCTAAGGAATACTCTTAACTCTCTTTAGGGTTTGCCTGACTCTGTATTCTGCCCTGGCCTCCTTCCAGTGAGGAACTATGATGGTTCTGCTGCTGCTGCTGTTGCTAAGTCGCTTCAGTCGTGTCTGACTCTGTGCGACCCCATAGACGGCAGCCCACCAGGCTCCACGGTCCCTGGGATTCTCCAGGCAAGAACACTGGAGTGGGTTGCCATTTCCTTCTCCAGTGCATGAAAGTGAAGTCACTCAGTCGTGTCCGACCCTTAGCAACTCCATGGACTGCAGCCTACCAGGCTCCTCTGTCCATGGGATTTTCCAGGCAAGAGTACTGGAGTGGGTTGCCATTTCCTTCTCTGATGATGGTTCTACTTCTACCCAAACCAGTGTTACTGTGCTATAGCTGTAAATTCAGTCTCTCTCCATTGGTGCTTTCACAATACAAATACATGTTACAGTCAGGCAGGAAGAAGTGCGTCCTGTTATTTTTTATAGCTAATTAGTAATATATATTGGAGAAGGCAATGGCACCCCACTCCAGTACTCTTGCCTGGAAAATCCCATGAACGGTGGAGCCTGGCAGGCTGCAGTCCATGGGGTCGCTGAGGGTTGGACACGACTGAGCGACTTCACTTCAGTTTTCACTTTCATGCATTGAAGAAGGAAATGGCAACCCACTCCAGTGTTCTTGCCTGGAGAATCCCAGGGACCGTGGAGCCTGGTGGGCTGCCGTCTATGGGGTCGCACAGAGTCAAACACGACTGAAGCGACTTGGCAGCAACAGAAGCAGTAATATATATATGCTCCCCAACAGAGAATGGATTTGACTTCTTACTGTAATTTCAAGTAGTAATCGTATACATTGCCCCCCAGTTTGTGCTATAGAAAGGCCAGAATGACCAGACTTTAACCCAGATCCTACCACTTCTTCCATGGATGAAATTGAGCAAGTTAAGTTTTCTAAGCTTCAATTTCCCTAATTTGAAAGATGTCTGCTTTCCAGGGTCAAAAAAAAGATGGGCTAAAAAAAAACATACTGCTTGTAATGTCCTATACATGATAGGTTCTATTATTACCTATACAATTTTTTCTGGAGAAAGATAATTTTAACTTCAAGGGGAAGTGGTAAGCCATAACTTCCTCGTGTGGCAGCCATGTTTAAGAATCCATAATATTGCAGATTTTTGCTCATCACATAGTTTATTTTATTCAATAAACATTGATTGAAACTCTGTTAAATACTGAGCACTGCACCAGTACACTGGGATGCAAAAATAGTGGAATATCTTTCCTCCCAGCAGTGTAGATATAGCTTTTCCATTTTATTGAAAGACAGAACTATTCATTCGAAACGGTTTTACTTTTACTTAGTGTTCAAATGTAAGAGTTTATTGTTTCATTCTCTTGCTGCTATTTAACAAATCCTGAAATAGTATATGTTACCTAGAATGAAACTTATTAGAATAATCTAGAGTAAAATTTGGTTTAAAGAAGCTCTAACATGAGTGACTTCCAAGGGACTTATGTTACTAACAAACCAATAGACCAGCGTACTGATTGCCAGGAGAAATATCAATAACCTCAGATATGCAGATGACACCACCCTTTTGGCAGAAAGTGAAGAAGAACTAAAGAGCCTCTTGATGAAAGTGAAAGAGGAGAGTGAAAAAGTTGGCTTAAAGCTCAACATTCAGAGAACTAAGATCATGGCATCCAGTCCCATCACTTCATGGCAAATAGATGGGGAAACAGTGGAAACAGTGGCTGACTTTGTTTTTCTGGGCTCCAAAATCGCTGCAGATGGTGATTGCAGCCAAGAAATTAAAAGACGCTTACTCCTTGGAAGGAAAGTTATGACCAACCTAGACAGAATATTAAAAAGCAGAGACATTACTTTGCCAACAAAGGTCCATCTAGTCAAGGCTATGGTTTTTCCAGTAGTCAGTGAGAGTTGGACTCTAAAGAAAGCTGAGTGCCGAAGAATTGATGCTTTTTAAGTGTGGTGTTGGAGAAGACTCTTGAGAGTCCCTTGGACTGCAAGGAGATCCAACCAGTCCATCCTAAAGGAGATCAGTCCTGGATGCTCATTGGAGGGACTAATGTTGAAGCTGAAACTCCAATACTTTGGCCACCTCATGGGAAGAGCTGACTCATTTGAAAAGACCCTGATGTTGGGAAAGATTGAGGGCAGGAGGAGAAGGGGACTACAGAGGATGAGATGGCTGGATGGCATCATTGACACAATGGACATGGGTTTGTGTGGACTCCAGGAGTTGGTGATGGACAGGGAGGCCTGGCGTGGTGCAGTTCATGGGGTTGCAAAGATTCGGACCACGACTGAGCGACTGAACTGAACTGAACTGAAGCAGTGTCATAAAATAGAACCTGAATTCTGCTCTAGTGTACTAATAATGAGCTTGATTCATCCAGAGATTAGAGAATAGGCTGTTATCAAACAATGGAGGGAAGTTCTGTTCAGCATGCTGGTGGAGGACTTACTTTAAAGAGGAAAACTAGTTTGTTTTGTAGTTGGATGTTCACTAAAAGAACTATCTTCCAGCTTTTCCCTTTTAACTCTGCTCTTTAAATCATTCTAGTTCAGACAGTTGTGGTGGTGGTAGTGATTTAGTTGCTAAGTCGTGCCCAACTCTTGCAACCCATGGACTTATAGCCTGCCAGGCTTCTCTGTCTGCGGAATTCTCCAGGCAAGAATACTGGAGTGGGTTGCCATTTCCTTCTCCAGGGGATCTTCCTGATCCAGGAATTGAACCCAGGTCTCGTGCACTGCAGCAGATTCTTTAAGAACTGAACTATGAGGGAAGTTGTAAGCTCCATGAGTAGAGAGCCTTGTCAGACAGTTGTAAACTGCTTGAATACAGAGCCTTGTCTTCAATATTTATCATGTCTGCTCATACCCATCCCTAATGTGTACCTAATTCCTGTCCTACCAGGGAGCATAATGGCTGTACAGTAAGAATAGACTGAGTAATTTCATAACATCCTCATATCCAGTAGGAGATTCTCCCATGATAAAATATCTTTCAAAATTGAATATTCTGTTTTCTGAGGCTGATTTGCTTTATTATTTAGTGGTTTGCTTTCATTTTCCTAATAGTAGAATAAACAAATGTAGCTTGGAACAGATTTTTTAAAATTTTCATAGTTATGATCATAAAATCATCCAAATTAGTCACACAGATTAAATTTTATAATTTAATTACTTTAAAAATGTGCAAAGAAGTAATGACAATACAATTTCATCATCTTATTGACCATTTCTGTCATACTGCACCGTTTTGTTTTCCATGTTTGAATTTGCAGTTATTGTATCACTGTGAACTGAAGTGAAGTGAAGTCGCTCAGTCGTGTCCGGCTCTTTGCGACCCGTGGACTGTAGCACACCAAGCTCCTCCGTCCATGGGATTCTCCAGGCAAGAATACTGGAGTGGGTTGCCATTTCCTTCTCCAGGGGATCTTCCCAACCCAGGGATAGAACCCAGTTCTCTCATATTGCAGGCAGATGCTTTAACCTCTGCAACCAGGGAAGCCCTTTGTATCACTGTGGTTTCCTTTGTTTTCAATTGTATCTATTCTATAATCAGTAAACTTATTTGTATTTCCTTTGGAAAGGTCATATATTTAGTTCACTTACACGCACACAGAAAATGACATGCCAAATCTAGACTAGCTTTCCCATAACCCTGCTCTATTAATGTCTTAAAAATCACTAAATACTCTTATTCCAGATCCTAATTAGGTCACGCTAGAGTGTCAGATCTGATCTCTCTGTGTTCCGTAAGGGATTTCTCAGTCCTGTTACATTCCAGTAATTTAAGTATAGATTTTCTGGCTATCATCTCGCCTTTTATAATGTGCTTAGATGGGATCAGTAAAACAAATCTGCCCTTCATTTCCCTGAATGGGGTTATTGTAGAGAAATAATAAGTCATAAATAAGGATTCAAAATTTCCTTTATCCCCAAAGCACAAATAGTCATATTGAGGGTTGAGGGATGGAATGTATTTACTTCAGTTTTTGTGGTAAGAAAAAAAATAAGCTTTATATAGTCAAGGTAAAGTTGACATTAGTACAAAACAACATGATATATTCTAAGAACTACTTCCCAAACACACACACTTTGAACACCTTTGTCATATCCTTTTACCATATAAGTGAATTATTTTAAAAATCAAAATAATTGATATTTGCTCTCAGTTTATCTACGTCTTGAAGCTTTAATTTTAAATTTTGCAAAAAATTATATCCTTAATTTATTGCCTAAAATTTTCCCTGATAAAACTTAAAATGCAAATTATTTTTACATAGATGTATTAGTGTGGAATTGTTACAGTTCAAAAATAAATTTTGCTTCCTAAACTTCTCTTAAATCATCAATATTTAAATTTTATCATGATTAAATACTTGATCATCTATCCTATATTGCTTTTAAGTCACCAGTATCAACATTTAAAGGAATACTTGGAGCTAAATTTTCCAGTTATTTTTTTTTTACTTGTTAAAAAACTTTTGTCTACTCATATTCAGATTTATATACAATAATGGAAACTGATTTTTGCTTTTCCTTATATTCTGTGCAGAATTTGAAAAAGTTACTAAATGAGAAAGGGATGATGTCTTCTTTCATTGAGAAAACAGTTTATTTTGGTTTTCCCTACTGTCTTTGGGGTTAATGTTTCACATGTAATGAATAGTTTGCATAACAGAAGGCCATAGCTTATAGAATAATGAAGCAAGATTGTTTTTATAAAGTAATGTTAAAACAGATCCAAATCCTACCCTCATGGTGCTTGTAGTAGGTACTTAGTGACTAGACTGAAAAGGAAATATATCCAAAGAGCATGTAAACGTTCTATAACCATTTTTAGCAGTGTTTCAGCAGTGAATTCTGTGTGTAAAGGAAATATATTAGAAAAAAAATATTGGGCTTCCCAGGTGGCACAGTGGTAAAGAATCTGCCTGCTGCAGCCGGAAACAGAGATGTAGGTTTGATCCCTGGGTCGGGAAGATCCCCATTTTCTTTTTCTCCTACATAACATTGTACACGATCACAAAAAATGGGTATGAAAATAAATAAATGAAACTGCCAGTTGTAAGCATCTTTAAAACAAAGGTTACGTAACTAAAGTAACTGAAGAGCAAGAGACCTTTTAAAAACATTGAATTCAGAAGCCTACATGTAGAATTACATTTAAATCTAAAGAGAAAATGCCCTTCTTTTCTGTCGTAACTTTCTACTTCTTAACCAACTCTTTCCATGCTTTATGCAGAATATTCATATATTGCTTAGACGCAACTGTACGCAGACAGAAGTATTGTTATCCAGTTAATTCATATGGCTCTCACCGAACTTGGGTACCATTCCAAAGAAGATAATCTTATTCCAAAAGTCTGATACCGCAAAATAACATAATTTTTGAAGTCCTGATGTTTAATAGTAGGAGACTTCAAGGCATAAAATAAAGAGACATTTGATTAATAATGAGAAATTTGAGACAGAAAAAGTGAAAAGTTGACTAACAAAAGGCTACAATTTTAGGGCTGCTTATTGGTTTCCCTGGCCTACCCCAAAACATTTCTGTTGTGATGTCCTACTTATTGATCAGTCGTCAATTATTATTGAAAAATTCTATATTCAAAGTTCTAACCAGTATTCTAATAATTTTCATATCGATTGGAGAAAAAAAAGACACTCACCCAATGGGAAATACCTTATGATTAAGTGTGATGTGGTGTGTCTCGACTGTAGTAGCAAAGAAGGGCAGGATAAGAAGAGCCATCATTTGTTAAGGGCTTAGTACGTGCCGAGAGTTGTCTACACACCATCTCTAATAGTCCTTATAGTCAGATCAGGATGGCTTCTCCATGGAACAGGTCAAGTTTACTCAGGAGTTTGAAGCTTTGATTGACAAGAAAACTTTGCAATTGTAAACAAGGGCCATGGTTTTAAGCTAACATATGACCTAACCTTGTTATTCCTGACCTTTTTCAATCTATGTCAGCATAAACTAATTTGTTTTTTACCAAATATAACCTTTTACTGAACAGAAATAACTTTATAAGGTGAAAAGAAAGCTTTATTTTTTCTTTCTGTCTACCTTCAACTCTATAGAATGGGCTATTTCTTCACCTTTTAAATGATTTCTATGGAGGGTCTCATAGCTTTTCCAATCATTAAAAACAAAAACATCCTTTGGTCACCTTTGGACAGAAGAAGTGTCACTTAAATATTCTGAATCTCCAGGCCATGTGTAATCTTACAACTGCATAGTCTTACCTTATTTGAAGCTTATCCTCAGTGTTGAGAGTGTTTCAGGCGGAGAGACTTGGCAGCGTTTGGGTTCTCCTTTGTTTCTTTCTCATTCTACTGCTTCCTCATGCAGTGTGCCAGCTCTGGGGTCTGATCCTCCAGGGCTGGACCACTGTAAAAGGATCGGAGAAAAAGACTCAGGTTTACATGGCCACTGTTGTGACAATTTGGAACTGACAGTCTGGGGACTCTGATACTTAAAGAAGGCTCTTTAGATTCTTCTGCCTGGAATTTCCAACTACAGTATTCAAATATTGTCCTTTTTCCTGAGTGACCAACACTTAGTCGTAGACATCAGATTTCACCTCACCAAGATCCTTTCTGTTGAAACCCCAGTGCCCTTTCAAGTGGCTTTCTCCTTTAGGTTTATCTCTTGGGTAAATTAGTCTCTTTTAAAAGACATTTGCTTCCCTGGTGCGTGCGTGTGCGTGCTCAGTCACTTCAGTCGTGTCCGACTCTCTGCAACCCCATGGACCATGGCCCGCCAGGCTGCTCTTGTCTATGGGATTCTCCAGGCAAGAATACTGGAGTGGGTGGCCATTTCTTTCTCCAGTGATAAAGTATGAAGTGAGTGAAGTGAATGAAGTGAAGTCTCTCAGTTGTATCCGACTCTCTGACCCCATAGTCACTCTGCAGGCCACCAGGCTCCCCTGTCCATGAGATTTTCCTTGCAAGAGTACTGGAGTGGGTTGCCATTGCCTTCTCCAACTAACCTGATGACTCAGATGATAAGCAATCTGCCTGCAATGTGGGAGACCTGGGTTCAGTCTCTGGGCTGGGAAGATCCCCTGGAGGAGGGCATGGCAACCTACTCCAGTATTCTTGCCTAGCGAATCCCCATGGACAGAGGACCCTGGCAGGCTACAGTCCATGGGGTTCGCAAAAAAGTCAGACGTGACTAAGCGATTAACACTTCCACTTCCAAAAGATATTTTGGCTTATCTCTCTGTCTGGTCAATGTTCATATGGTTGGTAAGACCACTTGTCTTTCCTTGGCCTGCTTGTGTGTAAAAGAGCTCCTAAAATGGCTCTTTCTGTCTGCTCTGCTGCCTTAAGCCGATATGGCCACTGCTACCCTTTTACATTTCTCAGGTCTGAGTCAGACACCATATATAAATCAAATTAATTCATAATTTCATGAGATACAAATACATGATTTGTCAGAAGCACAGCTTTTTTTGGTAACCCCAAAAAACAAACTTTTATCCTGTGTTTTCAGGAAAAAAATTTGTACACACATCTCACTATACACAAAACTCAATTGCATTTGTATTAAGAGCGCTCAAGAGTAAAAGTCAAAGTTTTAAAACTTTTAGAAAGATTTTTATGACTTTTGTTGTTGCTTAGTTTCTAAGTCATGTCTGACTCTTTTGCAACCCCATAGACTGTAGCCTGCCAGACTCTTCTGACCATGGGATTTTCCAGGCAAGAATACTGGAGTGGGTTGCCATTTCCTTCTCCAGGGGATCTTGCCAACACAGGGATCGAATAGATGTCTCCTGTGTGTCTCCTGCATTACAGGCAGGTCCTTTACTGGCTAAGCCAATTTGGGTAATTTTTAAAGGACTTTGGGTAACTTTTAAAAAGGGACTGAGAAAAAGAGCAAGATATCAAAGAAGAAGAAAACTGAAGGGACCAGAAGAAATGCTGAAAATTATAATTCAGGAAATTTTTCTAAGATAAGGATTTGAAGTTGCTCATTATATACTTAAGAATATTGATTCACAATGACTAACACCAAGATATTGTAGTGTACTGGGTTTAAAGAAAAATAAAATATCTGACTATCTAGAAAGAAGAAAAGAACACATGATTTATAAGACATTTCAATTAGATAATTATCAGACTTCAAGAGTAACACTTTATGCTCATAGAAAATAAGTTTATCTTATTAATACTCAAGGGAAAAAAAATGAATCAAGCATTTTGTATCTAGCAAAATTGACTTACAAGTAAAAAGGGCACAGGGGCTCATTAGCCCTTTCTGAAGAAATCTGCTAGAGAATCAACTTCAGGTAATCACATGACCAGAAAGACATACAGTTTGTAAAATTGAGACTGGAAAACTATGTAGAAAAACTCTTAGGTTTTTCAACAGATAACTTGTAGCAAAAATAAGTTTTGGATTAAAGGAAGCTTAAAAGACATACAAAAAATATATAAAGGAGCAAGACTAGCATTATAGGGTACATATTTGACTGCTGAAACATGCAAGGAAATAATTACTGTAAACAAATAATGATTCCTTACAGAAGGAAGAATGGTCTTGCAGTCGGTGTGGAGTATTTAGAGATGTTTTGCATTGTGGAGGGGAAGTTCAGGGACACTTTTACTTCTTGACCTGATGGTGGTTAGATTGTTCACCTTTGAGTAATTCATTAAGCTGTGCATCTGTTTTGTGTATTTTTCTATATTTGTACTTTCTTTTACAATAAAAATATTATTTTGAAAAACTGGTCACAGAGAGGAGGGAGCAGAGAGGCAAGGGAGAGTTAAACTCCAATGAGAAATGTTGAGATACTAGTGTCTATAATGAATGTTTAAAATCTTTTGATAGGTATATAATCTCCTTATATTTCTTAATATAAGTCTCAGTTGTAAAATATAATACAAAAACAAAAATCCACAAGATTCCTGTTACCTACAGACAAAAGTCAAATTCCTTAATATGTAGCATTTTATCTGAGGACCACATTTCATTTTCATACATCATTTGCTTCCATTATCCCCTAGGCATCAACAGATGGAGTCAGATAAAAATCCTCACTATTATTTGAGTATGCTGTATTCTTTTTGTGTTTTTATGCCCTTGGGATTCCTTCCCTCTGAAATACTAGTATTATTCCTTCAAAACTCAGTTAAAGGTTATTTCCTCTATGAACTCTTCCTTTTCCCCAGGCAGAATTATTTACTCTTTTGTCTGTGTTCTCATATCATTTTATATGATACTTTGTCTTAAATCCCTGTAATATTATCTGTCTACATGACATTTTCTCTGTAGACTAGAGCTCTTAAAGAAAATATGTTGTATTTATTTTGTTTCACTGCACTTGGACAGTAATTGGCATATGAGTGAATGAATGAGAAGAGGCAGGAAATTGATTAGCTCCAAAGATACTTTACCTAAGAAAGCCTTTGGGTGCAGGGAAAAGATGCAGTTACCTAATCAACTGTGTACAAGTGGAAAAACAAACAAAAGGCCATGAGACTACAAACGCTTGTCTTATATGCCACTATGTTAAGTAGAACTGTGCATCATGTGAGTCTTCTGTGTTCACACATCTCATGTTTTATTCTGTCACTTTTATCCATCTTTAATGGATCATATCGCAGGATTTAAAAGAGGCGTATTAGTTCTTCAACTAGTATGGCGCTTTCTTCTTAGTCTGTTCATGTTGGTGATGTATTGTGGTGATTGATCAAAAAGGGTATAGTCATAGCTCTCACAGAGAATACAATGCAGTTAAAACTCTGGCATCTTGAAGCTGTGACAATATTCTGGGTAAAATATGGGCCAAAAATTTAAATGGGAAGTAATAAATAAAACTTTATGACTAGATCTTATTAATATTCCCATTTTAATCCAATGAGACAGCAGAGGCATAGAGAATTTAAGTAACTTGCTCAAGTCACCACAGTAAGCACGGAAATCAGGACCTGAATTTAGCCAGCAGCCTGCTTTCACTACACTGAGTACAGCACTAAATAAAGGATAGTTATCACTATTCTGATGGAGAAAGGGACTCTTTGTGTCCAGCTTTAGGAATATGAAAAATGAAGGCCTCTCATTTCTCAGATGGATCTGGAATCAAATGTCTTTCTTGGCCATTTAGCAGGATAAGTTAATTAGTCTCAGTTACGGGAAGAACAGATTAGAAAAAATTGTCAAAAATAAATTTAATACAAATTACATAGCTTGGGAAATTTTTCGCATGTGCTTAAATTTCTTCTTTGTGTTCTTAGTGGTCCTTGAAAGTTAATTACACAAGCTTTTTTGAGATACAGAACTAATCTATTACTTGAAAAATAAATGGCAAGGGCAACTTTCAGTCTATGCATGGCTTTGACCATTTATATTTGGGATCAAAATTCATGTTACGTGATTTATACGTGCTGTTGCAACTAGATATTAATAGTTTAAGTGTTTTAAAATATTTTAGTTGTTTTTAAAATGGATGTTTCTTTATAAACATTGTGCTTTCCTCCAAAAAATGATCAAATTAATTATCTTCAACCTCTAAGTCAGTTAGCTAGTGAGAGTCTTCTTTGCAAATAAAGAAATTAAAGGATGGCATACTACACCAGTTTGGACAATCAACAGCAGTGAACCACCTCATTCCTTGCTATATTTGCGTAAGCGTAAATGTCTTATCTTAGGAAATTTTTCCTAAGCTTTCTTTATATGAAATTCAAACAAAGATGAGGAAGATAATTTTATTATTTGGGTTTTTTTTTTCAATCCTGTGTCATGGTTTGGTTGTATGTAGCAGAAAAAATTCAATGATTATTACAATCAATGAGGTTTAGTATTTTAGGGCTAATACCTATACATAGGAAAATTTGAAAATAGCTACAAGGATAGCATTTACAAGTTTTCTTGTTGAAGTAGGAAAAACAAAGAGACATTGTTTAAATAAAATGTGAACTATAAAAAGTAAGTAATGGATAAAGATCCAGGAAAAAAGTATTTCAAAGTCAGATATTATTTCTCAGAAAGCTAAGTCTCAGGAAAAATTCTTGTTTGGTTATGTTGTAGTTACAAAAATATTAAACTATTAAAACTATGTATTTAAAGTATTGTAGTAGAGGATAAAAATAAATTCCAATAAAGAACAAAACCTAATTAAGTATTTCTCTGCCTTCATCCATTTTTTCCAAAGAAGAAAACAGTTATGTTCCTCTAGCCACTAGGGCTTCCCATTTGTAATGATGTTAATAAAACACCTCAAATGCTTGTCATTATTTAAAACTCACATCACTTGATCCTCAGAACAGCCCAGAGGCAGAGCACGTATTGTATTTTCTCTGTTTTGGCAGTTTTATTCTTTTATCCATTCATTTACCTGTGATGTACTAGCATAACAATAGCTAACATTAATTCACAACTTGCTATGTACCAGACACGCTTTCAAGTATTTCACACATATAAACTCCCTACAATCTATTGAGTGCAAAATTACTTATTTCTGGTTTTACAGATGAGGCAACCGAAATACAAAGAAGAAATGTTTATTTATAGTCCCACTGCTAGTGAGTGGTACAGCCTGACTTTGAACCCATTACTGTAGCTCCAGAGCTCACATTTTTAATCACTCTTCTCCTCTCTTGGCATGGTAGCTATAAAAACCCATTATTACTATGATCTGATGAAGTAGACAAGCAGAGAAGCACATGGGAAAAAGTATTGTTTATTCAACAAAGATTTATTGAATACTCACTCTGATTCAAACACTGTGCTAGGTATTTGGTGGGAAATTAATCAGACCTCCTCTTTACCCTCCTAGGGCTTACAGTTTAACATAGAAGTTGCTCATTAAACAAATTACAATAATTATGCAAGACAAATGTTTTGCTAGAGGAAATATAAGAATTCACAGAAACATCTGCCAGGAGTGGTGAAGGGCTTCCCAGAGGCAGTGGTGATTAAGCTGATATTTAACAAGTGAGTTGGCTTATCTACCTTGAGTCTGTCTAACCTAAATTCTAGTCTTTTTCATCTAGACAATATAAATAGAACAGAAACAAGAAGGCTATAATATCAAATACAGTATGATTTACAAAATGCAAGAGTCTACATGGGTCTGCTAATAAATTTGAAAAACTTCATGTAATAGACAATGTAATAACATTTTTTGTCAAAATTCGCTCAGTAGTTACTTATCAAAATAGACCGTAAACCAATAGGAGAAATCTTTAAAGTTATCAAACCACCTCTAACAGTCAAACAGTTTTGTCTATGGGTTCTTTGAGATTTTCAAAAAATGGATAATTTTCATGCAATATAAATTTTCTATATCTTATTTACAAAGATGCACAACTTCCATATGTATTTTATGAAACCAATGTTTTCTTGACACAAAATAGGACAAAAAAATGAATATGAATTCAAAAAGACCAAAGAAATTCTTCCCAAAATGAAAATCAAGAAAATTAAAAGGAACCACTTCCCACAACCATGTACAGTTGGTCTCAAGAATACAAGGATAGTTTAATAATTATGAATCTATTACTACAGTTCATTGATAAGATTAGTTATCAAAAGGGCATTTGGCAAATTCCAACCTTCATTATGATAAATAATCTTAAAAACTAGAAAGGTACTTTGATAATACAGAAGTGCATGATTGGTTTAACATGGTAAGATTAATGTAATTTATAAATTAAGCAATTAAAGAAGAAAAATTTGATCATCTTAATACATGGAGAAAATATATTCAGTAAAATTCGGCATCCTTTCATATAAAAATTTTCTTATCAAAAGAAAAACTGCATGATTTAGAAAAATAAAACTCAGTACATTCAGCATCATGGTTAAATGATAAAATACTGGAAGCACTCTCCTCAAAATCAGAAGTAGAATCAGGCAGAATGTCTTTTCTTCCCACCCCTGACTGGAGGCCTAGCTTATTTATAAGGAAAATAAAAGAAAGGAAAGTATGAGAAATGGTAAAGAAACAAAATTACCATTTGTTCCCTGTGTAAGAGTACAAAGACAATCCCCCCAAAATATATAAAATTGATCAAAGGCTTACAAATATTTATGGAAACATCAATTTAAAAAATCAATTGAATTACTATGTGCAAGTAACAGGACTAAGAAAATGTAATTTTATGAAAGAATCTTATTTAAAACAAGCTTCAAAATTATAAAGTGGCTAGCATACTTTCAATAAGTGCTGTAAGTGGCCATGTCTGGGCCATAGGAACCCTGCAAAACAGCTGGGTTGTAGTGGTTAATTCCTTCCTGCAGTTAGAACCCCATTTCCTTGTCTTCACAGGTGTCTGTCTTCAGTAGGGCTAACAGGATCCCAAACCCATTATCCAGCTGACCAAAGACTGTGATAGAACAGACCTTTGCTGAGATTTAGACTGGAGAGGTTGTGGGCGTGAGACTGGGCCAAGATACAAAGAGAAATATGGAGGAAGAAAGAAGTAACTGAGAAGAATCAGGAGATCTTAGCACTCTCAGTTGCTGTGTGATCCTAATCAAGCAACTTGTTCTCTTTAGGAATTATTTTTATAAAATTCGACCAACAAGGCCTACCGCACAGAATTACTAAGAAGAGAAAAATGAAGTAGTCCATATGAAAGTATCATACACAGGCTGTTGTGCTTAATATTCTGTCATCAGATGTTAGGTTTTCCTGAATAAAATGCAGTGCCTAACTTCTCAAAAAAAAGAGGCTGTGTTACAACAGCCACCATAACAGTACTTAAGGGGCTTTCATGTAGCACCCTATTGAAACAGGTGCCAGCATCATCCTCATTTTATAAATTAACCCACAGTGGTTATTCCTCTAGGTACCTGTCAAACTGTCCACACCCACCAGCAGAAATAGGCATTATCAGTAGAAGAATGTAGTACTTATTGGCCAACTCATTGGTCAACTCTCTGTATTGCCAGCACCCCTGACTGCCTGTGCAATGTGTTCTAATTTGTCAGTGTTTTTTTCCCCAATTTAATAACTTTCATACCTTTTAAAATCACTGTGCATGTGAATTAAGACAAGACCCCATTAGATTCTTCATGGTCTTTTCTCAAGGGTAGAATGTATACATATTCTTCTATGTCCTTTAAACTCTTCTCAAAAAATAAGTAAGTAAATAAATAAATAAACTCAGTTTTGAGTTAGTAAATTTCTGTTAAAAGATCAAATGGGGAATTCTTCCCAAAATGTAAATATGTAATATTATTACTAGCACAGCATATCATTATTCTCATCACTGTTTTTCTTTTCCCCACAGTAGAATTTCTATAAGCATCAAGAATAAGAAAACTATAATTTCCATGCAGAATATTTAAAGATTCTGCTCAGACTTGGCATGCTCCTTTGTACTCACATTCCATTGGCCAAATATGCCAGGCACAAAGAAGTGTTCACTAGAAGTTAGAGGTATTCTTTTATAGGTGATTAAATTTAGATTTGAAGAAATTAAGTCAAAGTTTATATAGTCAGTATTTGACAGTGCTAGATTTACACATAAGCCAGTGTATTCTAGATTTATTATTTTCCACCCTGAAGAACAACCTGATGAGCAGTGACTAAACTTTTAGTTAAGTGAAAAATTCACATTTCCAACCTTTTCTTCTGAAAACATTGGTCCTTTTTCCAGAAGCAATAAATCAGGACAGGACACTGCAGTAGAGGCTTCTAGGTAACTTACATAAGGCACGTAGACACAGAGAGATGTGGCAGACTTCCAGGTGATGGAAAGAATTAGTGAAGGAAAACTTGACTCCAATAAGAATTAATCTAACATTTCAGGAAAAAAAACTCATTCTGTATTTGAAAAGTTTAAGATTCTCTTTATGCTGACCACTTTACTTCACTCGTTTTCCTTCTACACCTAACCTTTGGAAATAAAATTTTATAATTTGTTCCCTGCTGTTACAAAATATAAGTCTTCCCTAGAGGCTCAGTCAGTAAAGAGTCTGTCTACAATTCAGGACACCCAGTTTCAATTCCTGGAGAAGGAAATGGCAACCCACTTCCGTATTCTTGCCTGGAGAATTCCATGGACAGAGGAGCCTAGTGGGCTACATAGTCCATTGGCTCACAAAGAGTCAGACAGGACTGAGTGACTAACACTTTCACTTTCATTACAAAATATATAAATTGAGATCTTAAAGTTTAAAAGTACTGTGGCTCTAAATGAGCCACCTCTTATTTCAAGTTTTTAACAAACTTTTGGTTTTGTTTTTTAAAAAGTTTTAAAATATGTGGCAATATAGTACTATGTATTACCTTGATAGTTTAAACATATTTGCTTATATTTACAAGTTCACAGGCATTACCAGGGTTGATCTTACTGAGCCTAAGTATAAATATCTCTGGAAAAATAATTACTATTTAGGAATATTCTCACATTTTATGTTAGCTTTCAAAACAGTCCTGGTTTTTTAAAAATGTGTTTTTATTAAATAATTCATTTGAATTATTAAGAATAATTCTTTATACGTGTAAAATTTGTTTAAAAATGTTTTCTACAGAATTCTATAAACCTGAAGAGTAATCTTTTAGAAAAATCATCAGAAGGAGGGAATTTGTGAAAATAAAACTGGAAACATTCAGAATCTTGATGGTGTGCCAAACCAAATGTCAACTGGAGCTCGGCCAAAAACTCAAGTGAGTAGCTTTCTTACAGAATATTCCGGGTGTAGTGCCGTGCCCCACTCATGCAGTGAAGAGAGTGCCATACTTGAACATTCTCTTACTTTTTGTGTTTTAAGTTAAACATAAAGGTTAACTTTCTTTTTATTGTAACATGATTTGTAATGAAAAACATATATAGTTAATATTTATAAAATTGCAAAAAAATGCATTCTGTGATTTTAAGATAAATTGGTACTCCATTGTGATATGTAGAGTTATAGCAGTGGATTGTATACACTTCAATTAATTTAATTATTAACAAAAATTCCTGATGCAGTTGAAGATTTCCTTGAAATACTATTATAAAGCTTTTTCTCTAATAAGATAGTACACATCTCTGTGATCAGCATTCCAGCAAAGAGGCATCAGACTGGGGAATACATCTGTAAAACATCACTTATGAACACTAAGTTCACTTTATTTAAATAATTGTCTTTGCTCTACCAAGCTAAATAATTCCCAGGAATTTGTTTTTGCTGTTGTGTTTGTTATATTTTTAATAAATAAAAAATTGACTAGCCTTTTTATAGATATTTTACAGTTTTTAATCTTTATAACTTAAATTTCTAAACTTTTGTCACATTTTCTATTTGAATCCAAAAGTAGATCTTCATAAAATTCTGAACAGTATTGGGATATAGAGGGATATTAGGGATAACATGTAAGAGTTAATAGGGTTGTTTATGGTTTTGGATTTTATGATTCACTGGTTGCTTTACAAAGTAAAAGAGTAACAATAATTTTGCAAGTAAACATAAGGGAAAATATGTGTCTGACAGGAAGCAGCAGAAATTTTTAAATTATTGCAAAAGAGATAATTTAAGAGATTAATTACCAAAGTCTGGTCAGGGTTAGATAGGACACTGAGAGATGAACTCTCCAGGTCAGTAGGTGCCCAGTATGGTACTGGAGATCACTGGAGATAAAACTTCAGAAAGAATGAAGGGATGGAGCCAAAGCAAAAACAATACCCAGTTGTGGGTGTGACTGGTGATAGAAGCAAGGTCCAATGCTGTAAAGAGCAATATTGCATAAGAACCTGGAATGTTAGGTCCATGAATCAAGGCAAATTGGAAGTGGTCAAACAGGAGATGGCAAGAGTGAACGTCGACATTCTAGGAATCAACGAGCTAAAATGGACTGGAATGGATGAATTTAACTCAGATGACCATTATATCTACTACTGTGGGCAGGAATCCCTTAGAAGAATTGGAGTAGCCATCATGGTCAACAAAAGGGTCTGAAATGCAATACTTGGAGGCAATCTCCAAAACGACAGAATGATCTCTGTTCATTTCCAAGGCAAATCCAAGCCTATGCCCCGACCAGTAATGCTGAAGAAGCTGAAGTTGAACGGTTCTATGAAGACCTACAAGACCTTTTAGAACTAACACCAAAAAAAGATGTCCTTTATCATTATAGGGGATTGGAATGCACAAGTAGGAAGTCAAGAACACCTGGAGTAACAGACAGATTTGGCCTTGGAGTACAGAATAAGCAGGGCAAAAGCTAATAGAGTTTTGACAAGAGAATGCACTGGTCATAGCAAACACCCTCTTCCAAAAACACAAGAGAAGACTCTACACATGTACATCACCAGATGGTCAACACTGAAATCAGACTGATAATATTCTTTGCAGCCAAAGATAGAGAAGCTCTATACAGTCAGCAAAAATAAGACCGGGAGCTGACTGTGGCTCAGATCATGAACTCCTTATTGCCAAATTCAGATTAAATTTAAGAAAGTGGGGAAAATCATTAGACCATTCAGGTATGACCTAAATCAAATCCCTTATAGTTATAAAGTGGAAGTAAGGAATAGATTTATGGGATTAGATCTGATAGATAGAGTGCCTGATGAACTATGGAATGAGGTTCGTGATTTTGTACAGGAGACAAAGATCAAGACCATCCTCAAGAAAGAGAAATGCAAAAAGGCAAAATGGCTGTCTGAGGAGGCCTAACAAAGAGCTATGAAAAGAAGAGAAGTAAAAAGCAAAGGAGAAAAGGAAAGATACAGGCATCTGAATGTAGGGTTCCAAAGAATAGCAAGGAGAGATAAGAAAGCCTTCCTCAGAGATCAGTGCAAAGAAATAGAGGAAAACAATAGAATGGGAAAGACTAGAGATACCTTCATGAAAATTAGAGATACCAAGGGAACATTTCATGCAAAGATGGGCTCGATAAAGGACAGAAATGGTATGGACCTAACAGAAGCAGAAAATATTACGAAGAGGTGGCAAGAATACACAGAAGAACTGTACAAAAAAATATCTTCATGACCCAGATAATTCCAATGGTGTGATCACTCACCTAGAGCCAGACATCCTGGAATGTGAAGTCAAGTGGGCCTTAGGGATCATCACTACAAACAAAGCTAGTTGAGGTGATGGAATTCCAATTGAGCTGTTTCAAATCCTGAAAGATGATGCTGTGAAAGTGCTGCCCTCAATATGCCAGCAAATTTGGAAAACTCAGCAGTGGCCATAGGACTGGAAAAGGTCAGTTTTCATTCCAGTCTCAAAGAAAGGCAATACCAAAGAATGCTCAAAATACTGCACAATTGCACTCATCTCACATGCTGGTAAAGTAATGCTCGAAATTCTCCAAGGCAGGCTTTAGCAAGAACCGTGAACTTCCAGATGTTCAAGCTGGTTTTAGAAAAGGCAGAAGAACCAGAGATCAAATTGCCAGCATTCGTTGGATCATTGAAAAAGCAAGAGTTCCAGAAACCATCTGTTTCTGTTTTATTGACTATACCAAAGCTTTTGACTGTGTGGATCACAATAAACTGTTGAAAATTCTGAAAGAGATGAGAATACCAGACCACCTGACCAGACTCTTTAGAAACCTGTATGCAGGTCAGGGAGCAACAGTTAGAACTGGACATGGAACAACAGATGGGTTCCAAATAGGAAAAGGAGTACGTTAAGGCTGTATATTGTCACCCTGCTTATTTAACTTATATGCAGAGTACATCATGAGAAACGCTGGGCTGGATGAATTACAAGCTGGAATCAAGATTGCTGGGAGAAATATCAATCACCTCAAATATGCAGATGATACCACCCTTTTGGCAGAAAGTGAAGAGGAACTAAAGAGCCTCTTGATGAAAGTGAAAAAGGAAGGTGAAAAAGTTGGCTTAAAGCTCAACATTCAGAAACTAAGAATATGGCATCTGGTCCCATCACTTCATGACAAATAAATGGGGAAACAGAGGAAACAGTGGCTGGCTTTAGTTTTTTGGGCTCCAAAATCACTGCAGATGGTGATTGTAGCCAAGAAATTAAAAAGATGCTTACTCCTTGGAAGGAAAGTTATGACCAACCTAGATAGTATATTCAAAAGCAGAGACATTACTTTGTCAGCACAGGTCCATCTAGTCAAGGCTATGGTTTTTGCAGTAGTCATGTATGGATGTGAGAGTTGAACTATAAAGAAAGCTGAGCACCATAGAATTGATGCTTTTGAACTGTGGTGTTGGAGAAGACTCTTGAGAGTCCCTTGGACTGTAAAGAGATCCAACCAGTCCATCCTAAAGGAGATTAGTCCTGGGTGTTCATTGGAAGGACTGATGTTGAAGCTGAAGCTCCAATACTTTGGCCGCCTGATGCAAAGAACTGACTCCTTGGAAAAGACCTTATGCTGGGAAAGATTGAGGGCATGAGGAGAAGGGGATGACAGAGGATGAGATGGTTGGATGGCATCACTGACTTAATGGACGTCAGTTTGGGTGGACTCTGGGAATTGGTGATGGACAGGGAGATCTGGCGTGGTGCGGTTCATGGGGTCGAAAAAAGTCAGGCATGACTGAGCGTAAACTGAACTAAGCAACTATAAGATGGTTGCCCAGCAAAATCTTTACCCTTTGAAGAGGACTGCAGCCACAGCCAGACTCCAGCTTGACAGAGAATAGGCAGAGGGAGAAAACATCCATCTCTCTCCCTCCCAGCTTCTACCTTTTTTCTTTCTATATTGAACTCATCAGGAAACCAAGAGGGAAGGGCACTCACTTAATGTGTTCTTAAGCAATTGTGTCCCACAAAGGAAGACGGAAAAGAGCAGAGAGTGATTTAGAAGGTCAAAGAGAAAGTGTTCAGCACACATTAAAATGAGATTTGTCAGCTCCTATTATTAAATGTGTAATATGTTCCTGTCCCAGTGCTAACCTTTTCACACACATTGCCTTTTTAATCCATACAGCAACCCTACAACGTAGATTGTTACCTCCATTGTTTAAGGAAAGAAACCTAATTTTCACAACAACTCATAGCAGTCTGTGGGATATGTATTAATGTTATCCTCGTTTCACAGATGAGCAAACCAAGGTCTTTGAAAAGCAAATAACTTAACCAAAGGGGCAAACCAATACCTGAGTCTGAGTTTTCATGCTCTTTGCCTTTCTGCCACATCATTTGTTGCCTTGGGAATTTTGTAATGCCTTTGGGGAAAAATTGCATATTACTAAGTGAAAGAAGCCAATCTGAAAAAGCCACATACTGTGTAATTTCAACAACATGACTTTCTGGAATAGGCACAACTATGGAGCCTGTTAAAAGATCAGTTGTTGCTAGGGGTTAGGGAGGAGAGAGGGGTGAATAGGTAGAGCACAGAGGATCTTTAGGGCAGAGAAACTATTCTGTACGATACTATAATGGTGGATACATGGCATTTTACATTTCTCAAAACCCATAAAATTTACAGCAAGGGTGAACTCTAAGGTAAACAATGGACTTTAGACGATGATGTGTCAGTGTGTGTGTGTGTGTGTGTGTGTGTGTGTGTGTGTGTGTGTGTGCGCGCTCAGTCACTCAGTCGTGTCCGACTTTGTAACACCGGGGACTGTAGCCCATCAGGCTCCTTTCTCCATGGGATTTCCCAGGCAAGAATACTAACGTGAGTTGCCATTTTCTTCTCCAGGAGATCTTCCCTGGAGTAGGACCCAGGAATCAAACCTGCATCTCTTGCATCTCCTGCACTGACAGGCAGATTCTTTATCACTGTGCCACCTGGGAAGCCCTGATGTGTCAGTGCAGGTTCAAGTGTAATAAAGGTACCCCTCTGATGGGGGAGACTCTGTATGTGTGTGGGCTCCATCAGTGAGTATATGGGAAATCTCTGTACTTTCTACACAGTTTTCCTGTGAACCTAAAACTGCTTGAAAAAATATTTTTAATAAACAATTTTAATTTAAAAAAGAAAAGAAAAATATAGCACATGTTTAATTATGTTTACTGTGATCCACATTTTGTTTCTTTTTGATGAAGAATGACTGATAGAGAATATCAAACTGTTTCTCAAGCTTTCTTAGAGCATTTCTCAGCCCAAGAAGAAAGGATTTATTACAAATCTATTGATTTTCTTTTTTTAAGATTAACAATGGACGTTAAAAAGGAGAAAGCCATTATCTTTAATGTGATGCTATAATCCATTGGGTTGTTACCTTTTAAGGGAATGTAATTTATTAAAGAGGCATTTGGGACCCATCTTAGCTGATTTTCTAATGTTTCTTTTCTTTTTTTTTTTTTCATTCTGGTTACTTTGTTTTTACAGTAAGCTCTTAATTATCCCGGGACAGGTAATTTATTTCCATTAGCTAATTTAGGACAGGGACAGGATAACTTTATAAGCTATTAAGTAAGAAATCTGAGATTATTTCATATTTTGACCCATTCAGAACAATATATAATTTGAGTCCTTAGCCAGTTCTCACTGACATAGGTGGTGGAGAAAAGGAATACATAGCCTCAGATATTAATAGTGGGATTTATATTGCCTCTGAAAAATCTTTCTCTGTTTTCTTTTGTTCACCATCAATATGTGCCATAGGCATTCCTTCCAAGTTTACATATAAGTGGGCAGCATGCAAACAGGGATCAGTTGGGCAGAAGAACTTTTTTTGCTGTTTTACCTGTGAATCTTTGAGTAGATAAACAAGTTTCTGAAAACTTTCGCTGCTGTTTTCCTTTTCTAGGTAATACTTTCTAAAGAGTCAACTCACTTCTGTTTCCTCTGAATATGTCATGAACTCAGAGGCCCCCATAAAAGAGGAAGTTTGCCAGTGGCTAGATCTTTTCCAAGATAGGAGACAAATCCTTCCACAGAGATTTATGTCAATGCAATGGACATTCATTCATCTGACTTACTGTAATCTTACTTTCTCAGGCTAGGCTGCAAAACACAGTTTTACTCATAAAGATGTGCCAGATTCACTATGCTGTGGAATATGTCTGAGGAATGGGTCCTCATTTCTAAATGTAGCCCTGGCTGCCAAATATTGAGGGCAAGGCCTCTGCCAGCCCGAGGCAGGTTTCCCACGAGGCTGTGCAAAGGATGAAGGATCAAGATGTCTAACCCTTTATTGCTTGTCAAGACTTCTATATACTTTTAGTAGAACATTTCCAAAGTTTGGAATATGGGCCTCTACCTTCATCGGACTATTTCTGTCTACTCATCTCAGTTGTCATTTGCCTAGGGGGAAAATGAAGAAAGCTGTTCGTGGTAGCTGTCAGTATAAGTGAGACACCAGAACTGCTCAGGGCTTAAACTGAGCATAAACATCCTCAACAGTCAGATATCTCAGTCTGAAGTTGGGTCAGAGCTGCACATACAGATGATATGCCCTGTGCAAGTGTCACCTTTTTAAATTGGCACAAAGGTATCTTCTGCGCCCCAATTTGTGAGTCCTTGAGACGGTGAATGCCAGCCAGAGAGGATATTTTTTTTTCCTAATTTTTATGAAAACATCATATGGGCTAGTGCAGACTGTGACCTGACTAAGGGGACAGTCCAGGTTTGGTTGACAGAAACAGAAAATCCAGGGACCAGATTATAAATTGAGATAGCCAGGTTGCCAAGACTAAGAATGGTATTTAAAAGAAAGCAAAGCCATACAGCAACCAGTTGAAATTCTGGGGCTATTCTGGATCTCTATTCTCACCTTACGTGAGCAGGTCAAGCCCATTTCTGAAGCCAGTGACTCACAAGCAGCTTCTGATTTATGCATAATTCCCAGACTTGTGGGTGAGTGGAAGGGACAGGACAGGGTGATGCATGGAGGTATATTCTGGGCAGGGAAGTATGGGTGGGGTGTGGTGTGGTCTAGCCAGCACCATTGGGTCTGTTCTCCATAACCAGTATCTACATCCTCATCTCCCTCCTGAGCCCGAGGCACTTGCGCCTGACTGGATGTCTTGGCATCTTAAACTGCATGTTCTGGTGCACCTCAAACTCAGTCTTGAGTTTTACTGTCTTCTATTAATATCATAGTGAAAGACACTTTCAGTCAACTCATCATTCAGCCAGAAACCTGGAGTCACCCTAGTTTTGTTCTTCTCTCTTAAATTTACATTCCTTGCCACCATGTCCTTTCCAGCCTGCATTTCGAATGAAGTGTTAACTCATCTCCTTTGCATCCCTAATGCTACTGCTCTGATTCAGCTATCTGTCATCTGAAATGCAGCCTACTAACTAATCTTTGGGGGCTTCCCAGGTGGCGCTAGTGGTAAAGAACCCACCTGCTAATGCAGGAGACTCAAGAGATGTGAGTTTGATTTCTGGGTTGGGAAGATTCCCTGGAGGAGGGCATGGCAACCCACTCCTGTATTCTTGCCTGGAGAATCCCATGGACAGAGGAGCCTGGTGGGCTATGGTCCATAGGATCTCAAAGAATTAGATATGACTGAAGTGACTTAACATGCATATGAATTGGTCTTTGGTATCATATACCCCTCATCCATTATCTAAAATGCAAACAGAGTGACCTTTTAAAAAGTTAAATCATGTTGATGTATGGCAAAACCAATACAATATTGTAAAGTAATTAGCCTCCAATTAAAATAAATTTAAATTAAAAATAAATAAATAAAAATTAAAAAAATACAAAACATAAAAAATTAAATCTGATCATGTCTTTGTTCTTTGGGAAAATCCTTCTATGTCCTCAGTCTTTTGGGCTGGTGGGGTGGGGGGTAGAAACTCAAATTTCTGTGCATGTTAGACCAAGTACTTTAGGATTTAGCCCTGCCTGCTTCTTGTGTGTCTCTCTCTTTTTTGTCTACTCCATCTTTTACTCAATATTCCTGCCACATCAAATTACTTTGGGATTCTTTATTCTTCATGCTTGAATCATTCATGCCTTTAACTTAAAATTCTGTCTTCAACACATTGATTCCCTTTGCTAGGTTCTCAATACTCAGTCTATAGGAAGAGTCCTGTTCTTCTAGCAGTTGTCACATTAATGTTACTTATGTATTTCTTTGTTTTTCCTTTCACCAACCTTGAGGCAGTTTGAAGTCCAGACTGTGTCACTCGTCTCAGTAACCTAAGTGCTTACTTAGCACAGTAACTGAAAATTATAGGCCTTCATTAAATGTTCAGATTGTAGTATATTCTAATTATTTCAGTAGGGTCTCTATTCTACTGTGGAGTAATAGGAGGAGTTGCTACTCAGATACATTTAGGCTAATGTTTTGGCAAAGTTTTAATACTAGAAAGGAAGATGTATATACATTCACACCACAAAAACTTTTGGGTTTCATGATGTTAAAAATTGAAGCGTTGTCATGGTGGAGACTTTCAATCTAGGAGACATTTCTAGAGGAATTTTTTCCCACCCAGGTCAGATTTCTGGTCACCCCCTCTTTTTTTCCCTCTGAGAGAACTGGGGTTTGGGTATCTTGCTACCTTTTCCACTGCCACCTTCTTTATTTTCAACTGTTACATCTTTCAGTCCTTGACGAATGAGAAAGTATCTTGCAAGGATGACTGTTTGCAAGTTTTCTAAGGGTTTCCATTGGAAGTTGTGAGGTAATGAGCAAAGGGGCTCCACATAAAATCCTCCTTTGAATACTTTTTCTTTTTCCCAAAAGAACGTTGGAAGGAGATAAGACAGGTGGTGGGTCTCATATAATGTTTATCTATACTTTGGAGGCCACCTGTATTCAGTGAATCTCCTGGAAGCTAACAAGCTAAGCAAGAATTAAGAAATAGCTGGGGGCTGTGTAGGAGCTGGGATGGTACAGGGGCTAGAGATTTGATATGATCCTGTGCCTTAGTTGGAGGAGACATAGCAACAGAAATGGAAGTGAGGAGAAGCCTCAGTTGATGACACTCCAGGTGATATCCAGCCTCTCCTTCCTTCCTCCCTGCCATCATTTCTAGCATAACTACTCCATGGATCTTTGCTTTGGTCTGCAGTGGGGGAGTTCTGAGGATTTTTGCATGGTCAAAGGAATGATGAGAAGGACGTGTGAAACATAGCCTCATAGCAGCGGCTATGGGGAAGCAGAGTTATTTTGGCCACCAGACTAAGGTAGTAATTCCCAGGGACTCTCTGTATGTAAATAGTGGTCCGGCAGATGTACAGTAGATGCTCATTATTGTTCTTAAAAAAGTAACACCCTAGAGACTAAGACACTAGTAGTTATGCTGTATTTCATGATTAACTATGACTAACTATTCTAGGTCCTTCCTTTTTGTCCCCTGCGGATTTAGAAAGTATTTACTGGAGCTAGTACATACAGAGCCACATCTGTGTAAAATGACATCTGTTTCAGGACCACAGCCCAGTTGTGGAGTTGAAAATATGCAGTCACAAGCCTCATGTGGCCGTTGCATTCCTAAAGCCCTGGCTAGATGTGTCTGCCCATGAGATCACCCCAGCTACCAACCAAACATATTTCTCCTCTGAATTATTGAAAAGTATTTTAAAACATGACGTATCTGAAAAATTCATGGCTTTCGTTTGGTTTGTTTTATAGCTTTTACTGATTACACGCATTTCCTCTATGGCTTGAATGGATAGCAGCATGGGCTGTGGTAATAAATCCTTCCCTCTGCAGACCTATGTCATGTATACACCTGGGCCAGAGTTGCACACCAGATGGCAACTGAAAATGAGTGGATATCTATGGTAAGATGGTATTTAGAGAAAATACATTTACGAGTAAGACAGGATGTGCGTTTCACAGTAGTGATTTTAAAAGGACATGGAATGAGTCAGTTGGCAAATATTCAGTGCCTGCTCTGTGTAGAATCTTGTGAGGGTTGCTGTTTTGGTGTTGGGCAGCCTGGATATAGAGCTTAGAAGTGTTACTAATACATCATCTCCTATACAACTGGAAAAAATAATGATTTCCTAAGTTTTTCAAGGTTTCTCTACTTTTGATTTTCTGTGTTATGAACTTGGAACAAAGATTAAGAACATTTTGATCATCAAGGATACGTTTTCTGTGTCTTTTTGAGTAGGGCATATGTGAAGTGACCCATGAAAGACAGTACCTATTGGCACAGCCATTGATTAGGTGATCTAGATGGATTTGGTCCATAAACAACATAGAAAAGTCCTAAGGACTTTAAATGTCCAGGAAAGTCTGCATAAAGATACACAGAGTGTAGAAGTGACTGACTTTCTGGTCAGAAATGTCAGTGTGTCCTGAGGTACACATTCTTTAGTAACTGCAAAACTATTCCTGGAGAGTGAACAGGTGATAAGTTAGTGAACTAGGTCATCACCTTCCCTCTCCAAACAGCTGCAACCAAAGATGAAATTTCCTTCTGCACAGTTAAGATCATAGGACCATGCCTTGGTGTCCCATACTGCCTCCTACTTTCGTGAAGCAAAGATGAAGTTTCCTAGTTTTCACAATATTTTACTGGAGGAAATTCAAGAGGCAATTCCACTGTAAGAAAGAACACTGTGAATTGGCCATAAAGTGTTTTGAAAGACTTGACATGGCTCTTTTAACTGCTAAAATATTAATATCTTGGCAGATTTAAGGAGGAGCCACATGTAGGCAGTTTTCTGTTCCCTAATTTTGAAATTAGATTTCTGTGCTTATCACTGAGGAAGACCAGCAGTGAGAAGGCTGCTGATCACTTGTGCGGGTGAGGGAGCAGAGAGACAATTTGATTGAATAATTCACACCAATAGGTAAAAATCTGAAAGTCCTTTAACACTCTCAGGAATATTTGCATTTTTAAAAGAGTCTCTCTTGGGACTAATCCAGTTGGATTAGTGGTTGGAGAACTACAATCTCACATGCCACATGGTGCCATCAAAATAAATAAAGAGGTGTTATCTTAAAAAAAGATGCTTCCTTAACCCAAATAAATCTGTATAAATCTGTGAGTGTGGTGGGGGTGTAATTCTGACAGTATAACACAGAGGGATAAAAACAAATCCAGCAATGCACAGAAAGCTATCTCAAAGATGGGTGGGGGATGCAGAACTCTGGAGACCAGCCACCTAAATGGTTCCTGCTTTCCCCCAGCCTTTTTACTGATTTTCTCAAAGCCTTAAGTGTTTTCTTAATGGATCCCAGGCAGAACTTAAGGCTGGAGAAAGAAAGAATGACTGGTAGAAAGCAGAAGGTGGAGAGGACATGAAGATAGGGCAAGTGGTTCTTTCTATATTCTGGTCATTGTAAGTTAGAAAACATCAAGGTTTTGTAACGGTTTATTATAAACATGTCTGTGTGTGGATTGATTTGGCTGTAAATACATCAGAAGTGTAAAAATAATGACAGACCACAATGGAGAAAATAAGCTTTGCTCTTTATATCAAGCACTTGGAAAATATTTAGCCCCATTGCTCCCTTGGGCTGGATTGATACTGCCTGTGAACTTCCTTCAAGAAAAACACAACCAGTTTCACCATCCATTTTTATTAACTCCACATTCTCAGAGGAATCTTTGTGCATTCCCTTGAATATCAGGACTAAATTTGTTTCACCCCCTGTGGAACTGTCTTTCTGGATGTAATTTTCTAGGAAGTCAGTTCTGCTTTCCAGGACCAGCAGGAATATCTGTGACTAGTCTGCCATTGTTCTGCCTGCTGCTGCTGCTGCTGCTAAGTCGCTTCAGTCGTGTCCGACTCTGTGCGACCCCATAGACGCAGCCCACCAGGCTCCCCCATCACTGGGATTCTCCAGGCAAGAACACTGGAGTGGGTTGCCATTTCCTTCTCCAATGCATTAAAGTGAAAAGTGAAAGTAAAGTGGCTCAGTCGTGCCCGACTCTTAGCGACCCCATGGACTGCAGCCTACCAGGCTCCTCCGTCCATGGGATTTTCCATGCAAGAATACTGGAGTGGGTTGCCATTGCCTTCTCCGATTGTTCTGCCTACCTCCGATTGTTCCCTACCTCCATAGTAAGGAAAAACAATTTTTTTCTAATGGAATAACTTTAGGGCCAGCATACTTGCTGTGAGAAGTAGTGAGTACTTAAATCTATCCCCCATCACATGTGGGCTGAGAAACTCTTGTTTGGCTAAGATAGAGGTAATCAAACAGAGTTGTTACTTCAATGGGAATGTTAATGCCTTAGAAAAGGAAAATGTGCCAGGAGATTTGGGCTTGAATTAAGCAAGAGGGAGGAGGAGGGGAAGAAGGATAAAGACCTAGAATGTAAAGTTAAAAGCTCTAGGTCAGTGCTGCCCATAGAAGTATAATTTGATTCATGTATGTAACTTTAAATTTTCCAGCATCTTAAAAAAAAAAAAGTAAAAGAAACAAGTGAAATTAATTCATTTAATAATATGTTTTATTGAAACCAGTGCATTAAAATGTTGTCATTTTGGTGCATATTCAAGGCACAGAAATTACCCTGAGATGTTACTTTCCTTCTCGAGGTCCAAGACCTTTAAATCTGCTGTAGATTTTGCATCGGCAGTGTGTCTCCATTCGGATCAGTCACACTCCAAGAGGTTAGAGGAGCTATATGAAATAGCCAGGAGGAAAGTCATGATGGTGATCTGAATCACTTCATTTATTTATTTATAAATGAATTGTTACATTTAAGTTAAAGTTTTTTTTAAATTTTTTTTTATTTTTTTAATTTTATTTTTTTACTTTACAATACTGGATTGGTTTTGCCATACATTGACATGAATTCTTATGACATCTAAGTCAGAGAGAGCCTTAACAAAATAATGAGAGGAAATAATTAAGAGAATTACCTAACTTTGGACAGTTATCCTCAAGAAATAGACTGGTTAAGGAAGATTTATGTGACTAGGGTAGAATTTACTGAGTTAGACTTCAGGTAGATATAAAGGGATCAGGGTTTACCTTGAATTGCAGGATGAACTTGGAGTTCATTCAACAATGATGTTGGTCTCCTTAAGGTAAATGAGAAAAACAGCTCTGCCCTGGCACAAGAGTGGAAGTAAAGGTGAACTCCGAAGGTGATGACTCTTAAAAACCCCATGAACATGTAAACCTAACAAAAAAGGGGATTCAATGTCCTAAAGGTAAATTGTATAACTGCTTCCCTGAGGTTAAGTGAACCCCCAAATCTCCTCTCTGCAATAAAGTAAATTGTATCTGTATAAAGTGCTTTATTAATTGTGAAACTGACATACAGACATGGCTTATTGTTATTGGCTAGAGAAAGGACTGTTCTGTGGAGAAGAGTTATTAGGAACATCTAATGGAAAATCCATCATCCTAGCGCATCATTAAATCTTGGAAACTTGTTCCCCTGGGCAGGTGGCAGAGAGTTAGTGGAGGTAAGGGAGGAGAGCTAACTTTCTATTGGGGGCAATCTTAGATTTGTTTTATCAAAACATTTATTGCCCATCCTTAGAAACTTCAGCCCATTACACTCATTATGTATTTAGTTTGAGGGCATATACTACTTCATAATTATTTTTTCTCCCCCTCAATGTGGGCTTTCAGTGGCTTCATAAAAGTGATAAATGGCTCTTCTTGGACACACAAAATAGAGATTGGCAGGCAATTTAAAGTTAAGATTTCCCAGCAGACCAATCACTACCAACAAGATCACCTACTGACTCTTACATACTCTGAGAAATGTTAAAATAAGGCCAATATTTTTATGGTCCCCACTTTATACTGCCTCAAAGGCTTTTCTATGCTTCATTCTTCTGTGCCAGCTATAGCTGTATTTTCCCAGTTGTGTCTCCGTGTGGTACACAGACATACCTTAAAAGGAGTAATTTCAAGTGCCTCTAGGTTTTGCCGAGACAATTGCATGAGAAAAATCATTTGGAAAATAGCTTTGGAAGTTGCAAAAGCATTTTATGTCAGGTGACAGCTGGAAATCAGTGCACTCAGAACCCTTTTATAAGTAGCCTGTTCTGCAAATACTCCCTGTAATGATAATTATAGCACTTTAAATGAACAATAGGGTTTGCTCTCACATAAGTCCATTTGAGCCGCACCATGACCTTGTCAGAGCACTTGAACGATTCCATGTTTCTGACGCAGGACCTGAAGTTCAGGTCACACAGCTAATATTTAATACAACCAGCACTCCAGTACCACATCACCTCCTCCTCTTTGTAAGTTGTGTTTTCCAGGCCATGCAGCCTGGAAGCAACACATTGATTGTAGCTGCTCATACATACCACACTCAAAGTGAGCTTTGAGGCTCCCATTTATTGTAACTCCACTTCTACAATTTCTGCCAACAAGTCTTAGGGTCTTTTTTTCCCCTAGAAATCTTGGTGGGGGTACAGTGTTTGGGGTTAGAAGCTCATGTTTGGCACGTGACTTGTTGGCTACACAGTGGTGGCAGGTACCATTTTTATTATTCTGTGATCCAATTTGGAATCCGTGCTGTCAACTATCACGCCTATGTTGTGGTGCAGCTGAAACTCTTCGAAGGTACTGAGGCTGCCCAAGCAGTGTGCTCGCTCACTTGTCTGGTCCAGCTCTAGGCTGTTCTCTAACACGGCTCAGGGTTCCAGCTGAAAGATCACCCCTTAAGTGGGAGAGTCCAGAGTCTTTAAGGAAACTGCTCTTTTTTTTTTTTCACTCCCTTTTTGTATCCCCCTGCCCATGGAGGTCCATAAGTGCTAAACCAGAGAAATATCCAGGTGTCAAGCTCCCACAGAGTTCAAACAAAGCTGTCTTGCCTTTGAATGAGTTATCTCCCTGAATACTCTTAGATCCTCCAGCCAACAGGATTTATGGGGCCTACCCTGCCCTTCCTTCCCACTGGGCAGACAAGTCCACAGTTTAGATTATCAAGCTGAGATCTCTACATTTCTAACTGCTAAAATGATTTTCCCAAACACTCCATTTTCTCAGTTACTCTTTATGAATATCTATCAGATCAAAATCAGATTTTTCTGCCTGAATGTCAGGGTCCTTCACCAGTTGTTCATTTCAGCTTATTTTTCATGCCCCAGGACATCAGAGACAATTTGTATGTAATAGGTATTTTCTAAAATTATCAGGGTGTTGCGTAAACTAATGAGCTCTGGATGACAGATTGGTGACTGATTGTTCTTTCTCAGACATATACCTGGATTTTTTTCAGTTTTGCTTAAAAAATTATTTTTCAAACTGTGTAGCTCATATTTATCATCAGCATCTTTTCCATCTTTTCCTTATGAATCTGTATAATAACATTGTTGGCAAGGGATTGTTAGGGTCCTTTTTACTAATGAGGGAAACCACATTAGTTAGCAGAACACTGTGTTGGTTATTAATCAACCCAGACCTCAAGTTAAAAACCTGCTCAAGAGCTCAAAATCTGAAGAAGGTTAGAGTAATTTAGATATGTAAAGGGACATGCTCAAACTACCGCACAATTGCACTCATCTCACACGCTGGTAAAGTAAGGCTCAAAATTCTCCAAGCCAGGCTTCAGCAATACGTGAACCGTGAACTCCCTGATGTTCAAGCTGGTTTCAGAAAAGGCAGAGGAACCAGAGATCAAATTGCCAACATCCGCTGGATCGTGGAAAAGGCAAGAGAGTTCCCGAAAAACATCTATTTCTGCTTTATTGACTATGCCAAAGCCTTTGACTGTGTGGATCACAATAAACTGTGGAAAATTCTGAAAGAGATGGGAATACCAGACCACCTAACCTGCCTCTTGAGAAATCTGTATGCAGGTCAGGAAGCAACAGTTAGAACTGGACATGGAACGACAGACTGGTTCCAAATAGGAAAAGGAGTACATCAAGGCTGTATATTGTCACCCTGCTTATTTAACTTCTATGCAGAGTACATCATGAGAAATGCTGGACTGGAAGAAACACAAGCTGGAATCAAGATTGCCGGGAGAAATATCAATAACCTCAGATATGCAGATGACACCACCCTTATGGCAGAAAGTGAAGAGGAACTAAAAAGCCTCTTGATGAAAGTGAAAGAGGAGAGTGAAAAAGTTGGCTTAAAGCTCAACATTCAGAAAACAAAGATCATGGCATCTGGTCCCATCACTTCATGGGAAATAGATGGGGAAACAGTGGAAACAGTGTCAGACTTTATCTTTTTGGGCTCCAAAATCACTGCAGGTGGTGACTGCAGCCATGAAATTAAAAGATGGTTACTCCTTGGAAGAAAAGTTATGACCAACCTAGATAGTATATTCAAAACCAGAGACATTACTTTGCCAACTAAGGCCCATCTAGTCAAGGCTATGGTTTTTCCTGTGGTCATGTATGGATATGAGAGTTGGACTGTGAAGAAGGCTGAGCACCGAAGAATTGATGCTTTTGAACTGTGGTGTTGGAGAAGACTCTTGAGGGTCCCTTGGACTGCGAGGAGATCCAACCAGTCCATTCTGAAGGAGATCAACCCTGGGATTTCTTTGGAAGAAATGATGCTAAAGCTGAAACTCCAGTACTTTGGCCACCTCATGTGAAGAGTTGACTCATTGGAAAAGACTCTGATGTTGGGAGGGATTGGGGGCAGGAGGAGAAGGGGACGACCCAGGATGAGATGGCTGGATGGTATCACTGACTCGATGGACGTGAGTCTGAGTGAACTCCCGGAGATGGTGATGGACAGGGAGGCCTGGCGTGCTGAGATTCATGGGGTCGCAAAGAGTCAGACACGACTGAGTGACTGAACTGAACTGAAAGGGACATGCAGATACTCACATAAATACATAGTGTCTTAGTGTTAAAAAAAAAAGTCATCTAAACTTTGTGTGACCATTAGTGCAAGTGGTTTTATGTGGTTTAGAGTTTAAGAATGAGTCATGAGAATTGCTTATTCAGAGAGGATATGGCCAGGTTAAAAAATAAATCGGTACTCACTTCCTTTTTGGAGAAATTCCAAGAAGGAAATGAGATTTCCAACACTCTTGCTATGAGGAGGAAGAAGCTGAGGTTTGGTTGGGGCCAATGAACCATTATAACTCTCTCCTCCAGATATGAAATCACCTGAGAAATATATAAGGTGTCAGAAAGAGATTATAATAAAAGTGTTGTCACTGATAAATCTAAATTGGAGACCATGTCTTAGACCTAAAATTGCTTTCCTATTTCCACCTTCCTTTTATCCTGAATGGAACTTACTTGTTGGTCCCAGATAGATCAACTGGATATTCCCAGGCCTCCTGTGCTGAGGAGAGAAGGGCTGAGGAAGGGTCACCAGTCAGTTCTCAAGAGAAACAAGTAGAATGGGCTGTATATGCCTAGCGACCCTTTCCCCTACCTCATCAATCAGATAAACCCAAGAATCAGCAAACTTTTACCATAAGGGACCAGATAGTAGACATTTTAGATTTTTGAGGCCTTACAGTCCTTGCTGCAGCTACTCAGCTCTGCTATTGTTGCAGGGGACAGCCATAGACAATGTGTAGATAAGTGAGAATGGCAGTTGTGTTCATTTGCTAAGACTTCAAAGTACTGCAGAGTGTGTGTCTTGAGCAACAGAAATGTATTGTCTTTCAGTTCTAGAGGCTGAAAATCTGATGAGGTCAAAGTGTAGAGAGAGTGGGTTCCTGAGGGCTGTGAGGGGGAGAATCTGCTGCGTGCCTTGGTTCTGTCTTCTGTTGATTTGCTGACAATCTTTGGTGTTCCCTAATTTGTAGAAGCATCTCCCTGATCTGTGCCTTCATCTTTACCTAATGTTCTCCCTGTATACATATATCCCTGTCCAGATTTCCCCTTTTTTATAAGGACACCAGTTAAATTGAATCAGGGGCCCCACTCAGTTCCCATATAACCAGCATTAACCAATGATATCTGCACATAAGCAGATTAAGGCCACATTTTGAAGAACCAGGAGTTAGGACTTCAACAGATAAATTTGAAGGAGATACAATGTTGTATTTTATATACATGTTATGTGGCATGAAATACTCTTCTCATTTTTTCCCCAACCATTTACAATATCAAAATATATGTGGACTATACAAAAACAGGCCCTGGGCTGTAGTTTACCAGCTTCTGAGATAAGACACTCCTCTAGAGGGGAGGATTAAGTAAGGAAGAAAAAGAGGGACCAAAATGTTCCTCCAGTCCTAATCCCTCCAGAGGGGTGAGGAGGAGTTCCCTGCTCTCTGTGGAAATATTAGCAACAGGATAATAAATATTCATATCATATAGCCCAAAGGACTGTGGCTAGCTTGGAAGCAGATTATATTTCAGGAAGAATGGGAGGCATTAACAAGGATGATGGAATTTAAAAAGCAGAGGAAATAAGAGGAAAGAAAAGAAACAAGCAGAAAGATTTTAAAAATTAGATTTGCAAGTGTAATATGCAGTCTTCAGTTTATAGCATTTGGAAAACACAGTAGGTCTTGTAAGAAACTGATCAACATGGTCAAAGTAATTTAATGACAAAGAGTAATTCAACTAAATTCACAAGTAGGAAACATGGAGAGAAACGTAATACAGAAGTCTAGATTGAGTTTACAAGAACCTGACCAGCTATGGTTGTAGAGTGAAAAGGAAGTATTAAGTAGAAAACAATCTCTGTTCTAAAGACTCTAATTCTTGTCTTTTTTGAAACCTTTTTATTATATGTTCTTAGAATATTTCTTACTCTTCATTTTAGAAGAAATACAACTAAGGTTTTGATTTTCATTGTAAAATGTGTGTATGTAGATAATCCTTTTAGTCAGCAATCTGCTTTAGGCTCTTAAATTCTTATGATTTCTTATAATTTTTTTGAATTGGTCTTAGTTTTTAGTTTCTAGTGGTTTGCTGTATAACTTTATTCCAAGCTTTTATGAACCAACTGCTGATTGTTGGAGGGGGTGGTCTTAAAGGACATGCCACCCTCACCTGCCTTCCAATATAATATCAATACTTGATAAAATCTGCTCAAATATCAAGCCATTTGACAACAAGAGAATATATATACTTTATCTTTTTTTTTTTTTTTTTACCTCCCTCTTGAATTGCCTTTGTAGATTTGCAGTTTAACTAAGGCATCTGAGCTTTAGTTAAGGGTCAGTTTTTTCTCCAGTGGGCTTCCCTGGTGGCTCAGCTGGAAAAGAATCCACTAGCAATGAGGGAGACCTGGGTTCAATCCTTGGGTTGAGAAGATCCCCTAGAGAATACAAAGGCTACCCACTCCAATATTCTGACCTGGAGAATTCCATGGACTATATAGTCCATGGGGTTGCAAAGAGTTGGACACGACTGAGTGACTTTCACTTTTTCTCCAATAGCCATAGAGGAATATTCCTGTATCTTTTATGAAGCTTCTGTTAAAGATTCAATTATATAATTTGGTGATGAGTTTGAAAAACTAAAAAGTTATTTCTAGACTTTAACACTAGAAATAAGATAATTTCTCTCTGATGAACTGTTTCTTTTAAGACATGGCATGAAACTTTTCAATATTCACTTTGCTTTGCCTCTTCAGAGGCTCAGATACAAGGCATGCACTTGATTCCAGTGGAGAAGCTCAACCTGGGATTTTCAGTTCAACTATTTCCTTTTTCACTTTGTAGTTTGGATCTTTTTGTTTTTAATTTGCTTTGGTGGTTTTATTACATATCTTTTGTTGCAAAACACACAAAGTTTTTCTGAATGTAAGTAGGATATAAAAAATGACTTGGCACTCATCACTTTGTCCAGACAGATTATCCTCTAATAGAAATTTTTGTGACCTTAGTAACCTAATTTTGAACTGTGGTATTGGAGAATACTCTTAGGAGTCCCTTGGACTGCAAGGAGATCAAACCAGTCAATCCTAAAAGAAATAAGTCCTGAATATTCACTGGAAGGACTGATGCTGAAACTGAAACTCCAATCCTTTGGCCACCTGATGCGAAGAACTGACTTATTGGAAAAGACTGTGATGCTAGGAAAGACTGAAGTCAGGAGGAGAAGGGGATGACAGAGGATGTGATGGTTGGATGTCATCACTGACTTGATAGACATGAGTTTGAGCAAGCTCTGTGAGCTGGTGATAGGAAGGGAGGCCTGGCATGCTGTAGTCCATGGGGTTGCAAAGAGTTGGACCCGACTGAGTGACTGAACTGAACCAAACTGAACACCATCTCAAGTTACAGCAATTTTTTTCTTCCACAGATTCCTTAATCAGTGGTTTCTCTCCTGAGATGCTAGATTTGTTAAAGTAACAAATACATATTGGAATCCAGAAGTATATCAGTTTTTTTAAAAAAGGAAATTGTTTAGTTCAATTATCTATCTTTGAAAGAATGAAAAACATGTTTAAATCATTTTATGTAGTTATGTTAGGATTATTTTGCTTGAAACTGTCAGAAGCTTAACCATATAAACGTAAAAAGGAATCTGCTGGCTCAAATAATTTGAAAAGCCAGAACTTATCTGTCTAGCTTTAGGTATATGGTTAGATCCAGGAGCTCAAAATAAGCCTCACTTCTCTCTCTGCTTTACCAAATTAGGTTTTGGCTTCATTATTGGGGAGATGCTCCCTATAATGTAGGAAAAATGACTAGCAATGATTGTGTACTAGGGACTTCCCTGGCAGTCCAGTGGTTAAGACATGAAGTCCAATTCATGACACATGGGTTTGATCTCTCATCAGAAAGCTAAGATCCTATATGCCTGGTGGCCAAAAAACCAAAATATAAAATAGAAACAATATTATAACAAATAAATATTTTTTGAAAATTGTGTATTAAAAAAATCAAAGAGTCCCAAGGAGAGCTTTTATTGGCCTGGATTAGATCATGTGACCATCCTTGGACTTAGTATGGTTGAATAAATTAAGTACTTAATTGGTCAGACTCCTAGGATGCACCTACTCATAGATCCAGGAGGTGTGATTAGCAGTGCTAGTAGTATTTGTCACTCAGTCGTGTCCAACTCTTTGCAACCCCATTGAATCGTCCAGGCAAGAATACTGGAGTGGATTGCCATTCCCTTCTCCAGGGGATCTTTCTGACCCAGGGATCAGACCCAGGTCTTCTGCATTGCAGGTGGATTATTTACCATCTGAGCCACTAGGGAAGACCAGAGGTGTGATTGGCCCCACTCAAACCACCTGCATTCAGAATGGGGAAGAGATTGTTCCCAAAGAGATTGTGGGCAAGATGAACCCAAGTTAACTACACCCCCCATTATGTTTCCATCCCTTGCCTGACCATCATCCATATATACCTTCTTTCCCGTTTTAAAATTCTGAAGATGACCCTCGCTAATACAACGCAAGTATAACCTCTACCAGGAATATTGTCTTTCCCTCCACTTTAATGGAAGACAACTCTTAGGCTCATCTGGTTACCTTTGATTGTGTGGATCACAATAAACTGGAAAATTCTGAAAGAGATGGGAATACCAGACCATCTGACCTGCCTCTTGAGACACCTGTATGCAGGTTAGGAAGCAACAGTTAGAACTGGACATGGAACAACAGACTGGTTCCAAATAGGAAAAGGAGTACGTCAAGGCTGTATATTGTCACCCTGCTTATTTAACTTATATGCAGAGTACATCATGAGAAACACAGGGCTGGATGAATTACAAGCTGGAATCAAGATTGCCAGGAGAAATATCAATAACGTCAGATATGCAGATGACACTACCCTTTTGACAGAAAGTGAAGAGGAACTAAAGAGCCTCTTGATGAAAGTGAAAAAGGAGAGTTAAAACATTGGCTTAAAGCTCAACATTCAGAAAACTAAGATCATGGCATCCAGTCCCATCACCTCATGGGAAATAGATGGGGAAACAGTGGAAACAGTGGCTGACTTTACTTTTTTGAGCTCCAAGGTCACTGCAGATAGTGATTGCCACCATGAAATTAAAAGACGCTTACTCCTTGGAAGAAAAGGTATGACCAACCTAGATAGCATATTCAAAAGTAGAGACATTACTTTGTCAACAAAGGTCCATCTAGTCAAGGCTTTTCCAGTAGTCATGTATGGATGTGAAAGTTGGACTGTGAAGAAAGCTGAGCGCCGAAGAACTGATGCTTTTGAACTGTGGTGTTGGAGAAAACTCTTGAGAGTCCCTTGGACTGCAAGGAGATCCAAACAGTCCATCCTAAGGGAGATCAGTCCTGGGTGTTTATTGGAAGGACTGATGTTGAAGCTGAAACTCCAATATTTTGGCCACCAGATATGAAGAGCTGACTCATTTGAAAAGACCCTGAAGTCGGGAAAGATTGAAGGCAAGAGGAGAAGAGGACGACAGAGGATGAGATGGTTGGATGGCATCACTGACTCAATGGACATGAGTTTGGCTAGACTCCGGGAGTTGGTGATGGACAGGGAGGCCTGGCATGCTGTGGTTCATGGGGTCACAAAGAGTTAGACACGACTCAGCCACTGAAATGAACTGAAAGAGCCTCTTGATGAAGTGAAAGAAGAGAGTGAAAAAGTTGGCTTAAAACTCAGTATTCAAAAAACAAAGATCATATCCTCTGATCCTATTATTTCATGGCAAATAGATGGGGAAACAAAGGAAACAGTGAGAGACTTTATTTTCTTGGGCTCCAGAATCACTGCAGATGGTGACTGTAGCCATTACATTAAAAGACACTTGCTCCTTGGAAGAAAAGCTATGACCAAACTAGGCAGCATATTAAAAAGCAGAGACATTGCTTTGCCGACAAAGGTCTATCTAGTCAAAGCTATGGTTTTTCCAGTAGTCATGTATGGATGTGAGAGTTGGACTGTGAAGAAAGCTGAGCACTGAAGAACTGATGCTTTTGAACTGTGGTGTTGGAATATTGGAAGGACTGATGCTGAAGCTGAAACTCCAATACTTTTGCCACCTGATGCATAGAACTGACTCATTGGAAAAGACCCTGATGCTGGGAAAGATTGAAGGCAGGAGGAGAAGGGGATGACAGAGGATAAGATGATTGGATGGCCCTGATGCTGGGAAGGATTGAAGGCAGGAGGAGAAGGGGATGACAGAGGATAAGATGATTGGATGGCATCACCAACTTGAGAGACTTAAGTCTGAGCCTGTTTGGGGAGTTGGTGATGGACAGGAAGCCTGGCGTGCTGCAGTCCATGGGGTTGCAAAGAATTGGACATGACTGAGTGACTGAACTGAACTGAACATGTATAGCTTAATAAAAAATAATTTTTAAAGCCCATGTCCCCTACATCGGTTAAGCCACCTTAAAGGAAAAAGGGCACAATTCATTCTTAGTTATATATCATCATACAATCATTAAACCCATATTATTTCTATAGCACAGTGAATCTCAAGTATTTTTGTCTCAGGACCCTTTGGCTCTTAAAACAGTTATCAAGGACCAGAGCTTTTGTTTATATGAGTTATAACTATAGATATCTGCTGCTGCTGCTGCTACTGCTAAGTCGCTTCAGTCGTGTCCGACTCTGGGCGACCCCATAGACGGCAGCCCACTAGGCTCCTCTGTCCCTGGGATTCTCCAGGCAAGAACACTGGAGTGGGTTGCCATTTTCTTCTCCAATGCATGAAAGTGAAAAGTCAAAGTGAAGTCGCTCAGTCGTCCCTGATTCTTACGGACCCCATGGACTGCAGCCTAGCAGGCTCCTCTGTCCATGGGATTTTCCAGGCAAGAGTACTGGAGTGGGTTACCATTGCCTTCTCCCCACCTATTGGAAGCCCTATATTGTCACAGGGAATATTAAAAAGATATATTCAGGATTGAGATTTAATAAAATAATTCATTTTGTTTCATCAAGGCTATCCTCAAGTGAAATTTGCATGGTATTTTCCCCCAGCTTGTCCATGGCATTGACGTGTACGTCTGTAGGTATCAACAGTTTTACTTACCATCTGTACAAGTATCGACACAGTGAAAAGGGCAAATAATATCTTGTCACTAGACAAAGAAAAAGTTTTGACTTCACAAACCTCCTGAGCCATCTCAGAGATCACAGGGAATCTGTGGACCACACTTTGAAAACTTCAGCCTTGTAAGAATTGAAATAAAGACATTTTTTGAGATCAACTGTAAAAGAACCATGAGATTGAGCTGCTGTTTTGGCTCATCTGATTTTTATTTGCCATTTTTGTCTTTTTTTTTTTTGGTCACACCTCATGGCTCATGGGATCTTAGTTCCTCAAACAAGGACTGAACCTGTTGCCTCAGCAGTGAAAGCACAGAATTCTAACCACTGGGAAATTCCTCCAGTTTTGTCATTTTTGGTGATACATGTCAAACTAGCCTTGAAATATTCTGTATTGCCTTAGAGAGTTGTGGGGGAAGGGTCAATTTAACAGAAGTCAGGAAATATTGGTCCTTGGGAAACTTGTTTGCCAGAAAAATTTAAAAATTGTCTTACTTTCATTTAAAATGTTTTGTTCCTTAGCAATAATTTTTAAATTTATTTTAATTGGAGGATAATTGCTTTGCATTGTTGTGTTGGTTTCTGCCATACAACAATGTGAATCAGCCATAAGTATATTTATGTCCCCTCCTTCTTGATCATCCCTCCCACCTCCCACCCTATTCTACCCTACTAGGTTGCCTTAAGAATAATTTTAAGGGATATAAATATTTGGATATTATTTTTGTAAGTATGCAAAACCATAAATAATTTTTCTGGTTTGTAATAATTTTGTCCTACTGTGTATGAAATTGCATCTTTATGAAATGACTGTGGCTTTTGTAAAAAACATTTGTGAATTAATTCAGTATGAATTTTTAGATTTTTATCTAATTACAAAGGGAATTTTTTTTTTAATAAATAGAGAAACCCCAGGTTTGGATTCCAGCTAACAATTTGCCAACTAACTAATGCTGGATTTTTAACTTGCCTTCTCCATTCATGGAAAACTGGGGACATTTTGTACGAATGGTACAATGGTATAATAAATGTGAAACAATGCTCCACTTGCCATATAGAGGGCACTCAATATTCGTTTCCTCTTTCCTTTCCACACTTACAAGAGCAACAAGCATTGATTGTAGATTCACATTGGTTAAGAGGGGAGTGTTGGTTTTCCTCCGTTCGGTTTGAACACCCCCGCTGTCATGAGCCAGATTTGAGAAGCAAGCTTTCTTTGAGGCAGACCAAGATGCAGGCTGTAATCGAAGGGCTTTTTCACAGAAGCAGGACCTTTCTAGCAATATCTCAAATAGAACAGCTCTTGCTGCCCTCCTTCTGATGCAATTTATCTTCTAAGAGAATATATGGAAACTTTGGAAGGGAATTAAGTAGAAAAAGGAAGTGTGATGTGGTAATGTTTTTGTTGTTATTTTTCTTAGTGTAATAATAACATCATACTGTTTTTTCCAGTAGTCAATACAGTGTTCCTTAAAGAGCAAGCATCCTATAATTATAACATTCATACTGAAGCATTGCTTAATAACCTTAAACAAGTTCATTATTCTCATTCTATAAGTTTAACTGTTAAAAAATCAGTATCTTCATATCATGAAGTTAGAGACTAGAATTATGGTTAGAATTTTCCATCTCACTGCTTAACTTTGTCGTGAGTGATGCTGCCCCGGGATAGAAGCCCTGCTGCAATCAGTTCTACTTTATTAATACTTGGCAGCGCTTGATGCCTTTTACTGCTAAATATATAAACAAAATGTTGGAAGAAGCCATCACAGTCTGAGGCATTCATTAAGCACTCAATCGATCATTTCTAAAGAAATAAACGAGCCAAAGGACACCCAGAATGGATTTATTTAGCAGCAAGCAGAATTTTTCACTGATCATCCCTAAAATCTTCTGTTCAGGTGCTATCAAGTGAAGTGAAGTCGCTCAGTCGTGTCCAACTCTTTGCGACCCCATGGACTGTAGCCTATCAGGCTCCTCCGTCCATGGGATTTTCCAGGCAAGAGTGCTGGAGTGGATGGCCATTTCCTTCTCCAGGGGACCTTCCCGACCCAGGAAACGAACCCCGGGCTCCCGCGTTGCAGGCAGATGCTTTACCATCTGAGCCACAAGCACATAGCTAAATAATATGAATTGGACCCCAGACAGCATAGAAAAAATTTCATACATATGCATTTCATACAGTACTATGGAAAATTATCCATTTTGTTTCCTTTCTCAAGTGGTTTTCAAATGCTTACTTTATCTTGATTTTTTAAGTTGCATAAATAATTGTAAATGTTAAATAATAGAAATTAGCATGAACTAATCACTTGGTCTGCAGAGATGGCTGACCAAGGTTTTAAGAAGCCTCAACCATGTCCTTACTTTCACTCATCAAAAATTTGTAAACTCATTCAAATCTCTCAACTTCTCTCAGCCTCATTTCTTTCATCCATAAAAATAAGAGTATTGGACCAAATAATTTGTAATTCATGTGCCAGGGTTTGAACTGCAATATACAGTTTCAAATAGTTTAGTTGTGGTGGGAGAATTCAGAACGATTACAAATTTACTCTCAGTTAATTAGTATTTCCAAAGCACTGTATATGAAAATGTACAGGAAGCACCATGAATATCCTCCACACCATTTTTATTATAACTTTTAGGTCACAGTTGTATGTAGTTGTTCCTTTTAATTCCTTTAGCTTTCTCTGTAGTTTTGAGCATTTTAATTTAATATGAGAATTATCTGTCTTTCATCTTACAAAGATTTTATTTGAAATTATCATTTTATGTGTGTTATTAAAATTTCTTTCTTAGCGTTTAGATTCATTCAATCTTACTGCTTATCTTTTATACCTGAAGCAAGTCTAACCTTTTTCTCAGTATAATAGAAGTCCTATTACCTTCTCTCTTAACTACCACAAAAATGCAAGTATTTTTAAATTTTGGGTTCATTACACATAGAAATATGCTGAAATAAAGGGACTCTAAGAATCACTAATGTAACTCCTGCCCATTTCTTTTCCATTATAACTTTTCATCAACATGGAGACAACATTTCATTCCCCAGCACAAACATAGCAGAGGAGAATTCTAAATTCCCACAATTGAAGCATATCAGTTGTCATGCTGTGCTTGTAAATATTTTATGTTGACTCCAGACTCAGAGTATGTGTGCTATTTTTCTCTATTTCCAGAGAAATAGATCCTTTTAAAACTTCAGTTACAATATATTCTAGTTGGTTTTACTGAAATCAGTCTGTTGTTTCCATACCTCTTTTTTATTGGACACTATTTTAATGACATATTATTCTAGTAAAAAGTTGGTTGTTATTGATGCACATAGGGAAAGGACTTATCATTTAATATTATAGAGCCTTGTATATCTGTATTTATGAACTCCCATGGTACCAAAGTAACATACTAGAACCACAAAAATAATTGTGTATCTTCCAAATCATTTATAATTTCAGAGTTTGAAGCATTATACACTCCAGGAACCCTCACACTTTTAATTCCACCTTCACCACACTCAATCCCCTTCATAGTGAGTGGGACTCATAGGTGTGTGAGAAGATACAGTAATACCTGGCATACATAATGGATGTGAAATATGGTAATTACTCTAAATAGAGTAGGGCTTTACAACTGAGAATACATAAAACAAATACATCAACTAAGTTGAGCACTGAATGAACTTGAAATGTTTTCTTACTGAAGAGACAAAGTAAATAAATAGATTGATGTAAAGATAGATAGGAAGGTGACTTTGTGATTTACCTGTAAATGTAGCACTACAAACTAGTAATCCCACCTGTTTTCTAAATATTTTTATGATCTTGGAAAACTTTTCACACTTCTTTCTCAAGATGGAGTTGGCCCAAGGTAATAGACATAAAGCCCATGTAGCTGGAGTTGGGGGTGGGATGCTCATTGCCACAGTGGCAGCTGCACTGTTGGCTACCAGTGGAAATGAAACGTCAGGCTGAGAACAGCCCTGTAGGGACTCCTCAAGACGTCTCACATTTTTCAGGAAACAAACCACACATTTAGTCCTCACGGAAAGGAAGCAGACTGTATGTTTTTGGTTACATCTGGGTGTCCAGCCCATAACATCAGCAACTATATATGGACATGAAAGAGTGCCCTAGATCAGTTTTTCCAGGACAGCAGTTAGATGAATGCTTTTGGAGGCTTGTAAGTCTTCGAATATGATGGCACTCATTTGAGGTCATTCTAATTAAGCTAAGCATATATATTTTTTATCCTCAGAATCTCTAAGGAAAGCCAACATTTATTTTTCCTGTCATAAAAGAATAACCACAGTGGAAGTCTGGAGTGAAAATAAGCCCAAACAGATTTCTCCCAGAAGACATCTATTTTTTTATTCAGTTTCAGTTTCACTTAATCACTCAGTTGTGTCCGACTCTTTGCGACCCCATGAATCGCAGCACGCCAGGCCTCCCTGTCCATCACCAACTCCCAGAGTTCACTCAGACTCATGTCCGTAGAGTCAGTGATGCCATCCAGCCATCTCATCCTCGGTCGTCCCCTTCTCCTCCTGCCCCCAATCCCTCCCAGCATCAGAGTCTTTTCCAATGAGTCAACTCTTCACATGAGGTGGCCAAAATCCTGGAGTTTCAGCTTTAGCATCATTCCTTCCAAAGAACACCCAGGACTGATCTCCTTCAGAATGGACTGGTTGGATCTCCTTGCCGTCCAAGGGACCCTCAAGAGTCTTCTCCAACACCACAGTTCAAAAGCATCAATTCTTCGGTGCTCAGCCTTCTTCACAGTCCAACTCTCACATCCATACATGACCACAGGAAAAACCATAGCCTTGACTAGACAGACCTTAGTCGGCAAAGTAATGTCTCTGCTTTTGAATATGCTATCTAGGTTGGTCATAACTTTTCTTCCAAGGAGTAAGCGTCTTTTAATTTCATGGCTGCAGTCACCATCTGCAGTGATTTTGGAGCGCAAAAAGATAAAGTCTGACACTGTTTCCACTGTTTCCCCATCTATTTCCCATGAAGTGACGGGACCGGATTCCATGATTTTCGTTTTCTGAATGTTGAGCTTTAAGCCAACTTTTTCTCTCTCCTCTTTCACTTTCATCAAGAGGCTTTTTAGTTCCTCTTCACTTTCTGCTGTAAGGGTGGTGTCATCTGCATATCTGAGGTTATTGATATTTCTCCCGGCAATCTTGATTCCAGCCTGTGTTTCTTCCAGTCCAGCGTTTCTCATGATGTACTCTGCATAGAAGTTAAATAAGCAGGATGTCAATATACAGCCTTGACGTACTCCTTTTCCTATTTGGAACCAGACTGTTGTTCCATTTCCAGTTCTAACTGTTGCTTCCTGACCTGCATACAGATTTCTCAAGAGGCAGGTTAGGTGGTCTGGTATTCCCATCTCTTTCAGAATTTTCCACAGTTTATTGTGATCCACACAGTCAAAGACTTTGACATAGTCAATAAAGCAGAAATAGATGCTTTTCTGGAACTCTCTTGCTTTTTCCATGATCCAGCAGATGTTGGCAATTTGATCTCTGGTTCCTCTGCCTTTTCTAAAACCAGCTTGAACATCAGGGAGTTCACGGTTCACGTATTGCTGAAGCAAACTCATGTAGTATCCTATAATTATTTTCAAAATTCTTTTAGGAGTTTCTGATGAGGTACCCAAGGAACAACATTTGAAAGTTTGAGCATTCTTTGGCATTGCCTTTCTTTGGAACTGGAATGAAAACTGACCTTTTCCAGTCCTGTGGCTACTGCTGAGTTTTCCAAATTTGCTGGCATATTGAGTGCAACACTTTCACAGCGTCATCTTTCAGGATTTGAAACAGCTCAATTGGAATTCCATCACCTCCACTAGCTTTGTTCATAGTGATGCTTTCTAAGGCCCACTTGACTTCACATTCCAAGATGTCTGGCTCTAGATTAGTGATCACACCATCATGATTACCTGGGTCGTGAAGATCTTTTCTTGTGTTGTTGGAAGAGGGTGTTTGCTATGACCAGTGCATTTTCTTGGCAAATCTCTATTAGTCTTTGCCCTGCTTCATTCCGCATTCCAAGGCCAAATTTGCCTGTTACTCCAGGTGTTTCTTGACTTCCTACTTTTGCGTTCCAGTCCCCTATAATGAAAAGGACATCTTTTTGGGGGGTTAGTTCTAAAAGGTCTTGTAGGTCTTCATAAAACCATTCAACTTTAGTTTCTTCAGCGCTACTGGTCGGGGCATAGACTTAGACAACTGTGATATTGAATGGTTTGCCTTGGAGACGAACAGAGATCATTCTGTCATTTTTGAGATTGCAATCAAGTACTGCATTTCAGACTCTTTTGTTGACCATGATGGCTACTCCATTCCTTCTGAGGGATTCCTGCCCGCAGTAGTATATATAATGGTCATCTGAGTTAAATTCACCCATTCCAGTCCATTTTAGTTCACTGATTCCTAGAATGTCGACGTTCACCGTTGCCATCTCTTGTTTGACCACTTCCAGTTTGCCTTGATTCATGGACCTGACATTCCAGGTTCCTATGCAATATTGCTCTTTACAGCATTGGATCCTGCTTCTATCACCAGTCACATCAAAAACTGGGTATTGTTTTTGCTTTGGCTCCATCCCTTCATTCTTTTTGGAGTTATTTCTCCACTGATCTCCAGTAGCATATTGGGCACCTACCAACCTGGGGAGTTCCTCTTTTGGTATCCTATCATTTTGCCTTTTCATACTGTTCATGGGGTTCTCAAGGCAAGAATACTGAAGTGGCTTGATATTAATATACAATATTAATATATAATATTATTCATGTATTTATTCATGTCAGACACTTGCTGCTAAGTCGCTTCAGTCGTATGCAACTCTGTGCAACCACATAGATGACAGCCCACCAGGCTCCTCTGTCCCTGGGATTCTCCAGGCAAGAATACTGGAGTGGGTTGCCATTTCCTTCTCCAATGCAAGCATGCATGCTAAGTCACTTCAGTTGTGTTCTACTCTGTGTGACGCTATGGACAGCAGCCCACCAGGCTCCTCTGTCCACAGGATTCTCTGTGCAAGAATATTGGAGTGGGTTGCCATTTCCTTCTCCAGTCAGAAACTTGAGTCATGTTAATTCCTTTGTCTGAATCATCTGTATGCCCAGACACATATGATACGGTTTTAAGTGTTAAGCACATAAGTGACTCCCATGTTTGTTAACTCTCTTTGTACAATACCTAGACAGCAGCATATACAGAAAAGTGCTTTTAAATTTCATAACTCTGTTGCTGCTAATATAGTTTCGGCAGAGTCATTGCTGTATTTAAATACAGAATAAATGCAAGCCATTTTGTCTCAATATCAAATGCCAAGTTTCAAATTCTATTATATCTTTTGATTTTTTAAAACTAGATGTAGTCTCATTTCAGGATAAATTTTGGTCATGTGATAATCAACCATGTTTTGCTGCTATTATCTTACAAGTATCATTTTTCTCAAATAAACACCATCTATATAAGAGTCCCTTGGACTGCAAGGGGATCCAACCAGTCCATTCTGAAGGAGATCAGCCCTGGGATTTCTTTGCAAGGAATGATGCTAAAGCTGAAACTCCAGGACTTTGGCCACCTCATGTGAAGAGTTGACTCATTGGAAAAGACTCTGATGCTGGGAGGGATTGGGGGCAGGAGGAGAAGGGGACGACAGAGGATGAGATGGCTGGATGGTATCACTGACTCAATGGACGTGAGTCTGAGTGAACTCTGGGAGATGGTGATGGACAGGGAGGCCTGGTGTCCTGCGATTCATGGGATCGCAAAAAGTTGGACACGACTGAGCTACTGAACTGAGCTGAACTGAACTGATTGTGTATGAGAATAGGGGAAATTGCATAATCAAGTAGGATGATATGTTAGGGAGAGATTTGCATGTTAAAAATGAGACCCAAAGGAAATTTATACCATGAATATATTTTAGGAACTGACTGTTCTAAGTAACTTAATAATAATAATTATCACTGTTAATCCCATGGACAGAGGAGCCCGGCAGCCTACAGTCTGTGGGGTTGCAAGAGTTGGACATGACTGAGTGACTAAGCACACACACGCACATGTTAGTAATAATAATAATGCACTGTTTTAGATGGATGTGCATTTATTATGTTATTGTAATTTCTTATTTTAAAAATTGCTTCAAAGATATCCTTGTCTAAAATAAATAATAAAACATATTAAATATAAAAACATTCTTAGTCTGAGATGAAAAATGATTAAAATCATCTATTACAGGAGGAAGGTAGAAGATAAAATAATATAAAACAATTCAAAACCATCCATAACCTCCTCTCCTTTCTATCAGCTTTATTCAAAGGTAATATATACACAGCAAGCAGTTCTATCCTGCTTCAGTTCAGTTCAGTTCAGTCGCTCAGTCGTGTCCGACTCTTTGCGACCCCATGAATCACAGCATGCCAGGCCTTCCTGTCCATCACCAACTCCCGGAGTCACTCAGAGTTGCGTCCATCGAGTCAGTGATGCCATCCAGCCATCTCATCCTCTGTCGTCCCCTTCTCCTCCTGCCCCCAATCCCTCCCAGCATCAGAGTCTTTTCCAATGAGTCGACTCTTCGCATGAGGTGGCCAAAGTACTGGAGTTTCAGCTTTAGCATCATTCCTTGAAAAGAAATCCCAGGGCTGATCTCCTTCAGAATGGACTGGTTGGATCTTCTTGCAGTCCAAGGGACAACTGAGACATGAATATTTAAATATTTTACTCAAGACTAACAAGAAAGTAAGAGAGTCACATGAAGAAAGTGTTCCAGTTTTTCAGTTCTTTAATATTAGCTCATTCCTTGTAAATGTTTATCATTTATCATTGAGGGTTTCTCAAATAGTACCACGTATAGAGCAACTTATATTAGAGTTGGCATTTTCATAGCAGTTCTCTAATATAAAACACAAATACGTCTTTCCAAAGTTTTAAGTTATAATCAAAGAAAACCTGAAGTGATAGAGTCCTGAATATTTTTTTTTTAATTGGCAGGTACAATGACAAGAGTGGAGAAAGTTGGGAAATAAATTGACTTCTGATTTTAGTCTCACATGTTGTATATTCATTCTCAGAACAGCGTTTATAGTCTACATGAGCTGAGCTAGAAATATCTGCACTGCTACACATGAAAGCCAGCTCACAGTGAGGTCCAGAGCTGAAGGAAGTTTAGGCAGGAAATAGAGAATCACTGAGTCATGTCTTGGGAATGTATGGCTAGTGAGCTTTGATAACATTCAGCTAAACCACACTGTTGATTTTGGAAGATATGTCGTGGGAACCCTAAGGAGAGTCCTTACCCTCTTGGGGTGCATTTGTTTTTATGTTTCCTACTGTATTTAAGTGGTTTGGGATAATTCTTCTTCTTTTTTTTTTTTTTTTTTTTGGTGTAGCAGCAGAGAAAACCTTGAACTGTAACTAACCGCTATATAAGTTCTATATTTGGTAGCTGTCCTAAGTGGCCAATTGGTCACCCTTATTTTGCTAACTATAGAGAGAAAAAGCCAAGCTAGGTCTCCATTTCAATCAAAAAGCTATTTTGTCCAAACTTTTAGCCAGTTTTACTGGGATTACAATCCTACCATTCATTCCTGTTGGCCACTGTCTAGCTTCAGCCCTTTTTACTGGTAGTAAGCAATGACCCAATGCAATGTGTTGAAAATACATTGAGAAAACTAGTGCAAAGGCCAGGGAAGATAGAGCAGGAAGGCCTTAAATTCTAACAGTTTGGTTTATAAGTTCTTTCCATGAACTCTGACATTTGCTTCTACCAGGGCTATTACTGCTCAGCTCCCCATAACCTGGGTATCTGGTGTACCTTCCTATTTAGACCCTGTTCTTCCAAGTACTCTGTTCCAAGTACATTGTTGTCCCAAGTTTTTTTTGTGGGAGGGCAGCCAAGAAATTAAAAGATGCTTGCTCCTTGGGAGAAAAGCTATGACCAACCTGGACAGCATGTTAAAAAACAGAGACATTGCTTTGCTGACAAAAGTCCATCTAGTCAAAGCCATGGTTTTTCCAGTAGTCACGTATGAATGTGAGAGTTGGACTATAAAGAAAGTTGAGTGCCAAAGAATTGATGCTTTTGAACTGTGATGTTGGAGAAGACTCTTGAGAGTCCCTTGGACTGCAAGGGGATCAAACCAGTCAATCCTAAAAGAAATCAGTCCTGAATATTCATTGGAAGGACTGATGCTGAAACTGAAGCTCCAGTCCTTTGGCCACCAGATGCGAAGAACTGACTCACTGGAAAAGACCCCGATGCTGTGAAAGATTGAAGGCGGGAGGAGAAGGGGATGACAGAGGATGAGATGGTTGGATGGCATCACCGACTCAATGGACATGAGTTTGAGCAAGCTCCGGGATTTGGTGATGGACAGGGAAGCCTTGTGTTCTGCAGTTCATGGGGTTGCAAAGAGTCAGACATGACTGAGTGACTTAAGTGACTGACTTCCAAGTACTAGTTCAGTCATTCAATTCAACAAATATGTGCAGGAGGCATACTGGATGCCAGGTACTTTTCTAGAGACTGGAATACAACAGTAAAAAGATCTCTGCCCTCCTAGTACACACTAGTGGAGTGAGAAAGCAACAAACAAGATTGAATAAAATATGTAGTATGTCAAATGGCAGTAAGTACGCTGGGGAAATAAAAAAAGAGAGAAAGAGAGAAACTGTAGGGAGCTAGGGGAAGTGGAGCGTTTGCAATTCTAGGTTGGGTGGTTGGTGAATGCCACACTGAGAAGGCAGTGTCTGAGTCTGTATGGGGAGGAAATGTCTGCTATGTGTCTGTGCTATGGGCTGGAGTTCTGAAAAGAACTGTAGCTCTTTCTGTCCCAGTTGTAAAGAGACCTTTGAGGTAAGGAGCTAACCCTAGTAGTGTGATGTCCTGGTGAGTACAGTCTACGACAGAGTGGGGCTAGCTTTCTTACACCAGTTAAAGTGAAAGTTGCTCAGTCGTGTCTGACTCTTTGTGACCCCATGGACTATACAGTCCATGGAATTCTCCAGGCCAGAATACTGGAATTAATAACCTTTCCATTCTCCAGAGGATCTTCCCAACCCAGGGATCGAACCCAGGTGTCCCACATTGCAGGCAGATATTTTAAACTCTTCTCTTAAACCTCCAAATTAAACTTCAACATAGAAATATAACTCACAGTTCATTGATTACACATACCATATAATTCATCCTCTTGGAAATTTTTGCTAAACCCTTTCATTGGATTTTAAAAAGTAAAACAAATGAAACATTTCTCTAGATTAAAACATCTCTTCTAGTAAATTCTTAGATTTTTCCTAATAAATTATTTTGACTCCTCAGATCTTAATCAAAGCACTATTATTTCCAGTGTCTTATTGATGTTCCCTAAGCTGACTCAACCTTCTCTCATTCATTTACTCAAAATGAATGCTGAATATGAATGAATGAAATGAATGTTGTTGAGTGCCTAATGTAGTGACAGACACCAGGAATACAATGGAAAAATGTCCAAGGTCTATTTCTGTCACTAGCTAGCCTCAGCTTAGAACTTTCATTTTAATCTTTTACTCAAAACAGCCTGCCCATCTCCCATTGGCAATTTTTTTAATATGTCATAAGCATGTCACCTGTCCATGTGGCATGGTTAATACCAACTAGCATATGACTTCAGATTATTAATCCAGAGCCAAATGTGCATTTGAAATTCCTTATTTCAAATTCCAACAATAACAACAAAAATACCCAAACTTTTGAAATAAGGTTTCACACTGTTATCATTAAAGTCAATTATAATTAAAGTTGAACTTTAAGTTTTAATTTATATCTCAGATAAAATATTGCTATGATAATTTTAAATGAAAGTTTAAACATCCTGTTTGAACAGGATGTTTAATGAGCAATGTTGTTCTTTCATGACACATCCATGTTTTGCTTAACACAGAATTTCTCCTTAAGCTCAAAATTATCAATCCACTTAATTTTTTCTTTTCAGCAATGTTCCAATTTCAAGAATGACCTCAAAAATTATTTTCATCCCTCAAAAAGGAAGGGATGTGGTAGGTCATATTTTTGATCTGATAATTCTCTGAGAATCCTCATGCAGATAAAGAAAACTAGCAAAGTGGGTAGAGATTAGAAAAGAAAAATAAGTTGAAGTGATTAGCCCCATGACCCTTGGCTGTTTCTTGAATTTTTTAAATGCAAAGCCAGTGTTGTTCAGATTAATAAAACAACACATTAAATTTTGGTCCTAGAAGATGACAAGTAAGTAAATTACTTGGTACTTTCAACTAAAATTTAAATATTTCATAAAAGGAAAGTGTAAAGAGAAGTTTTAATGGGTTAGTTGTTTTCACATACTTACATTTACCAGTTACATAAGGTGAGAGGTTCCCTAACCTTGATGGAAGAATGAAGGATGACATCCAGCACAGGGGGAACACCAAGTCCAGTCAAAAAGGGTGTGTTCAAGTGGCAGTGGATTAAATTTGAAGGACTTGAGGATGAATGCAGTGAGATGATTATTGGGCAATTAAATGCAAGGCTGAAATTCAAGTAGAGAATATTTTAAGGAAGCATGACCTGAAGTTTTAAATACATGTTAACACAAAATCCTCTATGATCATAGGATAAAGAATGATTAATTCTGTGAGTCAGTATCAGAGAAGACTACAGAGCCAAGCTGATATCTGAATATGAAAGATAGTTGGATTTCAGTAGATGGAAAGAAGGAAAGGATATTCCAAGTTGAGGCAACATCATGGGCAAAGATTCAAAAGCTTGAAAGTGATTGGTGTTATCAGGAAATAGTCGGAGAAAAAGCAAAGAATTCACAAACAAAGATAATGGAGACTGAAGTAGAAAAGAAAGATTCCTGCCAAGTACTGGAAATCTTTTAATCTTATTCTAAAGAATTTTCATTCTGTTCTCTAGAGGCAGTTGAGATCCTTTGAAGATTTTTGAGGGAGAAAGAACCAGATACTGGAAATGAAATACTGCAGACATGGAAGTAATTGGGTTTGGTGGCTGAATTTATATGGGGTTGGGATATAAGTGCAAATCAAATATAATATTGATATATCTATTTTGGAAGGCTAGGGTTAGTGCAGGTGTGAATAATTAAAAATAAAGTACAGAGGGGGGGTCATCCTTAAGTGGATGGATGCCCTAAGGAGGCAATAAGCATGCCACTCTGGAATTGTAGTGATGGAGGTAGAGATTGAGTAGTTTGGGTCTTTAAAATAGAGATTACTATAATTGTAGGAAAGAGTAATGAGAAAGAGGAAGACTAAGGATAGAACTTTAGGGCATTTCTACATTGAAGAGGAGGGCAAGGGAAGCTAGAGGAAGAAGAGTGACCAGAGACACAGTAGAAGGCCAGAGAGGGCAGTAGCATGGAAGCCAAGGAAGAAGCTATGACTAAAGGGGAAGCAGAGGGAGACATTTTAAAGCATTCCTGGGTGACCAGAACTGAGATGAGACCTTTGGGTTTGGCAAATAGGAGGACATATCTGAGAGGTCATGGAGAGAATATTTGCAGTGAGTGATGGAGTCAGAAGCCAGATTACAAAAGGTGAGTGTCAGATGAATAAGCAGCAAGTATAAACTTTGAGAGGCATGTAAATTGAGGAAAGTGGCTACGGTGAAGCAGGGCAAGACATTAATTGAAAGTGAAAGTGAAGTCGCTCAGTCATGTCCGACTTTCTGTGATCCCATGGACCGTAGCCCACCAGGCCCCTCTGTCCGTGAAATTTTTCAGGCAAGAGTACTGGAGTGGATTGCCATTTCCTTCTCCAGGTGATCTTCCTAATCCAGGGATTGAACCTGGGTTTCACACATTGCAGGCAGACTCTTTACCATTTGAGCCATCATGGAAGCCAATTGAAAGGAAGAGCTGTATATTAAAGAGGGTAAGGGTATCACAATAGACCAAGGTTAACACCTACAAGCAAGAAAGGGTTATCAAGGTGCCCAAATTAAGAGCATTCTAGGAGTGTGAGTACACCAACATCTCATGAAATGTTTCACAAGATGCTCACTCCCCTATATCCTATAGTCTCGGAAATTTCTCTCCCCGTTTTAGAGTATTTACCCTAGGTTCATGTTTTGAAACGTCTTTCATTCCTTTTTATGGACTATTTGAAATATGTTAATTGCTCCTTTTGCTTATAAGGCATGTAGCCAAAGTAATTTCATAGATTTCTAACATTTAAATTATTTTTTATGTATCTATATATACCCAAAAATTATTTGTATATATATATATGAAATTATTTTTGTGGGAATTGGACTAACTAGATCCCAGGAGCTTTTAAAAAGCATATCTATTATATATATAATGATAATGACAAAACAGAAAGCAACCACTACTATATAACTGCAGCAACAGCAGCTACTGCTAAGATTTCTTTTACTTTGTGCTAGGACAATGCTAAGAGCTTTCAATGGATTATCTCATTGAATCCCCCAACAGTAGTATGAGGCAGGGACTATTAAGTTCTTCATTTTATAGATCTAGAAACCATATTTAGGGAGGCTAAGTTGCCCAAGGTCACAGAGTATATAAGTGGTAAAATGACATGGCCCTAGAGGAGGGCATGGCAACCCACTGCAGTATCCTTGCCTAGAGAAATCCATGGACAGATGAGCCTGGCAGGCAATGGTCCATAGGGTTGCAAAGAGTTGGACATGACTGAAGAGATTTATCATGCACTTGCACAAAATGATATGACAGAGATTGATACTGTACTTTTTAAAGGTTGTTGTTTTAATAATAAATGTTTATTCCAGGCTAGTGATAAGTTTTACAGGCTAGTGAGGAACTTCCCTGGTGGTTCAGAGGGTAAAGCATCTGCCTGTGATGCAAAAGACCCAGGTTCGATCCCTGGGTCGGGAAGATCCCCTGAAGAAGGAAATGGCAACCCACTCCAGTATTCTTGCCTGGAGAATCCCATGGACACAGGAGCCTGATGGGCCACAGTCCATGGGGTCGCAAATAGTCAGACACAACTGAGTGAGTACACTTACACTTAGTGATAAGTTTAGAAAAATGCCTTTGAATAGCTGGTTCCCTCACAGAAAAAGTCAGGTTTCCAATGGTGGAATAGAGCAGACAGCGCTACCTACATGGAGGAATCCATCCAAGGTCAAAGATGAACTGCTTATCCTACTTCAGCCAAAAAAGGTCATTACGGAGATACTGATCTGAATGCATTCCCCCTTTTTCTGGCAGACAGGAAGCAGGCAGTATTAAAATACATGAGAATATACTTTGGAAGAAGAGTTGGTAGGAGAGAGGAGTGGCTATAATGAGCTAAAGAAATGTGTCAGTGGACAGAATCATAGAAGACATAAGCCAGGAAGATCACATACCTGGAAACAAATGTTGATAAGGAAAGATACAAAGCGTTTATTATGTACAAAAGAAAGAATTTGTAGCTTCCAGTTAAGTGGCTGGTGGTCTTCTGGGTCCCACCGTAGTCCTTTTGCATTCATTGCCTGACAACCACACTGAAACTGCAAAGCCCCTTCACTTTCTGTTAGTGGCCCTTGAGGTCAGGAGTCTCTGGGTCCACATTTTGAGAAAGAACTCTGTCCCTAGCACCACTCTAGGTCAGGGTTGATCTTAAAAGTGTGACTGAAATCATTGAAGAACACTTTGATTATGATTTATAAGGTTGCAGTCAAGGGCCCACGATGAATGTTTTTCATCTTCAGCAGTCTAAACTGAACACTTTTTTATGTTTCCACATTTTATTAGTTCCGACTCACCAAAATATACCTGGTAATTAATTCATTTTATTTTACAGTCACCTTTGTTTCCTTCTCTCATCTCTGCAAGGACCTTCTTTATCCTTGCAGTAATTTGAAATTGAAAGGTTGTATGAGAATTTAACTATTAGTAATAATGACAGTACCTTATATTTGTATAGACATTCTTAAAATTCAAAGTGATTGCATACCTATTACCTCCTTTGATCTCAGTTTAAGTGAATAATGGGGCTTCTGTGCCCTAAGAGGACCAATTTCTGAGCTCTCTTTAAGGAAATTAGTGAGACTCAGCCATTTCTATAATCCTATCGTACAGCACAAAAAAATTTCCAGGACTTTATAATCGATGTTGTTTTCCTTTCAAAGCATTAATCTTTATTTCTTTTTAAAATGAATTTATGCCAACAAAGCATTATTTCATTATTTCTATGTTTTAGAACTAAATATTATGGCTATGTTATACCTAATGACATAATATCCTAATTTTCTGGAGCATTTTTTGAAAGTCAGAAGTATTCTAACACAAATATGTTTTATTTTTCAAACTCATCTCACTTGCATTTTGTAACATCATGGACCATTTCACTTTGGTAATTAAAAATGCCTTTGAATTTCAGAAGAACTAAACAGTAATAAAATTATTAGTCAACTGCTTATTTTTGGCATTCATTTAATTTAAGGCAATCTGAATGCATTTTCCCTAGTTGCATTTGCAACTTACCAAGTCGAGGTTAGGGGGTAAATACCCATAGTTTTAATGTACAAATGCCCCATAATAATTCATTTAAAATAGTAGAGATCTTCAATATGAGAATCTGCCATTTTCTACTTCCTATATTGAAATAGTTTACTTCTACTTGTTTCAAAAGTTATAATTGTAAAAGGAATAAAACCAGAGCTGAAGGAAAGTGTCTCCTTAAACCGATTTTTTGAGGTTCAGGTGAAATTTATGCTTTGAATAAATTTGGATCTAGTAAGTATTATCTTATGAGGGTACTTATCATTATTTATTGATTTTTTTCTTCCCGAACTTCCAATCCTCCCACTTGGAAATGACTACATCCTAAGGAATATGGAACTTGCCATGTTGGATTTCTTTTTAATAATTTGTACACATCGTGTAACTCTAAAATATCTAGAATTGCCTTTATTTAGGTAAATGTCTCACTCCATTTTACCAAGGAAACCCATGTACTTTATATATAGCTATAATTTAGAGTAATTTTTAAATATTCTAAGATATGATTACCAAATTCAGACTCAAATTGAAGAAAGTAGGGAAAACCGCTAGACCATTCAGGTATGACCTAAATCAAATCCCTTATGATTATACAGTGGAAGTGAGAAATAGATTTAAGGGCCTAGATCTGATAGATAGAGTGCCTGATGAACTATGGACGGAGGTTCGTGACATTGTACAGGAGACAGGGATCAAGACCATCCCCATGGAAAAGAAATGCAAAAAAGCAAAATGGCTGTCTGGGGAAGCCTTACAAATAGCTGTGAAAAGAAGAGAGGTGAAAAGCAAAGGAGAAAAGGAAAGATATAAACATCTGAATGCAGAGTTTGAAAAAATAGCAAGAAGAGATAAGAAAGCCTTCTTCAGCAATCAGTGCAAAGAAATAGAGGAAAAGAACAGAATGGGAAAGACTAGAGATCTCTTCAAGAAAATTAGAGATACCAAGGGAACATTTCATGCAAAGATGGGCTTGATAAAGGACAGAAATGGTATGGACCTAACAGAAGCAGAAGATATTAAGAAGAGGTGGCAAGAATACACGGAAGAACGGTACAAAAAAGATCTTCACGACCCAGATAATCATGATGGTGTGATCACTCATCTAGAGCCAGACATCTTGGAATGTGAAGTCAAGTGGGCCTTAGAAAGCATCACTATGAACAAAGCTAGTGGAGGTGATGGAATTCCAATTGAGCTGTTTCAAATCCTGAAAGATGATGCTGTGAAAGTGCTGCACTCAATATGCCAGCAAATATGGAAAACTCAGCAGTGGCCACAGGACTGGAAAAGGTCAGTTTTCATTCCAATTCCAAGGAAAGGCAATGCCAAAGAATGCTCAAAGTACTGCACAATTGCACTCATCTCACATGCTGGTAAAGTAATGCTCAAAATTCTCCAAGCCAGGCTTCAGCAATACGTGAACCGTGAACTCCCTGATGTTCAAGCTAGTTTTAGAAAAGGCAGAGGAACCAGAGATCAAATTGCCAACATCCGCTGGATCATGGAAAAGGCAAGAGAGTTCCAGAAAAGCATCTATTTCTGCTTTATTGACTACGTCAAAGCCTTTGACTGTGTGGATCACAATAAACTGTGGAAAATTCTGAAAGAGATGGGAATACCAGACCACTTAACCTGCCTCTTGAGAAATCTGTATGCAGGTCAGGAAGCAACAGTTAGAACTGGACATGGAACAACAGACTGGTTCCAAATAGGAAAAGGAGTACGTCAAGGCTGTATACTGTCACCCTGCTTATTTGACTTCTATGCAGAGTACATCATGAGAAACGCTGGACTGGAAGAAACACAAGCTGGAACCAAGATTGCCGGGAGAAATATCAATAACCTCAGATATGCAGATGACACCACCCTTATTGCAGAAAGTGAAGAGGAACTAAAAAGCCTCTTGATGAAAGTGAAAGAGGAGAGCGAAAAAGTTGGCTTAAAGCTCAACATTCAGAAAACAAAGATCATGGCATCCGGTCCCATCACTTCATGGGAAATAGATGGGGAAACAGTGGAAACAGTGTCAGACTTTATTTTTTGGGGCTCCAAAATCACTGCAAATGGTGACTGCAGCCATGAAATTAACAGATGCTTACTCCTTGGAGAAAAGTTATGACCAACCTAGATAGCATATTCAAAAGCAGAGACATTACTTTGCCGACTAAGGTCCGTCTAGTCAAGGCTACGGTTTTTCCAGTGGTCATGTATGGATGTGAGAGTTGGACTGTGAAGAAGGCTGAGCACCGAAGAATTGATGCTTTTGAACTGTGGTGTTGGAGAAGACTCTTGAGGGTCCCTTGGACTACAAGGAGATCCAACCAGTCCATTCTGAAGGAGATCAGCCCTGGGTGTTCTTTGGAAGGAATGATGCTAAAGCTGAAACTCCAGTACTTTGGCCACCTCATGCGAAGAGTTGACTCATTGGAAAAGACTCTGATGCTGGGAGGGATTGGGGGCAGGAGGAGAAGGGGATGACCGAGGATGAGATGGCTTGATGGCATCACTGACTCAATGGACGTGAGTCTGTGTGAGCTCCGGGAGTTGGTGATGGACAGGGAGGCCTGGTGTGCTGCGATTCATGGGGTCGCAAAGAGTCGGACACAACTGAGCAACTGAACTGAACTGAAGATATATCAAAGTTAGTTATCAATTTTTTAAGCTCTAATTTTATTCATCTCTCTCTCTTTCTGATTGCTCACTTATTTATTTGGCCCTGACACTTAATATATATGTCATGTTTTAATTTTAATTGGCTTCTAGTCTGGACCAGACAGTCTTAGAATACCACAGTTGTTCTAGATCTTCATCCACAGTTAAAATTCATTCCAAAATCGTATTATTACTAAAACTCCTCTAGCTTATTTCTGGTTGATTCTGGATCATCATTGAACTGTCCAACCAAGGATTTCACAACCTTGACTCACTTCACAATCCTGTGACTTACCTGCCAAGAAGGATCCCTTGGGAAAGTTCTTTAAGAATATATATCCAGAAGGTTTTTTATCTAATCCAGATCCAGACTCTAGTCACGATAGTGGTCAAGAATATCCCCAAATCAATGTATACCCTTTGGTCAGCTGTAAGGTTAGCATTTTCTTTCTTCTTGTTTGATTATTTACCTTCTTACCATTTGCTTAACCCCCAAAAATAGAAAAGGAAAAGAAAATTAAAAAGTACAAACTAGTGGGCAAATTTTTATCTGAAGCCTTTCTTTATTGAGTATTGCCAGACTTCAAAATGGATTCTGCTTGAATTTTGTCTGGTGCACCAAGCAATGGGACATTTAAAAATACAAAGCCTTCCTTAACCAAGTCTCCAAAAACTTTCCTCACTCATCATATGAAAAGATGAATTTAAATAAAATTTTACTTTTATCTTTGATGATTATTCATCAGTGTTTTTAATGTTCATTTTTAAATTTTAATCAATTGCATATTATGAATAATTTTTAAAACTAGGAGATACTTTTAATACCATCATTATCGCTGTAAGAGAAATTTTAAAAGGAAAAATTTAAAACTTAAAAACCTGTGTTTGTATATTCATTTTTGCTTCAGAAATATGAATGTGTTCAATAAAAAGCTTTCTATTGATCTCTCTTTACATTAGGATACAATTAGGATGGGTAGGTGGGGTAGATCTCAAGGAAAAGAAACAGTATAATATTTCCAGCTGATGGGTGTTTTCACCTCTTCATCATGAAAATTTTCAAATCCAATTAAAATAAATAAATTTAAATTAAAAAAAGAAGAAAAATAAAGAAGCACAAGATGCTATAGAAAAAAATACCTATAAAATATTAGAAAGAGTGAAAATAAACATTTATGTAACTGTCTTCCAGCTAACTCATGCCAATCCTGTTTCATCTATAATCTGGCACACATTTCCCCAAGCTATATTATTTGGAAGCAAATTTAAGACATTTGAGTCAACTCATCAGTAAATATTTTAATATATATCTCTAAGCAATAAGGACTTTAAAAAACCCATAAACACAATATCATTATCACCCCTAAAATTATCAATAATTTTTAGTATCATCAAATACCAAGTGGTTATATTTCCAATACAGATTTTTTTTGTTTGTTTAAATCAGGAACCAAATAAAGTCTACACAGTAAAATTGGTTTTCTAGCTCTTAAGTCTCTTAAAATATAGATTCTATCTTCCCTGACTTTCTCTCTCTTAACTTTTTCCTTATCAAATTATTGTTGAAAAAATTCTGTAGAGCTTCATACAGACTGGACTTTGATGATTGCATTTAACATATTCCTTTGTTCTCTGTATTTCCTGTAAATTGGTAGGCAGTTGGATCTAGAAGCATAAATAGATTGTGGTTCAATACTTTTTGGTGAGATTACCTCATAGATTGCATTGTCTTCCTCCATTAGGAAGCACCTAATATTTTCTTTTTTAAAGATTTTTTTGATGTGGACCATTTTTAAGCTGTTTATTGAATTTGTTACAATATTGCTTCTGTTTTATATTTTGAGGTTTTTTGGGTTTTTTTTTTCGGTCCTGAGGCATGGACTGGGATCAGGGATCAGACCCGCATTTCTTGCATTGAAAGGCAAAGTATTAACCACTGCACTGCCAGAGAAGTCCCAGAGGCACCTAATTAGATATTAACCCTTTGAATGTGATATGCCACAAATATTATTTTCCCAATTTGTAATTTGACCTTTTATTTTACTTCATTTTTTAAAAGTGAGCAATGGTGGAAATCGAATCGTTATGGAATGTAGATTCCACTGGACTCATTGACAAAAGTGATGTCACAATTTCATTATAAAGTGTAGTATTTACAATATGTGTGGGTATGCGTGCTCAGTTGCTCAGTCATGTCCGACTCTGTGACCCTATGTACTCTAGCCCACCAGGTTCCTCTGTCCATGGGATTTTCCCAGCAAGAATACTGGGGAGTGGGTTGCCATTTCTTCCTCCAGGGGAATCTTCCAAATCCAGGGATCAAACCCACCTTTCCTGCATCTCCTGCATTGCAGGTGAATTCTTTACCACTGAGCCACTGGGGCAGCCCTATTTATGATATTTCAGGACTTGTATCCTTCACTGCTATTTAAATGTATAGTGAAAATTGTTAGATATGCAACTTTAGAAAGTATCAGTTCAGTTCAGTCACTTAGTTGTGTCCGACTCTTTACTACCCTATGGACTGCAGCACTCCCGGCTCCCCTGTCCATCACCAACTCATGGAGCCTGCTCAAACTCATGTTCAGTTCAGTTCAGTTCAGTTACTCAGTCGTGTCCGACTCTTTGCGACCCCATGAATCTCAGCATGCCAGGCCTCCCTGTCCATCACCAACTCCCAGAGTTCACTCAGACTCACGTCCATTGAGTCAGTGATGCCATCCAGCCATCTCATCCTTGGTCGTCCCCTTCTCCTCCTGCCCCCAATCCCTCCCAGCATCAGAGTCTTTTCCAATGAGTCAACTCTTCGCATGAGGTGGCCAAAGTACTGGAGTTTCAGCTTTAGCATCATTTCTTCCAAAGAAGTCCCAGGGCTGATCTCCTTCAGAATGGACTGGTTGGATCTCCTTGTAGTCCAAGGGACCCTCAAGAGTCTTCTCCAACACCACAGTTCAAAAGCATCAATTCTTCGGTGCTCAGCCTTCTTCACAGTCCAACTCTCGCATCCATACATGACCACAGGAAAAACCGTAGCCTTGACTAGACAGACCTTAGTCGGCAAAGTAATGTCTCTGCTTTTGAATATGCTATCTAGGTTGGTCATAACTTTTCTTCCAAGGAGTAAGCATCTGTTAATTTCATGGCTGCAGTCACCATCTGCAGTGATTTTGGAGCCCCAAAAAATAAAGTCTGACACTGTTTCCACTGTTTCCCCATCTATTTCCCATGAAGTGATGGGACCGGATGCCATGATCTTTGTTTTCTGAATGTTGAGCTTTAAGCCAACATTTTCGCTCTCCTCTTTCACTTTCATCAAGAGGCTTTTTAGTTCCTCTTCACTTTCTGCCATAAGGGTGGTGTCATCTGCATATCTGAGGTTATTGATATTTCTCCCGGCAATCTTGGTTCCAGCTTGTGTTTCTTCCAGTCCAGCGTTTCTCATGATGTACTCTGCATAGAAGTTAAATAAGCAGGGTGACAGTATACAGCCTTGACGTACTCCTTTTCCTATTTGGAACCAGTCTGTTGTTCCATTTCCAGTTCTAACTGTTGCTTCCTGACCTGCGTACAGATTTCTCAAGAGGCAGGTTAGGTGGTCTGGTATTCCCATCTCTTTCAGAATTTTCCACAGTTTATTGTGATCCACACAGTCAAAGGCTTTGACGTAGTCAATAAAGCAGAAATAGATGCTTTTCTGGAACTCTCTTGCCTTTTCCATGATCCAGCGGATGTTGGCAATTTGATCTCTGGTTCCTCTGCCTTTTCTAAAACCAGCTTGAACATCAGGAAGTTCACGGTTCACGTATTGCTGAAGCAAACTCATGTAGTATCCTATAATTATTTTCAAAATTCTTTTAGGAGTTTCTGATGAGGTACCCAAGGAACAACATTTGAAAGTTTTAGGTCCTCATCAATAATTTCAGTAGTTTGAAACCCACAGAACAAGAGCCTGTCAGGTATCAGGAAAGATGATGTGACTTTGTACTCTAAAAGGGTGAAGTTTTAACTCTGTCAGTCACTACAGGCAAGTTACAGACCTCTTTGAGCGTCAGTTTCACCATAAACAATATATGGAGACAATAATGTACCCTCCACATTGGGTCATTATGAAGATTAAGTGATAGTCGATGTGTTTACAATATAATAGACCATAAATATTTTCATACTGCTTAGGTTGTTAGCAAAAGGAAGGTGTAGTTTGCCTTACCAGACTATGAATTATTTAGGATCAAATTACCTCCCTCTGATTTTTCTACTTCCTACTCACAGCGTGCATAAAAATATAAGGAGCTATTACATGCTAGTATAATGATGTTTAGAATGCCATTCATTCATTTAATAGTATGCCTCTATGTATATTAAGAAAGTGAAAGTGAAGTTGCTCAGTCATGTCTGACTCTTTGTGACCCCGTGGTCTGTAGCCCACCAGGCTCCTCCGTCCAATGGGATTCTCCAGGCAAGAATACTGGAGTGGGTTGCCATTTCCTTCTCCAGGGGATCTTCCCGACCCAGGGATCAAACCCAGGTCTCCTGCATTACAGGAAGATGCTTTAACCTCTGAGCCACCAATGTATATTATAGGCTTATATTATAGTCATCAGGCACTATGCTAAATGTAGAGATTCAAAGATAAGATATGATCCCCACCCTCTAGGAACTAATCATGAACTAAGAGAAGCTATAGCAGGTAAACAAATGTAGTCAGTACTTTGCTATTTTGCTGTGGCAGAGGTATGCAAGCATTGGTTGCTGGAGCACAGAGCTCTTAATTCAATCTGAGACAGTCAACATTTTCCAATCAGATAATGACAAGATAAACTATAAAGAAGAAATAGAAGTTAGCATAACGACAAAGATATTCTAGGAAGAGGAAACAGAATGGACTTGGCCAGGACTAAATTGAACCCCAGGACTGTAGGGAAAGCAAAGAGTGAATAATTTGTTTACACTTATTCTCTGCAGTGTTAGATCAACTTCTCACTTAAAGAGCCCCAGCTCCCTCCTTCACATACACGTGATTCTACACTATCCTAAATGAACTAGAAAGCTGAGCTGCTGAGGGCATTTCCGGGATGCAGTTTTGCTGCCTGATGAATTGTTTCATGTCTTAGTTTTCAGTACTGAGCAATAAAGCTGCACTGAGTTATATAGCAGCATTAGTATATGCCCATGGTTCCCAACTGAGTGATTTTGCTCCTCTGCTTCTGCTAGAGGACAGTTGGCAATGCCTGGAAACATTTTCGCTAGTATTGATACAAGTCACAGTTTGGGGGAAGGTACTACCAGCATCTAGTTGACAGGGATGAGGGATGCTGCTAAACATCTACAATGCTCAGGACAGCTCCTCACCCCCACCTCACCACTATGAGAAAATAGTTGCAGCCTCAAATGTCAATAGTGCCAAGGTTGAGAAATTCTGGCATGTGTTTTTTCTTTTTTAATGATTGAACTTTAGAAAATAATGACAAGCTGATGGCAAAGTTCTAAATAAAAAAGACTTGTTATGAAAAATAAAAACAGCAACAAAAAAAACTGGCTTAATCCACTCGAGATTCAGTTCAGTTCAGTTCAGTTCAGTCGCTCAGTCGTGTCCGACTCTTTGCGACCCCATGAACTGGAGCACACCAGGCCTCCCTGTCCATCACCAACTCCCAGAGTTCACTCAGACTCACGTCCATTGAGTCGGTGATACCATCCAGCCATCTCATCCTCAGTCGTCCCCTTCTCCTCCTGCCCCCAATCCCTCCCAGCATCAGAGTCTTTTCCAATGAGTCAACTCTTTGCATGAGGTGGCCAAAGTACTGGAGTTTCAGCTTTAGCATCATTCCTTCCAAAGAACACCCAGGGCTGATCTCCTTCAGAATGGACTGGTTGGATCTCCTTGCAGTCCAAGGAACTCTCAAGAGTCTTCTCCAACTCCACAGTTCAAACGCATCAATTCTTCGGTGCTCAGCCTTCTTCACAGTCCAACTCTCACATCCATACATGACCACAGGAAAAACCATAGCCTTGACTAGATGGACCTTAGTCGGCAAAGTAATGTCTCTGCTTTTGAATATACTATCTAGGTTGGTCATAACTTTTCTTCTAAGGAGTAAGCGTGTTTTAATTTCATGGCTGCAGTCACCATCTGCAGTGATTTTGGAGCCCAAAAAAATAAAGTCTGTCACTGTTTCCACTGTTTCCCCATCTATTTCCCATGAAGTGATGGGACCGGATGCCACAATCTTTGTTTTCTGAATGTTGAGCGTTAACCCAACTTTTTCACTCTCCTCTTTCACTTTCATCAAGAGGCTTTTTAGTTCCTCTTCACTTTCTGCCATAAGGGTGGTGTCATCTGCATATCTGAGGTTATTGATATTTCTCCCAGCGATCTTGGTTCCAGCTTGTGTTTCTTCCAGTCCAGCGTTTCTCATGTAGTACTCTGCATAGATGTTAAATAAGCAGGGTGACAGTATACAGCCTTGACGCACTCCTTTTCCTATTTGGAACCATTCTGTTGTTCCATGTCCAGTTCTAACTGTTGCTTCCTGACCTGCATACAGATTTCTCAAGAGGCAGGTTAGGTGGTCTGGTATTCCCATCTCTTTCAGAATTTTCCACAGTTTATTGTGATCCACACAGTCAAAGGCTTTGGCGTAGTCAATAAAGCAGAAATAGATGCTTTTCTGGAACTCTCTTGCTTTTTCCATGATCCAGCGGATGTTGGCAATTTGATCTCTGGTTCCTCTGCCTTTTCTAAAACCAGCTTGAATATCAGGAAGTTCACTTGAGATTATAGGTTAAATAAGAAAGGCAGGATCTGTTTTATAATTTGATGAAAGGTGAGTATGTAATATAAATTCCTTTTCTGCCCTGTTGTTTTAAAAATGAATTCATCAATATAGAATATTGAATCTTTCTCTGAAAATTGGCTTTATGTAAGGAACCCACAATAAAAGACTGTTCTTTCTGTATAGTTAACCTCATTTCCTATTTTAGTTATATAGAAAACAGTAAATTTGAGTTAGAAGTGTCTCTAATGCTGCATGGCTTATTAATGCCACAAAGATTTGTGTCTGTTTGGAAAAAATCCTTGAATATTTCTGAGGAAGGTCATTGTGTTTTACCTTAAAAGGTGAAAATATGTTTTCATTACAGGTAGGCATAAAATCAGATGGTCACATGCCTTTTTCCCCACAGAGCCAAAAAAAGCAGGGAGCTAATGTGACTGAATGGTGAATGTATCCGCTCTGGTAATCAATCACTTCTAAAACACAGTTGTGCACATGTTATATTTTAGAATGGAAAGAACCTCCTGAGGGGGATATCCCTCCCCATTCTAGAAGAAGAACTTGCATTGTGAATCCAGCAAATAAAAAAGGAATTGAGAGTTTTCTTAAATTGATCTGTGTACTTAGAAGCTAAGGATGAAATATTGTGATTCAGCCATCAGTGTCATGCATTTTGAGGAATCAGCAGCTGCTAGCCTGCATGGCTGGTTTCTATTTTTGAATGACACAGAAGGATCTTTGTAACACATCACTGAAGACAGATCTCTGCCTCTCTGTGTGTGACTATAGGGTAAGGGCAATTTCATACTCTTTTTTTTCCTGTGGAAAAACAGAAACACTTTCTGTATATTTTTAGATCAACCTAACACTGACTTGTTAAAAGCAGTATAGCTGGTGTCTTATGAACATCATCTCCCTTCATTTCCATCTTGCTTAGAATAGATTATATGGGGTGCTTGTGGTCAGATGACCAGGGTCCTATTTCTGGCTCTGTCATTAGCTCCTTGTATAGGATTAGACTAATCTTAAAACAGATATCTCAATTTCCTTCTATGTAAAGTGGGATAAAAATGCCTGCCTTTACTATCACACAGATTCTCATGTGCAACTAATACTTATCAACTTTTATTAGGTTTTTTCTGTCCCCTCTCTTCTAGTATCATCTCTTCACCAGTGTTTCCACTACACAATCACGTATGCAATGTCTGTAGAAGTACCTAGTAAACACTATTTCTTAAACATTTATTGAATGAAATGTAAGTTATTCCAGTTTTATAATTATTCCTATCAATACTGAATGGGACTCCATGTTAGCCAGTATTTTAATGAGTACATGCGCCAAAAGAGCAGAGACATTACTTTGCTAACAAAGGCCCGTCTAGTCAAGGCTATGGATTTTCCAGTAGTCATGTATGGATGTGAGAGTTGGACTGTGAAGAAAGCTGAGAACCGAAGAATTGATGCTTTTGAGCTGTGGTGTTGGAGAAGACTCTTGAGAGTTCCTTGGACTGCAAGGAGATCCAACCAGTCCATTCTGAAGGAGATCAGCCCTGGGTGTTCTTTGGAAGGAATGATGCTAAAGCTGAAACTCCAGTACTTTGGCCACCTCATGCGAAGAGTTGACTCATTGGAAAAGACTCTGACGCTGGGAGGGATTGGGGGCAGGAGGAGAAGGGGGCGACCGAGGATGAGATGGCTGGATGGCATTACCAACTCGATGGACGTGAGTTTGAGTGAACTCCACCTTTGGCTGCAAAGAATATAATCAATCTGATTTTGGTGTCTACCATCTGGTGATGTCCATGTGCAGAGTCTTCTCTTGTGTTGTTGGAAGAGGCTGTTTGCTATGACCAGTGCGTTCTCTTGGCAAAACTTTATTAGCCTTTGCCCTACTTCATTCCATATTCCAAGGCCAAATTTGCCTGTTACCCCAGGTATTTCTTGACTTCCTACTTTTGCATTCCAGTCCCCTATAATGAAAAGGACATCTTTTAGGGGGATTAGTTCTAAAAGGTCTTGTAGGTCTTCATAGAACTGTTCAACTTCAGCTTCTTCAGCATTACTGGTCGGGACATAGGCTTGGATTACCGTGATATTGAATGGTTTGCCTTGGAAACGAACAGAGATCATTCTGTCATTTTTGAGATTGCATCCAAGTGCTGCATTTTGGAGTCTTTTGTTGACCATGATGGCTATTCCATTTCTTCTAAGGGATTCCTGCCCACAGTAGTAGATAAAATGGTCATCTGAGTTAAATTCACCCATTCCAGTCCGTTTTAGTTCGCTGATTCCTAGAATGTTGACATCCACTCTTACCATCTCCTGTTTGACTACTTCCAATTTGTCTTGATTCATGGACCTAACATTCCAGGTTCCTATGCAATATTGCTCTTTACAGCATTGGACCTTGCTTCTATCACCAGTCACACGCACAACTGGGTATTGTTTTTGCTTTGGCCCCATCCCTTCATTCTTTCTGGAGTTATTTCTCCACTGATCTGCAGTAGCATATTGGGCACCTACCGACCTGGGGAGTTCCTCTTTCAGTATCCTATCATTTTGCCTTTTCATACTGTTCATGGGGTTCTCAAGGCAATAATACTGAAGTGGTTTGCCACTCCCTTCTCCAGTGGACCACATTCTGTCAGACCTCTCCACCATGACCTGTCCATCTTGGGTGGCCCCACATGGCATGGCTTAGTTTCCTTGAGTTAGACAAGACTGTGGTCCATGTGATTAGATTGACTAGTTTTCTGTGGTTATGGTTTCAGTGTATCTGCCCTCTGATGCGCTCTCGCAACACCTACTGTCTTACTTAAGGTCCAAAGACACAGAAACCATGGCATTGTAACTCTTGATTCTTAATATTACTGGAATTTGGTTTTTTAATATTCATTTTATTGAAATACAATTGATTTACAATGTCATGTTAGTTGGAGTTTATATTTTTATAATTGATAATGATCCTGGTGTATTGGTTAAGAGATGAGCCTTGGATTTGGCAATTCAGGGCTGACTCCTGGTTTGAGTCTTTCTCATGAAGCAAAGGTTTCCTGAACCACATAAACTTCAGTTTCATTTTCTATATAAAAAAATAAATAGTAATAATATGTTCCTCATAGTATTATTCTGAAGATTAAATTAGATAATCCATATAAAGTGCTTAACACAATGCCTAACATGTAGTAAATATGTATTTAGAGTGGGCTAGCACTGATAACAGATAGATCCCCCAAATAAAGGGTGACTTAACACATTAGTGTGAGGAATATGTTCTTGGTTAGCAGGTGGCTCACCTTTATGGAATATTGGGAAGAAAAGGATAGTGAGGTACTTGGCCAGGAAGTTACCATATCCCTTCTGCTCTCATTTCCTTGGTGAGAATTACTCACAAAGAGGAAAGGACAGATAGTAAAAGAAATGTCAATGGATTAATTGAATGGAGAGTGAAATAAGAGATAAAAGCTGAGGAATAAAATGTTTCAGATGCCTGTTAAAGTCTTTAACATAAATTAAGCATGAGGGTGGGTAAGTAGGATGGGAAGAGAAATTATAAATTCTAATTTAAAATAATAAGTTAGATGTACAGAAGAATATACACTTGGAAAAGTCTTTTGGGAATTTGGAGATGTAGGATTAGAGCTAGAGGCAAGATTTCAGGGTAGTGATAGCTTCTTTGGGAGTCATTCACACAGAATCCATGTTTATATCCTTGTGAACAAATGCAATTACTAAAAGTGATGCATCAATTTTTACTTCCCTATATCTGACACCTTTGCCACCAGCTTTGCTCTGGCATTTATATACATAGCAGAATTCTTGTAACTCAGTAGAATTTTCCAAGAGGTGACTAGAATATAAAGATCTTAATGACCATCCTCTTGAACAGCAAGGCAAAGATGCCCTTACATCAGTCTCAGAGACTGAGGAAGCCAAGACATTATAATTCAGATATAGTGGTTTAGTTGCTAAGTCGTGTCCAACTCTTGTGACCCCGTGGACTGTAGCCCACCAGACTCCTCTGTCCATGAGATTTCCCAGGCAAGAACACTGGAGTGGGGTTGCCATTACCATCTATAAAGTGGAGATATAATAACATCTACCTAATCAAGTTTCTGTGAAAATTAAAATAATTGGCATAGGTTAAGGGTCTCTAAGTGTCTCACATGGTAAGTTTTACCATTCTACTTACCTACTTCCAAATGGTTTCCATCATTATTACTGTGCCCTTAGCCTAAATATATTGATACAACCCAAAGACTTCCAACCTGAGACAGATTTAATAAGTGCCCTCATCTTGCACTGAGAAGAAACTTCGTGTACTATGCTTAGGTAACTCCAACTTCACTATCAACCCCCTAAGTGAGTCCTTCCAGTTGTCCAGTAAACAGAGCTTTCTGGAGGAGATGCCCCTTCTGTTCAGTATCCTCTTGGAAAATAAACGTATCTGCTATCTGACTATATACTAGTTTTACCCTTGGGGAAATTTTTATTTTTGTTGTTGCGTAGACCAGGGGTCAGGAAGAAATGCCAAGTATGTGTTTCTGTTTGGATTGTCTCAAATTTGTATTTAGGTCTTTAAAAGACTTTCGAGTTCACTGAAGCCTTTTTCTGGTCCCTAGAGTACTTTATGTTGCATTTTCTGCTTTAAAAGCAGTTTAGAAATACCAACTAATGATATAATATCATGTTACTTTTCTAGGTTAGTTACCTTGTTTGTTGGTTTTTTGTTTATAGGTTACTGTTTTCACTTAGAGATTTTTATTTAACTGCTATCCAGCCTTTAAACTTTCATGTGATATTAGTATGCAAAAATTATGAAAGTTTAGTAAGATATAATAAAGTATAAATAAATACGCACAGTCATTTCATGGGTAAAATGTTGAGGTTGTAAGTCTAAAATGCTTTATAATTTCTTGCTAGGAGCATAGGGGAATTTTGTAGTTATATTTTATTCTTATATCAGTTACATTAACCTGACATCTGATAGTAATCTGGTTACGGCAATGCCAGTTATACACTGCTGTATTTCTTTAGGAAAGATAATATGTAGTATACAGTGTAATCAACAGATTTCATTTCCCAACTAATCAGGAACACATCTGTAGTGGGGCACAAGTCATTTCTTAAGGCAGCCCAGCAGGTCTGCAGGGTGAGGAGTGTTGGGAGTTCAAATCAGAGAGGCCAGATCCTATAAATGCCATCCTTAATGCAATGGGACCCTATTAGAGACTTTTAGGCCATAGGGAGGAACATAATCTGAAGCATGTTTTTTTTTTAGCATTGCTCTTGCAAGATGAATGGTAGGAATACAAAAATACAAGCAAGAAGACCAATTAGGAGACAGGCAACAGATCATGATGATTGGTAGAAATAAAGAGAAAGGAAGTGGTAGAAATAAGAATAGAAGAGGAAAATCGGTATGTTAGAGAAATTAGAGTAGACAGGACTTGATGATACATCAAATAGATGAAGCTAGGGAAGGTAAAGAATGAAAGATAACTCTCAAAATTTTGACAAAAGGCCGTGCTTATATAAAATGTGGATAATTCATGATATTATTGATTGCCTGTAATCTGAGCCCTGCTAGACCAGAGCGTTCCATAGGCAGGGCACCATAGTGCCAAACGTGATATTTAGCGCGTGGTAGGCATTCAACACGTTTTTAACTGAATAAAGGAATAGGTAGTACCGTTATGCAGAAATAACATATGACCAGCACAGGGTTCCAGTATTCCATGGCAACACATCCTTCCCAACTGTAGACTGTGATCAAATAAGTTTTGAAGGCACATGGGTATTAAACTAATCCATTTTTTGTGTAAGAGAATATTTTGAGCTTCGTTGTACATGTCCTACTGCTCTAACATAAACATTTTAAAACTTTTTATTGAAATGGTCAAATATAGAGAACTATAAAGACTAGTGTAATAAAACCTCATGTATCCATCCCACTGCTTCAGTAATTACCAACAATCTAGCTTTTTTTTCTAAATCAATATTCTCTCCCAGCCCCTTACCAGCTTATTTTGAAGTAAGTCCCAGACATCACACCGTTAGATCCATAGATATTTCAGTAACCATTGCCCTTCTTTATGTTAAGCCTTGAAAGGATAAAACTCTGCTTCTCACCAGGTTGCATGAGGATCCAACAAAATGTACACGTACACATTTCTGTTTGTCCTGCTTTGTACATCTAGGTGAATGTTAGCACAGCCCATCTCTGACTGTTAATATAATGAGTTCTATGCAGATCGGCCCTGCTTTCTCAAAATGTCATGTATCACTTATATGTGGAGTTTTAAAAAATAATACAAATGAACTTTTTTGCAAAACAGAAATGGACTCGCAGACATAGAAAATAAGCTTATGGTTACCAGAGGGGAAGAAGGGGAGGGCTAAATTAGAAGCTTGGGATTAACAGATATACACTACTATATATAAAATAGATAAACAGCAAGATCCTACTATACAGCAAAAAATTTTTTTAATTAAATAAAGTAAAATGCTAAAGAGTAAAAGGAGTGAGTGTGTAGATGAATAAGGTGGTATGTGATCTATAAGAGTAAGTGAATGGAATAGACAATAAATATTCCAAGAATTGGGAAAATGGAATCAATCATTTCTGGTCAGGATGAACAGGAAAAACTCCAGGCTGAGGGAGGCTTTAAAAACTCTTTAAAGAATGTTGAGGTTTTTAAGAAGGACTTCATTCTAGGAAGAAAGAGGAACATAAATAAAAGATTAGAAGCAAAAGGCAGAATATGTGGTTAGAGAAGTGAATGATGGAACAGACAGGGAAGAGGGCAGGGTTTGTGAAGGAGAAGCATGGAAGGCATGCTAGAAAGTATGAATATAGAGAGAGGTAATAGTGAAGTGTATGTCTTTTTTATTGTCATATGTTTACAATACAAAGAAAGAATCAGAGAGAAGAACATGTAGTTCTATTTTGTGACAAAGTCTATTCCATGGAGGTTGCTACTAATTACAGTGTTCTGAACTTTAACAGAGGATGGACATGTTGCATTCTCCAAATGATATATTTATTTCTGGTTCTACTTGCATTTCTACAGTGTATTTGTCTTAAGTTTTAACTTTTAAATAAACATGTGTATCATGACAAATAGAAGCAAACAAAAGCCAGTATTACAAATTCAAATATTTCATCTCAATCTTGAGATGCAAAGATCATCTAGGATAAAAAGCCTAACCTATAATTGAATTTTTTTTAGATAAAAGAACATAATAAGCAAGATTATTGTTACAAAGTTGCATGTGTAAGTAACACTTAGGAGTCCTAACAGGCAAAAATGCCCTGAGAAGCATGTGCGTGCGTGTTAAGTTGCTTCAGTCGTGTCCAACTATTAGTGACCCCATCGACTGTATGTAGTACCACTGCAGAGAGGGCACAAATCTGAATTAAAAATTTAACTTTCAGTGTTCCCACTGAGGGACGCTTAATCTCCCTGAGCCTGGTTTCTTCACTTGTTCAGTTCAGTTCAGTCACTCAGTTGTGTCTGATTCTTTGCGACCCCATGAACTGCAGCACACTATGCCTCCCTGTCCATCACCAACTCCCGGAGTCCACCCAAACCTATGTCCATTGTGTCGGTGATGCCATCCAGCCATCTCATCCTCTGTCATCCCCTTCTCCTCCTGCCCTCAATCTTTCCCAACATCAGGGTCTTTTCAAATGAGTCAGCTCTCCGCATCAGGTGGCCAAAGGATTGGAGTTTCAGCTTCAACATCAGTCCCTCCAATGAACACCCAGGACTGATCTCCTTTAGGATGGACTAGTTGGGTTTCCTTGCAGTCCAAGGGACTCTCAAGAGTCTTCTCCAGCACCACACTTAAAAAGCATCAATTCTTCGGCACTCAGCTTTCTTTATAGTCCAAATCTCACATCCATACACGACTACTGGAAAAACCATAGCCTTGACTAGACAGACCTTTGTTGGCAAAGTAATGTCTCTGCTTTTTAATATTCTGTCTAGGTTAGTCATAACTTTCCTTCCAAGGAGCAAGCGTCTTTTAATTTCATGGCTGCAGTCACCATCCGCAGTGATTTTGGAGCCCAGAAAAATAAAGTCAGCCACTGTTTCCACTGTTTCCTCATCTATTTGCCATGAAGTGATGGGACCGGATGCCATGATCTTAGTTTTCTGCATGTTGAGCTTTAAGCCAACTTTTTCACTATCCTCTTTCACTTTCATCAAGAGGCTTTTTAGTTCCTCTTCACTTTCTGCCATAAAGGGGGTGTCATCTGTATATCTGAGGTTATTGATATTTCTCCCGGCAATCACTTCTCATGATGTACTCTGCATATAAGTTAAATAAGCAGGGTGTCAGTATACAGCTGATATGGGAATTTTAATGCCAGTTTCACTGGGTTGGTGTGATGATTGAATGACAAAACCTAGTGAAAACATTTAGCACGGTCTAGCACAGAGCAGGCCCTCAATATGTCCTAATTTCTTCTCTGAATTTATAAGATGTATGTCACAGACTTTTTAAATTTTAAAATAAATGTTTTTTCCTAATTAGCATTATTGAAGTATAATTAACATACAATACACTGCACATATTTAAATTATACATTTGATAAGTTTTAACATATGCTTCTCAGGTAACTCAGCAATAAAGAATCTGCCTGCCAATGCAGGAGACGTGGTTTCGATCTCTGGGTTGGGAAGGTCCCCTGGAGGAAGGAATGGTAACTCAGTATTCTTGTCTAGAGAATCCACATGGACAGAGGAGCCTGATGGGCTACAGTCCACAGGATCACATAGAGTCAGACACAACTGAAGTGACTTAGCATTCACACATGGGGTAACAGAACATGGTTTTCAAGGATAGAACTGGCAATTTTGGTTGCCAACTGTTCTTTTTCTTCAATATTTTAAAATTATTTATTCTGCAATTTATTTAGAATCTAGGGGAAAATACATGTTAGTGCCTTTAAAAAAATTGGGGGTAGGAAATGCTCTCTATTGCAGAAATGAGCCATGGGCTATTTTAAAAAGTAAAAGCTATGTATATCAACATTAAAAATTAAGGAAAAGAAAAACACAAACAAAGAAGTAAAATATTATCCCAAGCCCATGACCTGGAAACAACCTTTGCTAACACTGTTGACCTTCCTTTCATAAATCTCTTAACAGATAGATAGATAGATAGATGATAGAAACTAATTTTACAAAAACAATTGGGACTTCCACTTCCAGATACAATAGAATAACAGGAACCAGATATACCCTCCTGCTGGAAGCAACTAAAGAAACAGATGACACGTATAAAAGAAAGATTTTCAGATATTGGACATTAGACAGCACAGGAAAGTGAACCCTGGAAAATGAGAAACAAACAAGATGAGCCTTAGAGTTTCCCCTGCTTACTGTCTAAGGAAAATTTCTAGGCTGCAGTGTAGGGAGGGGGAACCCAAGTAGGACCGTGATTGTCTCCCTGACTTGTAAGAAAATGTTGGCATCACAGGGAGGCCAGTTCAGCTAGAATTCAAGGTAGAACACTGAGGAAGAGCTTCACAGAGGGAAAGGGCTCCAAGAGGCTGTAGAGGGTTTCTCTGCTGCTGCTGCTGCTGCTGCTGCTGCTAAGTCGCTTCAGTCGTGTCCGACTCTGTGCGACCCCATAGACAGCAGCCCACCAGGCTCCACCGTCCCTGGGATTCTCCAGGCAAGAACACTGGAGTGGGTTGCCATTTCCTTCTCCAGTGCATTAAAGTGAAAAGTGAAAGTGAAGTCGCTCAGTCGTGTCCGACTCTTGGCGACCCCATGGACTGCAGCCCAACAGGCTCCTCCGTCCATGGGATTTTCCAGGCAAGAGTACTGGAGTGGGGTGCCATTGCCTTCTCCTGAGGGTTTCTCTACTACTCCCAAATCTGCAGCTGAGTACTGATCAGCACATGCAGGTGAAGAAACCACCCAAGGACAGTGGAAGAACCATTAACAGTGATTAAAGATAGCAGTCAGAGTTACCCAGGGTTCAGAATAGTTTGTGTTCTCTTCAGCCAGAGAAAAAAAAACTCCTTGTAATTTACAGGATATTGAGTAGGGTACTCAAAGGGAATCACTTAAGTAGTGGTGAAAAATCAGCCCCAGAGTAAAGGCTGCTACTCTGATGCCACACAGCAAAGCATAAAAACAAGTGATTAAATCATTCCAACTGATCTAGCTGCATCCCAGAACAAAGTTTAAGAGTATTTATAGGAATACAGAAATATTCAGCTCTCAACAGGGAAAAATTTACAAAGACTGGCATCCAATTAAAAATTATCACGGATGTAGGAAAATGTGACTCATAATAAGGACAAGCAGTAATACATAGAAACAAACTCAGAAATGTCACAGATGATAGCATTCTTAGACAAGGACATTAAAATTTCTATTATAACCACACTGCATGTGTTCAAGAAGCTAGAAGAAAGATTGAGTCTGTTAAGCAGAGACATAAAATATATATTTATAAAATGAACTTCTAGAAATGAGTATGTGAGGTGAAAAAAATGCACTGCATTGGACTAATAGTTGAAACCCTACAGAGGAAAAGATCAGTGAGTGAAACTGAAAACATAAAAGCTATCAAAAGCAAAACTCAAAGAGAAAAGAGTGTGGAGAAGGAGGGAGCACACCTTACCAAAGAAGATCTACATGCGGCGAAAACATATGAACTGCTCTACATCAGACATCATCAGGGAAATGCAAATTAAAACAATGATGAGATACCATTACATGCTGATTAGAGTGGCCAAAATTCAAAACACTGACAATAGCAAATGCTGACAAGGAAATGGAGACATAGGAGCCCTTATTCATTGCTTGTGAGAATGGAAAATTGTACAGCCACTTTGAAAGGCAGTTTGGTAGTTCCTTACAACCTAAACATGCTCTCATCATATGATCCAGCAATCAAGCTCCTTGGTATTTATCCAAAGGGGTTAAAAACTTAGGTCACAGAAAATCCTGCACCTGAAAGTTTAAAACAGCTTTATTCACTTGGAAGTAACTAAGATATGGTTGGATGGCATCACCAATTCAATGGACATGAGTTTGAGTAATCTCTGGGGAATTGGTGATGGACAGGGAGGCCTGATATGCTGCAGTCCATGGGGTCGCAAAGAGTTGGACATGACTGAGCAACTGAACTGAACTGAAGATATCTTTCAGTAGATGGAAAAAATAGATGAATAGATAAGTAAACTGATACATCCAGACAATGGGCTATTATTCAGTGCTAAAAGGAGATGAGCTATCCAGCTATGAAAAAACATGGAGGAAATTTGAATGTGTAAATCTGAATAACCTCTACAGTATTATGTGGCATTTTAGAAAAGGCAAAAACAAGCAAACAGTGAAAAATTGGTGGTTACCGGGGTTTAGGGGAGGGAGGAGAATGAATGGGCAGAACAGAGAAGTTTTTTAGGACAGTGAAACTGCTCTTATGATACTCTAATGTTGAATACATGTCATACATTTAAACTTATAGAATGTCCAATATGAGGATTGAACTCTATGGTAAACTATGGACTTTGTGTGATAATGATGTGTGAGTGTAAATTCATCAGTGTTAATACATGTGCCACTCTGGTGGAGGATGTCAATAGTGGGGGAAGTTATGTGTTTATGTAGACAGTATATGAAAACTCTGTATCTTCCATTCAGTTTTGCTTTATACCTAAAATTGCTTTAAAAAATAAAATAGATTCTTTTAAAAATCAATCAGCTACAAGATAACTTTAGGCAGCTTAATATGCTTTTAATTGGAAGTGAAAAAGGGGGAAACAAAAAAATTTGCAAAAAGAATAGCAACTTTTCCAGATTAAAAAAAATGTTTATTTATTTGGCTGTGTAGGGTCTTAGTTGTGGCACTTGGGAGCTTTGATCTTCTTTGTGGCATGCAGGATCTTTTGTTGTGGCATGCGAACTCTTAGTTGTAGCAGGTGGAATCTAGTTCCCTGACCAACAATTGAACCCAGGCCTCATTCATTGGGAACTCAGTCTTAGCCACTCTTGGGAGCATGGAGTCTTAGCCACTAGACCACCAGAGAAGTCCCTTAATTTTTCCAAATTTAATGAAAACTTCAGACCCACAAAACTAACAGAAAACTCCAAACGTAAAAAAGTTGAAAGCACATTACACTAACACACATTACAATGAAATTATTTAAAGCCAATGATAAAAAGATAATCTTAAAAGCCATCAGAGAGGAAAAAGATATATTTAATACAAAGGAATAAATAAAAATGACCTCAGATTTTGTTTGGAAACAATGCAAGCCAACAGCATAATATATTTAAAGTAGAATTCTATACCATGAAAAAAATCTTTCAAATAAAGGTAAAATAATAACTATCTTTTACATTAAAAAATCAGAGAATTCATTACCAGCAGAATTATACTATAAGAGATATTACAGGAAGTCCCCAGGTTAAAGGAAAATGATACCAGATGAAAATCTGGATCTGTTCAAAGGAATGAAAAGTGTGGGAAATGATGGATATGACAGTAAGTGCAATTAAAAATATTTTCCATCTCTTTTGGAGAAGGAAATGGAAGAGTCGGGCATGACTGAGCAACTATCACTCACTCCATCTCTTTAAAAATAATTGTTTAAAGCAAATACAACAGCATTGTGTTTGGAGGTTTATAACAGATGTGGACATAAAATGTATGAAAGTAACAGTCCTAAAGAAGGAGGAATACGGAGGAGAAGTGTTGTAAGTTTTACGTATCATGCATGAAGTGATGTGATACTACTTGAAAGTAGACCAGTAAGTCAAAGATGTAAACTGTAAACCCCAATCTAAGGACTAAGAACCTAATCAACAACAACTACAAAATTCAGAGTTACAGCTTATAAACCAATTAAGGAGGTAAAACGGCACCATAAAATATATAAAGTAATGCAAAAGAAGACAGACAGAGGGGTAAAGGCAATTCAATGGAGAAAAGACAGTCTCTTCAGCAGATGCTACTGAGATGATGGGATATTCATGTGTGAAAAAAGGAACCTTGGTTCAGACTTACTACTAACAAAAATTATCTCAAAAGGGATCAGAGACAAATGTAAAATCTAAACCTGCAAAACACAGGTGAAAAATCTTTCTGACCTTGGGTAAAGCAAGTATTTCTTAGATTGAAACCATAAATAATCCATTACAGAATTGGACATCTTCAATATTGAGAACTTCTAGAATGAAAATAGAAGCCACAGACTAAAAAAGTCTTCGCAAATCACTTATCTGATAAAAGACTTGTATACGTAATATAAGAAGAACACTATAAAGGCAATGATGAAAAAATGATCAACCACTTAAAAAATGAGCAGATGATTCAAAAGAAATTTCTTCAAAGTGAGTATGCAGGTGGCAAATAACCACATGAAAAAATGACAGTATCATTAGTTATTGGCGAAATGAAAATTTAAACCACAAAAAATTAAAGAACCTTATACACCTATTAGGATGGCTAAAATTAAAGAGACTGGAACTCAAATGCATTCTGTTAAATGAAAGAAGCTAGGAAAAACAGTAAATACTGCATGATTCCATTTATATCAAATTCTTAAGAATACAGACTAATCTATAGTGAGAGAAGGCAGATCACAGGTTGTCTGCGACTAGATGTGGGAGGCAAGAGAGGGTATGAAAGATGATTATAAAGGGCACAAGGAAACTTTGGAGAGTAGATGGTTAGCATCTTGATTGTGATGATGTTTTCCCGGATATATGCATATGTCCAAAGTTCCTACATTGTATGCTTTAAATCTACGCAGTTTTTTCTGGGTCATTTATACCTCAGTAAGGCTGTAAAAATTAAAAAAAAGTCACAAGATTAAGAATAATTATAATAAACATGGTGTGCACACAGTTCAGTACTCAGAGGGGAAATCCAGACCAGGGTATCCGAAGGACACATCACGCAAGGCACTCCTCACTTCTCCCCAAGTCCCCTGTACTAGTTGTCCTAATCAGAGGGTCACTAGTCAGACCTTCTACTGTTGCAACACTTGTTTTCGGGGAAGTCTGCATCCTGCTCTGAGTCTGAGGTCTGAGGCCACTCTCAGCACCCTCGTTCTGGCAGAGCTTCCCACTGTGATTGACTTCTGTGTGTCGTGGTCTGTGGTTTAGACACAAGGCCATTTTCTTGTTTTATTAGTGTAAAAGGTCCCCCCCACCGCTCCTGTTTTCCATTATGTCTCTGGGCTTTAAGTGACTGAGTGGAGCAAAAGTTCCTTTACACACACACACACACACACACACACACACACACACATACACACACACAAGTCATTCAAATGCTTCTGAACAGTTGGGAATGTGTTTGTTGTTTCCTGTCTTCCCAGACTGTAGCCAAGGGCAGGGCTGATCTGGAGTAAATATATGTTGAATCACTAAAATTTCCAGTTAAATGTCTCCCCACCTCTTTCATCTACGCTGGGGCTCTTCTCACACGTGCTACCATTTTCTCTTTGGATGACTGAACCAGCCTTCAAACTGGCCTCCTCTCCTCTGGCCTTGTTCCCTTGAGCTACTTCTATGCTTTGCAACAGAATGATCTTATTATATTACAAATCTGAGCATGCCACTCAAAGGAGTCCTTTACTCTTAGGATAGGGTCCAGGCATTCAATAAATGTTGGTTAAGTGAAAGACCGTGGGGCTTCAGGAGCCTCAGGTCCCAAGATGGAGCTGAGATTGGTCTTTGAGTTATCATATCTCTTTTGGCAGTTTATTAAATCTTTCTTTGCTTCAGCTTTTCTCTATGTGTATGCCTACTTGTGAGTGTAAAACAAATGCAAGATATTGGATGAATGTGTTAATTCATGTCTGCCAAGAAGCAGATGCCAAGATAGGATTAACTATGCAAGGGGTTTGTTGAGAACAGGAGCAGAGAAAGCTGGGAGTAGCCTCCCTACTATATAGGAGGTCTGGCACTTACAGAAGGAGAACGGGAAGGAGGGGTTGCAGGCCAAGTGCAGTTGCGAGAAAGCCTTGGCCAGACCAATGGGAAGTCCTGTAACAAAGTTGTGCATAGGGAGTATCCTGTCTCTGACTAGAAAGGGCTGTGTTAGTACCCACACCAGCTTCACTCACTGGGTGGGAGCAACCTGCAGGAAGTGTGGCCTCAACACCAAGAAGGTAGTGGATCTAGAGGAGCTATTAAGGGGTTGCAGACCAAGTGCAGTTGCGAGAAAGCCTTGGCCAGACCAATGGGAAGTCCTGTAACAAAGTTGTGCATAGGGAGTATCCTGTCTCTGACTAGAAAGGGCTGTGTTAGTACCCACACCAGCTTCACTCACTGGGTGGGAGCAACCTGCAGGAAGTGTGGCCTCAACACCAAGAAGGTGGTGGATCTAGAGGAGCTATTGCTTCCTGAGCAGAAGATCCAACCAGCACATTTCCAGCTGCTACAAGTCAGAGTCCTTAAAGTTAGGAGACCAGGTATTAAGTCAACACGAGGAAAAAGTCAGCTGTCAGTTGTTTAAGGACTATCTATTTAGCATGTGGATTTCATGTCATTAACTCAACAGCCTTGCTTTTTAAGTTTCTTCTTCTACTACATTCCTTTTATTCTTTTCACTACTCATGAGCACCTTTACACAGAGATTGGCAGGAACAGAGAAGCAAGGAGTCAGGCCATTTTTTTTTTTTTCCTGCTGTTGAGGACCAAATTGCTGGACCAAAAGTATGACCTCCCTCATCTTTGTTTTTCTAACTTTTCATTTTTTGGAAATGCTTTTCTCTTCCTCTTAATATTTAAATTATAGCATACAGCAAAGTGTCTATACAGTTATTTATATCTAAAGATGATGTCAAATTAGATTTTGGTAGACAGTTTTAAAGTCCCAGGTCTGCATTAACACAGATAAAATAGCAATACTACATCATTATTATCTCCTGAGAGTCCCTTGGACTGCAAGGAGATCCAACCAGTCTGTTCTAAAGAAGATCAGTCCTGGGTGTTCACTGGAAGAACTGATGCTAAAGCTGAAACTCCAATACGTTGGCCACCTCATGCGAAGAGTTGACTCATTGGAAAAGACCTTGATGTTGGGAGGGATTAGGGGCAGCAGGAGAAGGGGACGACAGAGGATGAGATGGCTGGATGGCATCACCGACTCAATGGACATGAGTTTGAGTAAACTCCGGGAGTTGGTGATGGACAGGGAGGCCTGGCATGCTGCGATTCACAGGGTTGCAAAGAGTCAGACATGACTGAGCAACTGAACTGAACTGAACTGAACTGATACTTCATCTTTTATTGGCATTTCCTTAAACTACTGATTTTCCTGTGGTTTTCAAATTCAAAATGAAAAGGATGCTCCCCCCAAACCAGTATCACCAGTGCTTCTTCCATACTTAGAAGAAAACAAGTTCTTAAGAGTGCTTTTATTTCTTAAAGCACTTAGGATTCATTCAGGAAGTTACTTGATCTGGGTCCAGATAAAGGAGTAGACCATCCAACTCCTGACATTTTCCAGGGCTGTGTGTCCAGAACTTGGTGACCCAATTCTTCTCAGTTGGCCTATATTCAGCTGGGCAAATCATCAGGCTTATGAGGCGTTTTGTTTTCTTAAAAAACCAAAAACCACTCTTCTAAAGAAAATGAAGCATTAAATAAAATATGCCACTATAATCTTGTGTAATCTTAAAAGTTGGCAGGACTGGTCTATAAAAACAAGCCTGAAAGCCAAGGCAAATAGGCCTACAAAGCAGTCAAACCTGGCGGGGGGCGGGGATGTTGCTGAAGGAGGCCTGCCATGTGGTAAGAGCCAAACCAAACTCTTGATCTGGATTCCTTACTTAAGCACACCTAACAGTCAGGAGGAAGGTATGATCACCAAAGGACAGAATTAAGGTGTGATAGAACGGTGGCTTTTCCATATCTTCTTAATGGAAGGCAGTATTTTTAAAGTTAGAGATGAAAGTGAATATAGTAATTGAAAGAGAAGGATATTTTCATGTAGATGCACATAGGTGTTCCAGGCTCCTCATATACATGGAAGGCACAAATGAAGCTTATTATGTGTCCAATCTGGTCCCGGATGCCATGGATGAGAGATGGCACACAATTTTTAAATTTAATCCTTGTGTCCTTATGAAGACTGTGTTACTATCTCCATTTTACAGATAAGCAAACTAAGTCTCAGCCAGGGAATAAAAGTAGCCTAAAACTGTACAACTAGTCACCAATGGATTCAAGACTCAAACTCAATGTGTCTACCTCAAAACCCCAGGTTTTTCTGATATACAGTACCGTAATGCCTCCAAAGAAGTTGAAAGGTGCATCATAATTTTCCACTATCCACTGTTTGCTTGAGAAGATAGATAAATTTGTGAAATAACTACAGCATAGTTTTATACTTATATGAAATATAAATATATTTGAGTATGAGACTGTAGTCTGAGGACTACAAGAAGGAAACACTGTGCTGCTTCTCCAAGGGTAAATAGATTTCCCCTGTGCCCCCTCTTCAGCTCCAGACCTCCCTCATCCTGACCTTCACACCCCCCAAGAACCTGCAGGCCCTCAGGTGAGCCACCGCTCCCTGCCCTGACTTCATTTCCCCTGTGCCCCTCTTCAGCTCCAGACCTCCCTCATCCTGACCTTCACACCCCCCAAGAACCTGCAGGCCCTCAGGTGAGCCACCGCTCCCTGCCCTGACTTCATCAGCTGGTCCACCTCAGCCACGCTGTCAGCACCCACCCTCCTTGTCTTCTTCCCCATCAGGCCCTGCACTCCCCTCCCTCCCTCTTGCCTGCCCACTCCCTCCTCAGGATCTCTGCTCCCTTATAACCACAACCGAAGTCTTCACTGAGTTCCTTCTCCTCAGGCCCTGAAGGTACTAAAATCTCTTCAAATTTACAAAAGCCCTCCAAGAAACTGCTTCCCAATACTAGCACTTTTTTCATCCTTTGACCTTTCTAAGTCAAGCTTCTTGGGACTAGATTACTTTATTTCCCCTGTATTCCTTAATTTATCCTGTTCAAATTTCTATCCCCTGGATCTAGCCAAGATCACTTCATAATTACCAAGTTTTAGAATCTTCTGGGTTGTTAATTTTCAGCCTCTTCCTATTAACCTGCTCCTCCTGGTTAAGATCTCCCCGTTCTTGTCATACTCTTTATCACCCTCTTCTCGTCATTTCCTTCAGCGTCATAAATACTACAGTGCCCCCAGACTCTTGTCTCCACCTCTCCTATTCTTGATCATAAGCACACTTCCCCTAACCAGCTCATCTTCTTTCAGAGCTGGAATTCTCACAGATATTCTGTATTCATTCAGTCCAGACCGCTTTCCTGGACTCCAGCTTCTTTATACAGCCCCCACTGGGTGTCCCTCAGTCTTTTCAAATTCAATGTGTCTAAAAGTAGAATTCCTTACCTTATATTCCAAACCCCTGACCGCCTCCCCTATTGCTCATCTTCATCAGCATGACACCTCTGTGAACCACTTTACCTATGTCAAAACCTGAAAACTACCCAAGATGACCTCTCTCTCTCCCTCTCTCTCACTTCCCTTGCTCTTCATCCCCTCCTAAATATTACTCGTAATTTCATGTCCTGTTCAGCAGGTCTTGGTTTTTCGAGCTTGTGTCCAAACTCTTCCTTCCCCAGTCCATCCCTCATGTCACTTGGGAATTACCATTATAAAGCCTATAATTTTGGAGTCCTTATCACCCACAGGCCTTCATATAGTATACATATTCCCAAGGACTTCGTATGGTATACAAATTCCTCTATTATCTACCCATCTTATCTTTCTAACCCCATTGTTTTACACTCTTCCCTATAATTAGTTTACAGCATTTCCCCAAAGACTCATGCTTCCCTCCCCTCTGCCCCTTTCCTTTGTATATGTTGTCCTTTCTGTCTGGAATTCCCCTCTCCCTCTTATTTTCCCAGTGAAATTATTCATTAAGAATGATCTTAAATACTACCCTCTACATAAACCTCCCCCTGATTCTTTATATGAGACCCTTTTTCTAAGCAACCATCATTTCTTATAGTCATCTCTACTGGTATATTTGTTCCAAACGATCACAATCTTTTCCCTTTGGGGCTGTCTTCTGCTCTAGACTGTGATCTCATTCAGAGTAGAGAACTCAATTTCATCTTCATCCAGCTGGATTTTCAACAGCACATGAAAATGTAGTGAATTTCCTTTCACTAATATCTGTAAGATATATATAAAGTAGTGTTAATTGCGCTTATTGATATCAGTTCATTTTTTGTTCAATTCTTCATTGAATAGCTTTCTATTGGTGTGTGTGTGTGTGTGTGTGTGTGTGTGTGTGTGTGTGTGTGTGTACACCTTACCTACTCTTCTAGATTATCAAATTTTGGAGTCTTTTACTTTTACCAATTATCTTAGGGTAGATCATGCCTCTTGTAAATCTAGATAACCAGATCAAGATATTGCAAGTATTTTTACTAGGCCTGTGATATTGTACTGGGCTAGGAAATTCAAAGGTAAATCATGAAACCAAACATTTTTTATGATTACAAGAATTCTGAACCAAATAAGGAGGAAAAAATGTTTGATTTTAAGCTAATTAATTCATACTCCCAGTTCTTACAGGTTAGTCCACTGACTTTGCGTTCAGAGCTTTTATTTGTCACTTTGAATGTCTCATAAACATAATATTTCTGTCATTATCATCTGATAAATGCTTGTGTAAGTGTACTCATTGATTTTCAATTATTATAACAAAATTTAATGAAAAAGTATATGATTTATGTTTTATACTACTGCATTGATTTGTTGCTGTTATAATGGTCACTAAGTCGTGTCTGACTCTTTGCAACCCTGTAGACAGTAGCATGCCAGGCTCCTCTGTCCTGCACTATCTCCCGGAGTTTGCTCAAATTCATGTCCATTGAGTCATTGATGCTATCTAACCATCTCATCCTCTGCAACCTTTTTCTTCTTTTGCTTTCAATCTTTCCCAGCATCAGCGTCTTTTCCAATGAGTCAGCACTTCGTATCAGGTGGCCAAAGGATTGGAGCTTCAGCATGAATCCTTCCAATGAATATTCAGGACTGATTTCCCTTAGGATTGACTGGTTTGATCTCCTTGCTGTCTGAGGAATTCTTAAGAGTCTTCTCCAGCACCACAATTCAAAAACATCAGTTCTTCAGCACTCACTCTTCTTTATGGTTCAACTCTTACATCCATACATGACTACTGGAAAAACCATAGCTTTGACTAGATGGACCTTTGTCAGCAAAATGATGTTTCTGTTGCTTAATACGCTGTCTAGGTTTGTCATAGCTTTTCTTCCAAGGAACAAGCTTCTTCTCATTTTATGGCTGCAGTCACCATCTGCAGTGATTTTGGAGCTCAAGAAAATAAAATCCGTCACTGCTTCCACTTTTCCCCACCTATTTGCCATGAAATGATAGGACCAGATGCCAGTGACATCTTCTAGAGGAAAGGGTCAAGAGCTGGTGTGTTGGGGTCAAGAGTCAGGGACACCACTGTTCTATGTCCAAGTTGGAACAGGACACTCAGCAGAGGATCTAAAGAGTGGAACACACGAAGTCTGAGAAAGCAGGACAAGAAGACGCATGCTCCAGAGACAAGGAGAGCATCTGGACAGCTCCAGAGCAGCCTGACTGTCTCAGCAAGATCAGGCTCAGCTGCTGCTTCCATAGACTCCTGACAAACCTGCCTTGAATTGAAGGATTAGTCCACTTTGCCTAGAGCAAATACAGTTGTTCAAAAGATGGAACTTTTAGAGGTTCTTATGAGTTTTTGCAGTCTGGAACAGTTACTTCAAATATTTATCCAGATGCAAATTCCTTGGATCATTGTTTTAGAATGAACTTTATTAACTAAACTTGTTCCAGGAAAATTCTATAATCAGTTTTGTTATTAAGAAACTTCGTTTTCATTTGATGCATTCCTTTCTTCCTTCATTTATTCATTTCTGGGATTTGATCCAAACCTTATATAAAGCATTCACAGAAAGAAAGAAAACAAGTGGCGTCTTTATATAAACTATTCAAAAAGGAAATGAAGCCACCCAAATGTGACCTATGCCATCTGTGGCCTGTGATAAATAGCAAAACTACAGTTATGTTTTTTCTTTAAATGTTAACTATAAAATATAAAATCCTTTTTATCAGTACCAGATGTCAGGCATGCTTATTAAAATGCCATAGTTTATTAAATAGCATCATTTTATACTCACTGAACTAGTAAAGGTTGTTTGTGTGTTTTTTTTGCGTTTAGGTTAAATGTCTGAAATTATGCATTACCTACTATTTCTGTTCAAGTATCTGAATCCTATACTTGAGAATATATACAAAATCCTATATTTGTACATATACCAAAATTTACATTTAGAAGTAGAAAAATTTATACATCATGGGCTGAATCAAAATATTTTTCAATCCACAAAAGTAGATTTTCATTTGACTCTTATGTTTCCGATGTATTGAAATTTTCATATAGCACTAAAACAAAAATTACTTTCTATATCTCAGGTGTAAAAGAAATGAGTGAAGATGAAATGAAAACAAAGAGTAAATATTGAATTATACATTCTCTCTAGTTTTTTTTTAGCAGCTTTTTCTTTGGCTTTCATAATACAGTTATTTGTGAGGAAATGTGTTGGTTTCTGTTCCTTCCCACAGTCCCACTAAGAATTACTACAGCTTTTTCTCAGCCTGAGTCAGGGGAGGAATAACTTTGACAGTTCAGTAGGAATCACTATAAAGAATTTTTACAAAAATCAAAAGTTTTGGAAACTTATCTACAAGGCCATATTTGGAATATTTTGAAATCAAAATTAAAGTAATAATGGAAATTTAGTATGGTAATTAAAGAACATTAAATTTTCATCTTATTTCTTCATTAACTGATACTGTGATTGAAACTTTTAGGTCTCCTTGAAATAGCTCTGAAATCACAGATTATAATACTTTAAAGTATTTGTTCTTCTTTTTCATTTTTACATATAGTTTGTGCATGATCTTTTAAGGAGCTAACATGAGGGAGATTAGGAAAAGGTTTTTTTGTTTGTTTTTTTGAGATATAAAACTACCTATCTCACAGTCAACGAGTCTTAAGTTATTTGAGCCAGAGTCAGTGTATAATATATCCCTTATATTTGTCTAAAGAAACCAGCTTTCCAGTGGTAACCTGGTGATTAGCTTTATCAGCTTATTTCTACTTAGACATTATTCTGTAATGTTTAAATCAGGGTCACTGCAAAATATGGTTTACTGAGTTTGAAACCAGCAGGTGTATTCTGGACAGAGTAAAGAGCAAATAGTAAAATGGCTTACATGTTTTCGTAAGAGTTTATTTACTTTGGGATTTTATCTGCTGCTTTTAGTTTTAAAGGCTTACTACAAGGACACTAGGAACAAATGGGCCCTTTGTATTTCAGGAACAGCAGGTGATGAAACAGCTTTTTGCTTTCACTTGGACAATCATAGTCAATGTATTTATTGACTTGATTGATCATCACAAGCCCCAAGGGCCATTGCTTCCCAATAAAAATTATCTGGATGTTTTTATGATTGTCTAGAGTTGTTCTATTCATTTAGTCTACGTATTTGTCTATGTGACAAGGGATGCATATCTGCATTTCATCCAGATTTCATACATTTGTTCCAAAAAGCAATTGTCTACTAAATACATGTTCATAAAACCAATTCCTAAAATGTTGTTATTCTTAGACTGTCTGTGTGAACACGGCTTTATAATTACTATGACTTTACCAGTATTAAAAACTTAACACCTTCTGGGAATCTCACCAGATGAAGCAAGTAACTCAAACATACTTCAAAGAACTTTACTAGGATTTATCCATGAGATAATTGTAACTATTCTCAGTAAGTTCATTCACTCAGTCATGTCCAACTCTTTGCGACCCCATGGACTGCAGCACTCCAGGCTTCCCTATCCATCACCAACTCCCAGAGCTTGCTTAAACTCATGTCCATCAAATTGGTGATGCCATCCAACCATCTCATCCTCTGTTGTCCCCTGTTATTCACGCTCCTCTTTCATTTTCATCAAGAGGCTCTTTAGTTCCTCTTCGCTTTCTGCCATAAGGGTGGTGCCATATGCATATTTGATGTTATTGATATTTCTTATGGCAATCTTGATTCCAGCTTGCACTTCTAACCATTCTAGAGTTCTTGAATCTCCAGAGGGATAATTACCTGCCCTTAACCATCTATCCCACAAAGAGAAAGGGTCAAACACCCAACGTAGTGCTAGACATGAGTGTTTCTATATGTTAGCTAAACACTCAACAAATAATAAAATATCCAGAGAAATAATCCATTTGTTGCCTGGAGATTTTTCATCTAATTGCCCTGGCATCAGTGAATGCCATTATCCCACCTTCTTTTCTCTTCCTTCTTCATGCTTCTGGAGATGACTGTAATCTCATGATGACTTTCAGTTCAGTTGCTCAGTCGTGTCTGACTCTTTGTGACCCCGTGAATTGCAGCATCCCAGACCTCCCTGTCCATCACCAACTCCCAGAGTTCACCCAAACTCATGTCCATCGAGTCGGTGATGCCATCCAGCCATCTCATCCTCTGTCGTACCCTTCTCCTCCTGCCCCTAATCCCTCCTAGCATCAGAGTCTTTTCCAATGAGTCAACTCTTTGCATGAGGTGGCGAAAGTACTGGAGTTTCAGCTTTAGCATCATTCCTTCCAAAGAACACCCAGGACTGATCTCCTTTAGAATGAACTGGTTGGATCTCCTTGCAGTCCATGATGACTTTGGGGAGTATAAATAATTATCTCCAGGTTAGTAGCAGTTCTTTTATTATCTGCCCATAAGTCATATTTTGGATCTTAGATTTATTCTATTCGGATTTCCAAACAGAGGGGTTTGAAGTGTAAGGTAGTGGGAGTTTAAACCTAACAAGTAACAACAGGCTATGTGCATCTAGAGATTTCTTTGTGTGTTTTTAATTGTGGAAAAATACATAAAACATAAACTTTATTATCTTAACCAGTGAAGCGTACACTTCAATGGCATAAGTACATTCACATTGTTGTGTGATCCTCTATCCCCAAGACTCTTTTCATCTTAAAACTATACCCACTAAACAGCAGCTCCCCATTCTCTCCTCCTCCCAGCCTCATCACCTAGTGAGTTTTAATGAAAATGATTATGGGAAAATATTGTTGAATATCCATAAAGAAATGTATGTTCATCATCACATTTATGAATTTTTTAGAGCTGACATAGTATAGGAAATATATATATATGCATGTATATTTAATATTTGTCTCATCATTTTTCCTGGGAAAGGAGTGTCCATAGCTATACTTCTGCATCTAATTTGTCATGTACCATTGAAATGGTTAACATGCATTAGGGGTTCATTTCAAATATCTCCAATGTCTTTAAAATTTAGTAATATTTTTCTTTTTTTATTTTTCAAGAACACTAATTTTTGTTGCTTTAATTTTAGGCATTTAATTTCTACTTTTTTCTCATCATGACAACATTAATATTTTTAATATTAATTAAAATTAATTAATTTGGCTTCCCAGATGGCGCCAGTGATAAAGAACCCACTGGCTAACGCAGGAGACGTGAGAGATACAGGTTCAGTCCCTGGGTCAGGGAGATCCCCTGGAGAAGGGCATGGCAACTCACGCCAGTACTTTTGCCTGGAGAATCTCATGGACAGAGGAGCCTGACAGGCTACAATCTATAGGATCCAAAGAGCTGGACATGACTAAAACGACCTAGCAAGCACACAAGCACATATATTTACCAGATTCAAGCTCTGCACCTTTTAATGCATCATTCTGCATTTAGAACTAAATGATACTTGACCATACATTTGTTGAGTACTTCTGTTTATCTGGAAATCCCTATTGCATTTATCTATTTTGGAATCAAGCAATCTGACTTTTAGTTTCTTCTGTCAATTATTATTATTGTTGCTGCTGCTGCTAAGTCGCTTCAGTCGTGTCCGACTCTGTGCAATCCCATAGACGGCAGCCCACCAGGCTCCCCTGTCCCTGGAATTCTCCAGGCAAGAATACTGGAGTGGGTTGCCATTTCCTTCTCCAATGCATGAAAGTGAAAAATGCATGAAGTCGCTCAGTCGTGTCCGACTCTTAGTGACCTCATGGACTGCAGCCTCCCAGGCTCCTCCGTCCATGGGATTTTCCAGGCAAGAGTACTGGAGTAGGGTGCCATTGCCTTCTCCCAATTATTATTATTATTGTCATTATTAATGTGTGAGTAGCTCTGTTAGCACTCAATCTCAAGGACTAGATGAGGAAGTCTACTAGCTTTTGTTTCCTTTTTTAAGCCCTCAAGCTGACATTTCCTTGCAGGACTTGCTCTTAGCTCATAACTGAGAATTTTTAAACAATTGAATCCTGCTGGGTTATTTCTATGTTGAATGGTTATTGAAACATTATTATGATATTTTAAATAATTACGAATGTTTTATTATATTCATGTAACAAAACTTATCTACTTTATAATTTTATTTTACTTGCTATTCCAAGTCAAATAGTCATTAGATATATTTGCTTCCAAATCAAGTGAGACCCATTTAAATATGATGCACTATTCTCATTGATTGAATTCTCTTTAGAGCAGGAAGTAGTCACCTACTTGATATTATTTGAGAAATGTGGAGAGAGCTTTCTCCTCTGTCTCACACTATCTCGAGTTTTATCATTAGAGATTCAGTACTTGGTGTTTGTCATCAGATGGTGCCCTTTAAAATGTGAATATACTTGGGAAAATTGACTCTTCTCAATGTCAATCATCAATCTTTTTGTGAATTTGCTCTTACCCACTGTAAGTGTGAACAGAGACATAAAATAAGATGAGAGAGAATAAGAATGGGGTGGGAGGAACTCTGATATTGAGGAAAAAGCTCTAACTGCATCAGCATTTTGCCTCTTTCATCCTTGACTCTCAAAGAGTATTATTCAAATTATCATAATGGTTTGAAAGAATTAATAAAATGTAGGTCTCTGTTTTTGGGAAGTTTCTTCAAAATAATCAATAAATATTTACTGTATTTCTCTACTATGCCACACTTGTTCAGCACATCACACACATTATTTTACTTACTCCTCAAAACAACCCAATTTGCCTGATGAGAGAATGAGGCTCGGAGAAATTGCATAACTTTCTGAAGGTCATGCAGCTAGACTAAGATCTTAACCTCTAAACTCTATTTATTCTTAGGGTATTGGGGAACAATTGGATACCTCCAAGTAGAAAAGTGACATGATCAAACTGTATTTTAGAAACATCATCCTGGAAGCTGAATAGATTGGAGGGAGATAAGACTAGAGTCAGGCTAGAAGTTAGAAGGCTATTGTAATTATCTAAGCATGACCTGAATGTTGCCCAGGAGGTGGAAGTAGAAATGAAAATAAGTAGATGGATTCAAGCAAGATTTGAGAGTAGGCATCAACAGAATTTAACAAGAAAGGCAGGAAAGAGTCAAAGATGATCCTTGGGTTTCCCATTTGGGCAACCAGGTAGATTGATTGTTTTTATCAGTTGGAGCTGTTATGACAAGTATACCATAGACTTGATGGCTTAAACAACAGATATTTATTTCTCATAGTTCTGGAGTCTTCAAGTCCAAGATCAGGGTACTGACAGATTTGGTATCTGGTGAAAAGTCATTTCCTGCTTTGCCAATGACCATTTTCCTCACTGAGTCCTCACATGATACAGAACTCTGAGCTCTTCATCCTCTTACAAGGGCACCAACTCCACTGTGCGGGACCCAACCACATGACCTCATCCAAACCAAATTACCTCCCAGAGCTCTACCTCCAAATGCCATCATAATGGGGATTAGGCTTCAACAACTGAATTTGGGGAGGAACGCATACGTTCAGTTCATGATGCCTTTCCCTAAGATGGGAACACAGAAAAAGAATTGGTTTGGAAGTTGGGTATGTATGTGGGGGTGTAAAATGTTGAGTTTGAACACACGGTTTTATGGTGTCTGAAATCTCCAAATACAGATGTCCAATAAACAGTTTCCTATATTGGCCTGAAGTTCAAGTTAAGAGACGTGGGCTGGAGTTATAAATCTGGAGGTTATCAGAGTATGGATGGAAAGTAGATGAGATCACCCTGGAAAAACTGCAAAGTAAGAAGAGAAGCCAGCCTTGCAACATATCTGAAAAACAAAATAAAACAAAAGTAAATTAAATCAATATGCAAAAAGAGCCCAGGCAAGAAGGGAATCCACCAAGAAAATGAGAAGGACTAGTTAGATATGTACAAGCAAGGACTGTGGGAACAGGAGCCCAGAAGGATCAAGTTTCTGATGGGAGGAGTGCTCAGCTGCCTCAGTTGCTATAATGTTCCTGGTTAGCACTAAGGAGGTTATTGGAGGTTATTGGTGACATGAGGGCAGCAGAGTACAGGACAAAAACTAGACGTCAGTCTTCCTCTAGTTGCTAAATGGATACATAGTATAGTGTAAATCTTGACATAAGCCTGAGAAAAGTACATAAATCTGAGAAAAATAAGATTCAGACATCTTCCTTGTCAATGAATATTACTTTCATTATTCCAGATTCTTTGTGCACACTAAAATCATGCAATTGGCATTTTACCTTCATTTCTGAAGGCTATTCAGTTATAATTTTACAATCTGATTTTTTCAAACTCGATATTCTTAATGACGGCAGCATAAATTTGAGATATTAAGAGAGTCTTGATTTTTTTTTTAATACAGGTGCTCTCTGACAAACGAAGCAAAGCGAGAGCAGGTAAGTCTCTGAGGAAATCAGTTTTACTGATTGTCTGTGAAAGTTGTTTAAAGAGCCTTGCCTAGTTGCTATAAATTTAAGCATACCACATGTCTTGCAGAGTAATTGATAGTCACAGTATGATGTTAAATCTGAGTGTATCTACATCTTGAAGACTGGATCACTTCACTTAGTTGTTCCCTTGTCTTCATGCAGGCATATAGCGGGTTTAATTCATACACGCAGAAATTATTTTGCATAACTATACATGTTTTGTTAGTCACTTTGCTATATGTACAAATATATATAGCAAAAAATAATCATTATACATCTGAAGCTATTAATACTATACTGTTATATGTGAAAAAAATTAAGGAAATTTAAAAGAAATTCCTTTGCATAACCAGACTTTGTCTTGAAATATGTAGTATAGAAAAAGTAGTAAGAAAATAACAGCTGTACCAAAACAACTGCTAAGTCCTCTTGACAATAAAGAAAAGTAGCAATTTTTATTGTTGTATCTGCTATATTTGGAAATGTTATGCATAACATAAATCAAAATGCATCTTAATTTATTGACTTTCTTATTTCAATAATTACATAAAATAAGAAAAACTCCCTGGAACCATCACTTCTTACCATCTGTTTAGCAACTGTTGTTTTATTTGAACAGTTCTTTATTTGACCAGTCATTGTGGACACATCATTCTGAATCTTCTCATTTGTCCTTACTTCATATGGTCATTTAAATGTTTACACTTGAAAGGAAACCACTTCAAAAACTTTGTGTGATTCCATCACCCACATTCTTCACATGTTAAAGATAATGTGTTTCTGGGAAACTTCAATGAAAAAATTAAAACTTCTTATTTCTGAATTAATATCTTTAGGGCCTTTTTTGAAATAAATTTGTCAAATAATGCCACTAAAAATAATACTGTATTGCTGCCCTGATTTTTGGTAACCATCATTATTTTTTTTTCAATGACCTCTTTTTCTTTAGTCTGTTGGAGAAAACTTTTAGTTCCTATTCAAAAACCCAAGATCTCAGCTTCAGCTCAAGTTAGCATCAGCTTTGCAAAGGTCTCTGAATATAGTCATCTACTGTTCTATCTCTTGGGGAGGCTTGCAAGGAGACGTTCACACTGGACCACCAGGCAAAGTGATTGGCTGGAAATGCATCACAAAAATATCCTTGAGAATGTGCTGGCCCCACCAACTGTACCAAGAATCACCAAACAGAGTTGCTCCCGCCATTCTGTGAAGTGCTTATAGCATCAAGCATGCATAATTTTGTCCATATCCATTTTTATATTTGGAGAAGGATATGGCAACCCACTCCAGTATTCCTGCCTGGAGAATCCCATAGACAGAGTAGCTGGCACGCTACAGTCTGTGGAATTGTGAAGAGTTGGATGCAACTGAAGCAACTTAACATGCATGCATGCATTTTTATATTTGAGACCTTAATGATACATAACCCTCAACCACCTGACACCTGAGTGGGATATAAGCAACACCTGTTTTTAAAATCTTATGAATGTGTCCCAAATTGCAAACTAGAACCCTCTGTGCTTCATCACTTTTTGTTAAAATTCCAGCTCAAGCTCAAGGGGTCGATCTTGCATTTACGTCAGCAAAGACTTTCAGTCCAGAAATCACAAAATGGGGGATTTACACAAATAAGCAGCATGCTAAGGTTTTAATTAAAATGTGATAGATTTATTTTCTTTTTATCATAAGCAAACCCAACTTTTTATAGTTAAAGGATATTTTCCATCATACAAAATTACAGTCAAGAGAGTAAATAAGAAACAAGTCCCACTAACTTCTGGCCAGAAATGACAAGTACTTTTCTAACAAATCTCCAATGAGGAATTTCAGCTTTGATAGCTCTGATCTGGTATAAAAGTACCAGATTTGATGTGCAGCTTATCCTCCAGTATCCATATATCGTGCAGTGGGGGTTCAGTCTACCAGAGACTCAGTTTTTAGCTGCTTATCTACTCTGCCAGCTAGTGCTTCATCTTGACATTAAAAAAAAGCATTGGCATTGGCAAGCAAGCCAGCAGAACCTAGAAAAGAGTCAAATCAATTTTCACATAAATATTTATGCAAAGTGCTCTGGGAATAGGAAGTATTGGTGAAGGGTGTCTGAGGACAATTTTTCTGCACACATAAATCAGAGGAGAATTTTTGAAGTCTAATTCATATTTCCATGCAAATGTGAAACCGTCCATATTTGGGGCTTTTCAATTACAGCTGCCCTCTTTTTTTTAATCTCATTTTTCAAATTAAATTATTTTAACAATGTAAATTTTTAGTGGTCATTCTTTCCTGCTGTTTGTAAGATGTGAAGTCAGCTCTCCTCATTTTTGGCTTCCCATCAGTGCTCCTTGACTGGAGGTTTCAAGAGCTTCTATCTGTATGCTTTACCAAAGATGCAATATGGAAGTCAGACAGAATAGGCTATTCAGTATATAGGAACGTAGGATATAACATGACATAGAAGGACATGCCGTGACGTAACCTCACTGTTTGTCCTTGTAAGGTGATTCCTTATGATTCTTTCTTGTGTGTTAAAATGGTATGATCTCTATTTTCCTCTGGTCTCAAGTCACTGGAGAGGGATAAGTGGGGAACCCAGTGTAATAGAAGCTGAGGCACAAGGAGGTGGTGATCTAAAGGCCAGTCAGTGTTGTTACATTCAGTAATAAATTAAGAGAAGGTGTCACTAAGTAACTACACTCTTTTTAAAGGAGTTTAAACTGTCCAACAGGGCAAAATATTTTAGCCTAGTAATAGAAGAAACATTTGCTATGATAATAATGGCGTAAATTCTGAATTTGTGCTTATCATACTGTGACCTTTGTGAGGTAAAAAGTCAAAATGGAAATGAATGGTACATACTATGGTATGACTTCCCTAGTGACTTTTCATTTTGAAAAGTTAATATAAATGTTTAAATGCTAACCCATATGGTTATGGTTAACTTAATCTGTCCTTAAATTCAGTTTGTCATGGGACATGTTTTTTCTTTCTTCAAATTTGTAAGTAGGAGACCAAATTCCAGTGTTGCTCACTATCAAGAATTTTGAATATTGCACTGGCATACTGTTTTTCTCATACAACATGTATTTTTGCTTCCAGATTGTAAAAAAGAAAAGAAATTCTTTTCCATTTAGAAAAGTATTTGAAAACCTGAGGAAAATAAGGCCACATCTGAAGAAATTGCTTACATTTTTTTTCTCCATTATTTCATTAGGGTAGCAGGGACAGCTCCTCTAAGCACAGTCTCAGAGGGATTTTCATGGCCATAAGTATTCCTCCTTCCTGAAAGCGCTTAATTACTTTCTGCCCCCTCAGCTTCATGTGTTACGGCATTTTGTTAGACCCATTATCAAGAGTATGAAGACTGGCTCAAAAAGAATTTTCCCAGGTGTTAGAGATGCAAAATATGCAGGTAATCAAAAGTGCAGCGAAATCCAATGACCATGAACAGAAGCATATGCTATGGAATGTTCGCATTCTTCCACTTCACTGGAATTTAACCATAGTGACAAATCCCCAAGAGCGAGAAATCCCCAAGAGCGAGAAATCCCCAGTGCCTCTCACCAATCTCAACTGAAAATTATAGCTTCATTTTAATTCAGAGTAATGAACGTCTACTGTGTCCCTAGCACTGTGCAAGGTCTTAGCAACACAAAGATAAATGAGATAAAATTATCCCTCCTTCAAGAAACTTACCCAACTTGAATCCCTTTCTCTTAAGATTACTTTAGCGAAACCAGAGCTTGTCAGTAAATGTGTGACTGGTGAAAGTTACGATCATTTAATACGTTTTCAAATTGTGATTTCCTATGGCTACATAAAGAGAAGCCATTACCATTTGTGGCAGTATGCCCTCATGAGGCAAAAGGAAAGCATCCAGTGTGTGCTGAGAGGAAACTTGGTTTTATTTTATATTAATTTGTATGAATCTCTATCATAAAATGCAAGTGCCACATAAAGCTTAAGAGCTATATAAATCTAGTTCACATTCTTTCCCTCCATATTTGAGTTGTGCCAGCTTATTCTGGATGCTTAGTTATAGCCCTTGTAAGCTGCCAACTTAAATACAGAGGGAAAGGAGAGTGGTTTTTAGCCACCATTCCTACCTCTTGCAGCTGGTGTTCAAAGTCTTCTCTAGGGCAGTGCTTCCTAAGTATCTGAAAGAGTCCCATGTAGCAGGAAGTCAGGGAAACTGTCAAACCAGCAAAGATGAAATTTGTTTTACCTGAAGAATTCAGGTGACTTTTGTGTTCCTATTCCCTCCTCTTGAAGTGTTTATTCCCCAGCACTTAGCATGGCTGTCTTCTCCTCACCATCCAGCTTACATCCACTGCTTTTAAAACTCTTCTCTGCCCACTCTATCTGAAGAGGTTGGCTCCCCCAACCCCAGTTTTTTTCTCTGCAGTCTCTTTGTTTCCCTCACAGCACTTGTCAGAATTTAATTTCTTCCTTCCATCCTTCCCTCCTTTCTCTCTTCCCCTTAGACTAGGTGGCCTGTGTCTTGTTAATTGTTTTATCCCTTGTGCTCAGCAGACTGCTGCTACCTAACAGGTGCTCAAAAACATTCGATGAGTAGAAGAATCCCTGAACAATTGTTTTATATTAATATAATTACATGCCTTCCATAGAAAAACATATATGCAAGAGGAAAACCATTGTGTTTATCCAGCTGCTTTGTGACATTCTTGGCACATTGCTAGGTACCCACTTTGAAGAACTGGAATATTAAGTCTGGGATATTAGGGGAAAATAGAGGACTGTGTTTATTGAGTGCCTACTGTGTTCCAGATTATGATAGATTATCTATGAATATTCACTCATTCAATCCTCAAGAAGCCCTATATCATAAGGGATATTGTCCTCAGTTTTTACATATAAAAAATAAGGATCAATGAGATTAAATTGCTCAATGAGTATCAAAGTTGGAATTTAAACTTGATTCTATCTGATTTTTAAGCTCACGTAAAAAAAGTATATCAAAGAGTTAGTCTCTCAGTCATGTCCAGTTCTTTGCAACCCCATGGACTGTAGCCCTCCAGGCTCTTCTGTCCATGTTTTTCACTAAACAAATACTTCTCAAGGAGTACAGTGGGGTGGGGGTGGGGACTGGGAGTTGTTAGTTGCTACTGCTTGTCCATCCATAAACTCAACTGCTGTATTTTATATATTCATAAATTTATTGAGTTAAATTGCATAAGCATTATGATTCATTCCATAATGAATACAAGGAAGGACAAGAAAGTGCCTTCCGTCAAGGAGCTCACAGTTAGTGGGGAAGAGAATAAACAATACATGAAGTGATCAAAATGTGGATATTTTCTGTTATATTTATATTCTGCAACTTAGAATATAAACATGGCAAGGACACAGCAGGATCCTTAAAATCTAAAAAAAATTACTGTTGCAAATACTTTAATGAAATTTTATTTGAAAATTCCCTCATAAATAGTAATAGTAATCATTTATAAAAAATGAGTTCTGGAGACCAAAACTGAAGCAAACCAAGAGGTTTGATCTTAGGCTGCTGTTGTTGCTTCTTTTTTTTTTTTTTGACTGCACCATGCAGCATGTGGGATCTTAGTTCCCCAACCAGGGATGGAACCTGTGCCACCTGCAATGAAAGTGTTGGAGTCTTAACCACTGGACCACCAAGGAAGACCCTGTTGTTGCTTCCATAGTGCCTTGGAAGCAGCCAGATTTGAGCAAATCCTAAATGATAAAAGGCAAATCAGTACCTGATTTCTCCCCTTTGTTGTTTCTTTGAAAATTAGGCTCATTCTTCTCGAGGGTAAAAGTCTTAGAATAGATGAGACCATGACCAGAAAGCAGAAAAGCAGTTACAGCACTTGGAAGCTTATTTGTTGGCAACAGGGAAAGAATAATATCTTGTTAAGAGAATCTTTCTTTGTTCTGGATAATTTCTTTCATCAGGAGCATTGAAGTATTAATGCATTTTGTTTTTCAGTACCATTTCTTGCAAGTAATAGACCTAAGCCAGAACCTATCCTTTTCACCTTATGCCCATGAACTGAAAGGAAAATATTAAAAATTTCTGTTAGATACAGCATGATTTTATGTTTTTACTTGCTACCTTTAATAAAAATGGATCTCTCTACTTTTATGCATAGCATGTTGGTTTCTTACATAAACTTAATGTTGAAAATAAAGTATTATTTCATTTTGCAGTTTTACAATGTACCCACTTCTTATAAATAGATTTGAGATTAGTCAATGTTTATATTTATTATTCTTGAAACTGCAATCTCTGTAAATAGTGCATTAAGGAAAATACCAGATTTAAAAGGCAGCCATAACTTTTGCTTTTGAAATTGCCTTATATAAGTATGCTGTATTCAAATATATACTCTTGAAAGCATCTTTCACACACCATTATTTTCATTGCACTATTATAAATAAATATAGTCCCATGGAAAATTTTCAATCATATTGACTACACCATTACTACAGATGAATAACTTTGATGTATATTTATTTCTAGCCATTATTCAGTCTTTGGAAATACTGGTAGGTCTAAATGATTTCTTGTAGGCTCCACTTGTTTTGTGAAGCTGCTCCTTCCCCAAGGCAGCCCTGAAATTACCATTTGAAAATATGGGACCTTTTATAAAACATTGTCCTAATCCAAAAAGTTGAACATATTCTTTAGAAAAAGAATATTTGGCCCCCTATTATTTTTTTACAGAATTTAATCATTGAATACTATTCAGTTACAGCCCTCAAATTTATGTGTACGTCTTTTGTTAACATCCTCCTCTAAGAGAGGAACAGAGATTCCAAAATCACATTAGTGTGTGGGCACCATCACCAAGAGCTGGCAATTGTGGTTCTTCTCACCCCGCATCAGCACCTTCCAATCTGGAAACATGGTAGCCCCTCTAGCCAAAGCTATGGTTTTTCCAGTTGTCATGTATGGATGTGAGAGTTGGACTATAAAGAAAGCTGAGCACCGAAGAATTGATGCTTTTGAACTCTGGTGTCGGAGAAGACTTTTGAGAGTCCCTTGGACTGCAAGGAGATCCAGCCAGTCAATTCTAAAGGAAATCAGTCCTGAATATTCATTGGAAGGACTGATCGTGAAGCTCCAATACTTTGGCCACCTGATTTGAAGAACTGACTCAGTGTAAAAGACCCTGATGCTAGGAAAGATTGAAGGCCAGAGGAGAAAGGGACAACAGAGGATAAGATGGTTGGATGGCATCATCTACTCAAGGGACATGAGTTTGAGCAAGCTCCAGCAGTTGGTGATAGCAGGGAAGCCTGGCATGCTGCAGTCCATGGGGCTGCAAAGCATCAGACACAACTGAGCCACTGAACTGATTGAACCTCAGCTACTGAAATAAGCCTCATTTTACTAATATATGTATCTGGCATAATTTTTATAGGGGTTATATGGATAACAGATGGAGAGTACTGAGTTTGATGCCCGCATGTGGTCAGTGCATGGTGGCAATTACTTGCCTTATTAATGATAATTAGATCTGTTCAAAGTTCCCATAATCACCTTCAACAACAACTTGTGTTTACTGAGTACCCAAATGATGCATGATAAAGCATTTTAATGGTGGACGCAAGGCCATAAATTTAAAAAAGAAGAAGTCAAGATGTTCTAACTTTTAAGATATCAAAGCTCATTCTTTACTAGTTATCTTGAATAAGTCACATTCTGTTTCCTCAGATGTAAAATATGAGAAGAGTTTTGTTTCAGTAATAGAAGTACTATGACCACTTAATGTAACAATTATAATAAGTTTCATAATGAATAAGTACACCCAGCCTACTACTCTAAAAGGAAATTTATGGATGAGAGATTCATATAATTTCAAAAACCAACATGATAACTTAACTATAATAAATGAAACCAAAAAGAAAGTTAAATGATTGTGTACTTAATTCATAATGTTCAGCTTGATTATATTAAAAGATATAATGAAGCAATCTGATACTTATAATGAGTAGGTTTGGATTTTTAAAAAGGTAAGAATATGAGAAGCCACTTGATGGAAGGGGTATAGGAATATGAAGGAGTGGAGATAAGGATGGAATTAGAATAAAACCAGGATTGAGATGAGTAATATCAGACTTATATATGAGATAAAAGGCAGGAGAAAATAATCTTAAAGTAAAGATTAGATGTCAAGACAAATTGTTAACTCATGTAGAGAAAAATAAGAAAGTTTGATTTCTTGTAAATGAGGTGAGCTTTGTTCATGTATAATGTCACAATAATTAATCTCCTGTGCTATAATAAGAAACAGAACAAAATCTATCTCCTTTCTTGAAATTCCACCACCCGTGGCAATGCATGCAGCCAGGCTCATATTTAGGAAGACATTAGAGATCATTTTGTTCCGTGAGCAACAGAAAGTGAGAATGGATTAGAAAAAGAAGCTTTACTACAAGAGGCTATAGAGAAATTGTGTAATTGATGTATGGAAACAGTAATGAAAAGCCTAGATAATTAAAAAATAAATGCTTTAAACATAGATGGTCATATTTCAGTTAAGTTCAGCTCAGTTCCTCAGTCATATCTGATTCTTTGCAACCCTGTCCATCACCAACTCCCTGAACTTGCTCAAACTCAAATTCAGTGCATATTGCTGCTGCAGTCACTTCAGTCGTGTCCGACTCTGTGCGACCCCATAGATGGCAGCTCACCAGGCTCCGCAGTCCCTGGGATTCTCCAGGCAAGGACACTGGAGTAGGTTGCCATTTCCTTCTCCAATGCATCAAAGTGAAAAGTGAAAGCAAAGTCACTCAGTCGTGTCCAACTCTTTGCGACCCCATGGACTGCAGCCCACCAGGCTCCTCCATCCATGGGATTTTCCAGGCAAGAGTACTGGAGTGGGGTGCCATTGCCTTCTCCCTCAGTGCATATTAAAACCATGTAAAAACTACTTTCTATTTGTATGTGTAATGGAATTAACATCTAGTCTCAGAGAATCTCAGATAAAAATGTATGTGGCAAGAGATCTTAAAATCATGTAGAATGCAGGGCAGTTCTTCACTGGGCATGCCTGTCCTATGGCCTTCAGGATAGTCACTAAATTTGATTAGAAACTCCTAATTATTGCAGTAAACAAAAATGTACTCCTTCATTTTCTTCCCCAAATGCACCCTTCTAGGAAATGTAAGATCTCTACTAAGAATCATTGGCTTGGAGAGCAAGCGCATCAGTGTATTTGACTTTCCACGTGCAGGCACGAATCTAGCAGCATGACTTGAGGTTGGGATACCACCTAGACTGGGACTGAGAGTGCATTTTGCAACTTGTTCCTTCAACTTCCTGGTGCCAACCGTGGCATGCCAGTTCTAACAGTCCGTAGATACTTCAGATGCTTGTTGGACACCCTGCTTAAATTCATGGCCTTGAAATCTCTTTCCAAGTAGGAGGCATAGGCAAAACTTCATGCTTCTAGTAAAAAAAATAACACCTCTGAATGAATGAGTATACCGTGCAAACCCGCTATTCCATTTAGATAGTTACATATATGGTGGTTTTCCTTTTCACTGAACTCCTATATAAAATGAGACCACAACTTTTGTTCATCTTTTGAGCATTTCAGTGAGTTTTAAAACTTCTATTCTTAGCTCTGTTCTATCTGTTCTTAGCTCTACAACTCACATCAAAATCAATCTGACATTTGATAACAATCAGCAGCTCAAATTAACAAACTCAGCTTTGGATAGGATTTTAATTCATCTATGAAAGTCATCTTCCAATTATGGAAGCAAACCAATTTCTCTTCTGGAAAATTCAGTAAACGCATGCTTGTCAGACTATGTCTATTTTGAGTTATATTGTAAGGTTTCTGAAAGGCACAATTGAGTTACATAGTAACATACAAGATGAATTTATATTTTTACATGTAAAATACATCCACATCCTTACTCCTTATGGTCTTTTTTAAAAAAATAAGCAATTCTGTGTTCCCTATCACCCATAGGATGAAACCATCCAGAAAACCTGTCTGGCCATCAAAGTTCCTTAACAATCTGACTGCAACTTACCCCTACTCCCTTCCACTCTGTCAGACAACACCTCAGTCCCTTTTCTAGCTGTCTATATTTCCTTCCTCACAAACATCATTCAGGCCAGACACAGTTGCTTCTGGGCCTGCAGTTGAACCCCTACTTCGTCATGTAATCACTTCACTTTCAGAGTCAGCTTTTTTCATAAGTACAAAGCAGAGGGCATTAAATGATGTAACGTACACAATGCTTAGCACAGACTCTAGAACACAGTGGGTCCCCCAGAGCTGTGAGTCCCTCTCCTCCTTTTAAAGGTCTTTATCTCAAAATCTGTAAAAGCACTGTCTTTGAGGCCAGGCCAAATTCTACCTCTGTGAAAATTTCCCTTGAGACCTTAGCTGAAAGTACTCACTCATTTACAGATGAAGATACTGGATACAGAGAAACTAAGTAGCTTGGGGCTTCATTACTGGTTCAATGTAAAGCATAGATTCCAGCCTAAGTGATCTGGCACTAGTGTGTGCTTTTATTTTTAAACAGGATATAGATTTTAAAAAAATAACTCGAGATGTAATTTGTGTACCAAATGTGTACCCATTCAAAATGTACAATTCAAAAAAAAAGTGTACAACTCAATGGTTTGTACCGTAATCACAAAGGTGTGCAGCCATCACCACAAGCAGTTTGAGAACATATTCGTTACTCCAGAAACAAAGCAGTCACTTTGCATGTCCCCTCAATCTTACCCTCTAGTCGCCAGCCACTGTTAATCTACTTTCTGTCTCTACAGAGATGCCTATTCTGATATTGCATATAAATGGACTCATAAAATATGTGGTCTCCTGTACCTTGTTACTCTCTTCCCATGATGCTCTCAAGGTTCATCCATACTGTGGCGTGTATCAGTACTTCATTTCTCTTTATTGTTGAGTAATATTCTGTTGTATGGATAAACCTTACTAATCTATCTGTTCATCAGTTTATAGACATTTGGATTCTTCCCACCTGTTGGTTTATGATTAACATTATTGTAAATCTTCATCTACATGTTTTTGTGTGAACATTTTAGGGCTTCCCAGGTGGCTCACTTGGAGAAGGCAGTGGCACCCCACTCCAGTACTCTAGCCTGGAAAATCCCATGGACAGAGGAGCCTGGTGGGCTCCAATCCATAGGGTCGCTAAGAGTCAGACATGACTGAGCAACTTCACTTTCACTTTTCACTTTCATCCATTGGAGAAGGAAATGGCAACCCACTCCAGTGTTCTTGCCTGGAGAATCCCAGGGATGGTGGGAGCCTGGTGGGCTGCCGTCTAGGGGGTCCCACAGAGTCGGACACGACTGAAGCAACTTAGCAGCAGCAGCAGCAGGTACCTCAATGGTAAAGAGTTTACCTGCCAATGCAAGAGATGCAGAAGACCCAGGTTTGATCCCTGGGTTGGGAAGATGCCCTGGAGGAGGAAATAGCAACCTACTCCAGTATTCTTGCCTGGAGAATCCTATGGACAGAGGAGCCTAGAAGGCTACAGTCCGTGGGGTCTCAAAGAGTCAGACACAACTAAGCAACTGAACATGCGTGCATGTATTTATTATTCTTGTGTACATATTTATAATTGCTGGGTCATATGCTAAAGCTGAAACTCCAGTACTTTGGCCACCTCATGCGAAGAGTTGACTCATTGCAAAAGACTTTGATGCTGGGAGGGATTGGGGACAGGAGAAGAAGGGGATGACAGAGGATGAGATGGCTGGATGACATCACCAATTCGATGGACGTGAGTCTGAGTGAACTCTGGGATTTAGTGATGGACAGGGAGGCCTGGTGTGCTGCGATTCATGAGGTCGCAGAGTCGGACACGACTGAGTGACTGAACTGAACTGATCTGAACTGATGGTAACTCTGTGTTAAACATTTTGAGGAACTGCCAAACTGTTTTTCAAAGTGACTATATCAGTTTAAATTCTTACCAACAATGTGTGAGGGTTTCAATTTCTCCACATCCTCACCAATGCTTATTATTATCTGACTTTATAGCCATCCTGGTGGGTGTGAATTTGTAGTTTTAATTTGTATTTCCCTAATGACTAATGATGTTGTACATCTTTTCACATGCCTATTGGCCACTTGCATTATCTTCCTTGAAGAAATGTCTGTTAAGCCCTTTGAAAATTATTTTTAAGTCCATGAAATTAAAAAAAATTTTTTTTAATTTATTTTTGACCACACCATGTGGCACGTGGGATCTTAGTTCCCCAACCAGGGATTGAACCTGTGTCCCCTGTATTGGAATTGCAGAGTCTTAACCCCAGGACCACCAGGGAGGTCCCTAAGCCCATTTTTAAATTGGGTTATTGCCTTTTTAAAGTGTTGAGTTTTGGAGTTTTTAAATATATTCTTGTGTACAAGACATTATCAGGTATACAATTGGCAAATATTTTCTCCCATTTTGTGAGGTGTCTTTTCACTTTCTTAGTGATGTTCTTTGAAATACAAACTTTTAAAACTTTGATGAATTCCAGTTTATTTTTTCTTTTGTTGCTTCTGTTTGTTATGTTGCTTATATCTAAGAAAGCTTTGCCTAACCTAACCCAAGTTCATGAAAATTTACTCCTATGTTTTCTTCTAAAAGTCTTGTGGTGTTAGCACTTGAATTTAGGCCTGTCATCACCTGGAATTTTTTGTGTTTGGTCTAAGGAAGGAGTCTAACTCCAGACTTTACCATGTGGATATCCAATTGTTCCAGCATTACTTGCTGAAAAAACTATCTTTCCTCTACTGATTTGAAACCCTTGTTGAAAAAGAGACTATGTACTTAATTGCAGTACTGTCATCTCTCCTCTCTGTCCATCAGGTTCCTTCGTCCTTACGAACTACCTTTTCTTCAATCATGCCCTGCTCTCCCACACATCCGTTCTTGCGGTCTATCTTGAATGCAGCTCCCCACTTTGTCTGCTATCTTGAATACTAGCTTAAATGGAATCTACTTTGTCTAGTTGTTGTGGCTTTAGCTGCAGCACATTATTTAGTTTTTCTAAATGTTTTACTTGTCATACTGGATCATTATCTAGTTATTGACAATTCTGCTTTAAAGAAAACTATCATTCTCTTTCTCCAAGCACCTGGCACAGTGTCCAGCATATTATAGACACTATAAGTTTAAATCTGTTGAAATGAATTAATGAACATAGCCTTGGCTAGGAATTTTAGGACCTATAAGAAATCCAGGAAGATCCTAAAGATATCAAGAGTTCAATAAATATAAAAGTTAATAAAATGAAAACTGCAACCTACAGTGAAAACATCATTTCTCATGCTTCTGATAAATTTCCTGCAGACTTATCGTTGCTATATCACTGTAAAGAACAGAGAAAGCTAGTAAAAATTTTACAGGTTGATAAAATATTTTGTGAGCTAATGCACTTCAAAAATGTATTTTACAGATCGCATTACTGAAAATATTCTTAAATCAATTTTGTTAATATCTTTCACATAGATTTTATAGCATATTTTTAAAAGATTAAGAATATTTTAGTTGCCAGTCCACAGTCATTTTCCATGCACATTCATTGGCCCTTATTTTAAAAGATAATTGATTTATAAAGGTGTTTATGGGACCAATATTATACACAACTATTGGAAACTAAGGTCTGTGTAATGCTGCGGCAAATAACAGTAAATAACCATAAAATAAGAGGACAACACTTTTCCAGGCCCAATTCTAAGGAAAAAAACAAAAGAAAACAAACAGAAGAAACCTAAATCAAATGCTTTATTTCTTCTTGTAAAAATTTTCTTTAATTGATCTATTTCAAATTAGAAAATAATATATGCTTGGACAAGCTGGTGAAGTAATGTAAGATAAATAAAGTAAAAGTAAATCATCCCCTTTCATTCTTACTGCCACGGCAAAGCAACCAGTTTTGATAGTTAAATTGTTAGTCAGAATATTCTCTTTTCTCTTTAAGCATTCACATACCTTTAAACATATCTCAGATATCTATTGCTGTGTGACAGATTACCCCAAAAGAGGTGAGGTGGGATTATTACCAGGCATCTTTGCAGTCTACCCAACATTCAAACCTGCTTTGTGTGTGATTTGGTCTAGATGAAATGAATGCATAATAACGCATTACTGTAAAACTCTTCTTAAGAATATATTATAGACATACTCATGAAGATCATGAAGATCTAATTCCAGCTGTCACCTTCTAGTTTCTTTATGCATATTACCCACACTCATATATGGGCTTCCCAGGTGGTGCTAGAGATAGAGAAACTGCCTGGCAATGCAAGAGACTAAAAAGGCTTGGGTTCGATCCATGGGTTGGGAAGATCCCCTGGAGGAGGGCATAGCAACCGGCTCCAGCATTCTTACCTGGAAAATCCCATGGACAGAGGAGCCTGGTGGGCTACACTCTATGGGGTCACAAAGAGCTGAACACGACTGAAACGACTTAGCACATGCACACACACACACACACACATTTATATATGGTTTTGGTGAATTTTTTCTCTCCTCTTTTTTTTGCATTACATTTTAATGATCCTTTAATCCCAACCTCTGCCCACTGAATCTTCTGGGCCTCATGTCCATAAGACAGCCCAAGCTGAGATCTGATGTGTTTCTTTCCAGACTTGCTCTAAGGAGGGCTTAGTCTAGTTCAGTTAACTCTGTACTCTTCAGTCATTTTATTTTATTGAAAGTAAAATCTTTTTCCCTTACAGGCAGATAAAACCCACAGTATCTGGGGGTGAAATGGCTAGTTTTATCTCCCCTCCCCCAATATTTATACTAGTATATTTTATTTTTCTGTCTTATAGCATTTTCTGATTTGATTGCAATGGTTTAAATGTGTTTCAGTTTTTAGAGTAAATCTCCTGTTAAGTTTCAATAAATATTCTTCATCAAATTTTAATCTTTATTATTATTATCTTAGCATTTTAACTTAATAGTTGCATAGTCTTATTTTATCAAATGACCTTTTCATATTAATATTAATTTCCTTTTTAATTTGTCTGTTTCATCATTTTTAAAAGTTGACTTCCTAATTTAAAACGTTTCTGCATTCCAAGATATAATTTCACTAGTGGTAATGTGTTGTGGTTATTATGCTATTATTAATATTCTTCTTTTTGAAATAAATTTCTAACTTAAAGGAAATTTGCAAAAATAGTCCAAAAAAGCATGTATACTCTTTGATAGATTTACTATATAACCATTACTTAGACTTACCAATTTTTAATATTTTATCATTTTTTAAAAATTTTGTTCCATTTGCTTTATCATTTACACTCTCTCTGGTTATTCACCCTTTGTTTTTGCAAAATGAAGCAAGTGCATGTGGACATTTTGTCTTCTTTTTTCCCCACAAAATTAGCATTCTATTTTTGCTCTGTTGCATTTTCATGTGTCACATAACTATATTCTGGAGAGCACTTCTTATCAGTTTAAGATTCTTTATTAATTTATTTTTTTAAATAGCTATATAACACTCCATTGTGTGTATGAACCACAGTTCAACCAACTTATCTCTTATGTTTGGGCTGTTAGGTACTTTCCAACATTTTGCAAATACAGGTAATGCTGAAAAGCATGATATTACACATATGTGTTTTCATACAGCAAAAGTGTGTAAAGGTTACTTTCCAGGAATGGGATTGCTTGTTGCTTGATCAAATTCAGGATTCAGTTCATTGCTCAGTCATGTCCTACCCTTTGCGATCCCATGGACTGCAGCACCCCAGGCTTCCCTATCCATCACCAACTCTGGGAGCCTGCTCAAACTCATGTCCATCGAGTCAGTGATGCCATTCAACCATCTCATCCTCTGTCATCCCCTTCTTCTCCAGCCTTCAAACTTTCTCAGCATCAGGCTCTTTACCAATGAGTCAGTTCTTTACATCAGGTGGCCAAAGCATTGGAGTTTCAGCTTCAGCATCAGTCCTACCAATGAATATTCAGGCCTGATTTCCTTTAAGATAGACTGGCTTGATCACCTTGCAGTCCAAGAGTCTTCTCCAACACCACAGTTCAAAAGCATCAATTCTTCTGCACTCAGATTTCTATATAGTACAACTCTCACAGCCATACATGACTACTGAAAAAACCATAGCTTTGACTAGATGGACCCTTGTCAGCAAAGTAATGTCTCTGATTTTTAATATGCTGCCTAGGTTGGTCATAACTTGTCTTCCAAGGAGTAAGTGTCTTAATTTCATGGCTGGCAGTCACCATCTGCAGTGATTTTGGAGCCCCCTAGAATAACTTCTCACTGTTTCCACTGTTTCCCCATCTATTTCCCATGAAGTGAAGGGACCAGATGCCATGGTCTTCGTTTTCTGAATGTTGAGCTTTAAGCCAACTTTTTCATTCTCCTCTTTCACTTTCATCAAGAGGCTTTTTAGTTCCTCTTCACTTTCTGCCATAAGGGTGGTGTCATCTGCATATCTGAAGTTATTGATGTTTCTCCCAGCAATCTTGATTCCAGCTTGTGCTTTATCCAGCCTGGCATTTCGCATGATGTACTCTGCATATAAGTTAAATAAGCAGGGTGACAATATACAGCCTTGACATACTCTTTTCCCTATTTGAAACCAGTCTGTTGTTCATGTCCAGTTCTAACTTGCTTCTTAACATGCATACCAATTTCTCAAGAGGCAAGTCAGGTGGTCTTCTCTTTAAGAATTCTTCAGTTTGTTGTGATCCACACAGTTGAAGGCTCTGGCATAGTCAATGAAGCAGAAGTAGATGTTTTTCTGGAACTCTCTTGCTTTTTTGATGATCCAACAGATGTTGGCAATTTGATCTCTGGTTCCTCTGCCTTTTCTAAATCCAGCTTGAACAGCTAGAAGTTCATGGTTCATATACTTTTGAAGCCTGGCTTGGGGAATTTTGAACATATATTGCTAGCATGTGTGAGATGAGTGCAATTGTGTTGTAGTTTGAACACTCTGGCATTGCCTTTCTTTGGGATTGGAATGAAAACTGACCTTTTCCAGTCCTGTGGCCACTGCTGAGTTTTCCAAATTTGCTGGCATATTGAGTGCAGCACTTTCACAGTATCATCTTTCAGGATTTGAAATAGCTCCACTGGAATTCCATCACCTCCACTAGCTTTGTTCGTAGTGATGCTTTCTAAGGCCCACTTGACTTCGTGTTCCAGGATGTCTGGCTCTAGATGAGTGATCACACTATCATGATTATCTGGGTCATGAAGATCTTTTTTGTACCATTCTTCTGTGTATTCTTGCCACCTCTTCTTAATATCTTCTGCTTCTGTTAGGTCCAGACGATTTCTGTCCTTTATTGAGTCCATCTTTACATGAAATGTTCCCTTGGTGTCTCTAATTTTCTTGAAGAGATCTCTAGTCTTTCCCATTCTATTGTTTATCTCTATTTCTTTGCATTGATCACTGAGGAAAGCTTTCTTGTCTCTCCTTGCTATTCTTTGGAACTCTGCATTCAGATGGGAATATCTTTCCTTTTCCCCTTTGCCTTTAGCTTCTCTTCTTTTCTCAGCTATTTGTAAGGCCTCCTCAGACAGCCATTTTGCCTGTTTGCATTACTTTTCCTTGGGGATGGTCTTGATCACTGCCTCCTGTACAATGTCAGGAACCTCCGTCCGTAGTTCTTCAGGCACTCTGTCTATCAGCTCTAATTCCTTGAATCTATTTGTCACTTCCTCTGTATAATCATAAGGGATATGATTTAGGTCATACCTGAATGATCTAGTGGTTTTCCCTACTTCCTTCAATATAAGTCTGAATTTTGAAATTAGAATAATTTTGCTTGGTCAAACGGCTTATATTTATTTACATTCACACCAGCAATATGTAAAAGTGCTTGATCTCTCAGCTTCACCAGGTGAATATATTCTCAAGCTTTTAATTTTGCCATTCTGGAAGGTGAAAGTGATATAGCAGTGAACTTTAAATTTACATTTCTCTATTGTGAATGAAGATAAATGTCTTTTCATATGTATAATAGTTGTTTTGTGTTTTGTATGTCTTTATGAATTATTATTCCTATCCTTTGCCCATCTTTTTGTCAATTTTTGGTCTTTTTCTACTCTTTTTAATTTTGAAAGTTTCCAATATATTAGGGATAATAGCCCTCTATCTGTAATATATATTAACAATATTTTCCCCCTGATTTGTTACCTGTCTTTCATCATGGAGTTTTTGCCATGTAAAAGTTTGTTTCACTTGTGATGCTTTACTTCGAGTTGAATCTGTCTTTTCTTATATTGCATGTGAACTTTGGATCAAATGTAGAAAACAGGTCCACATACCTAGATTACGGCGTAATTCACTCATGTTTTCTTCTTGTTCTTGTATGCTTTCCTTTTTTGTTTTAACATAAAATATTATTAGTGAAAAAGTTGGCTTAAAGCTCAACATTCAGAAAACGAAGATCATGGCATCCGGTCCCATCACTCCATGGGAAATAGATGGGGAAACAGTGGAAACAGTGTCAGACTTTATTTTTGGGGGCTCCAAAATCACTGCAGATGGTGATTGCAGCCATGAAATTAAAAGACGCTTACTCCTTGGAAGAAAATTTATGACCAACCTAGATAGCATATTCAAAAGCAGAGATTACTTTGCCAACTAAGGTCTATCTAGTCAAGGCTATGGTTTTTCCAATAGCCATGTATGGATGTGAGAGTTGGACTGTGAAGAAAGCTGAGCACCGAAGAATTGATACTTTTGAACTGTGGTGTTGGAGAAGACTCTTGAGAGTCCCTTGGACTGCAAGGAGATCCAACCAGTCCATTCTGAAGGAGATCAGCCCTGGGATTTCTTTGGAAGGAATGATGCTAAAGCTGAAACTCCAGTACTTTGGCCACCTCATGCGAAGAGTTGACTCATTGGAAAAGACTCTGATGCTGGGAGGGATTGGGGACAAGAGGAGAAGGGGACGACCGAGGATGAGATAGCTGGATGGCATCACTGACTCGATGGACATGAGTCTGAGTGAACTCCGGGAGTTGGTGATGGACAGGGAGGCCTGGCGTGCTGCAATTCATGGGGTCACAAAGAGTCGGACACGACTGAGTGACTGAACTGAACTGAACTGTGCCATACTGTTTGTGAGGATAGTTGAAAACAGAAAGTTGAAATTATTTTATCAGAAGGATCTAATTCTGCTTTGAGAAGGCAATGGCACCCCACTCCAGTATTCTTGCCTGGAAAATCCCATGGGCGGAGGAGCCTGGTAGGCTGCAGTCCATGGGGTCGCGAAGAGTCAGACACAACTGAGCAACTTCACTTTCACTTTTCACTTTCATGTATTGGAGAAGGAAATGGCAACCCACTCCAGTATTCTTGCCTGGAGAATTCCAGGGATGGCGGAGCCTGGTGGGCTGCCGTCTATGGGGTCACATAGAGTCGAACATGACTGAAGTGACTTAGCAGCAGGAGCAGCAGCAGTTCTGTCTTAGCACAAACGGAGGTTTATCCATCCTGCACAGAGGTCTCCCTCTGTAGAGCAAGGCTCTCCTCCAATACAGAGGGGGCAGAAGGTCAAGCATTCTGGGTGGTGCTACAGATGGGGAGGTCCATGACAGTCCTTCTTTATTATCAGAAATGAGTTTTCAGGTAGGAGATAAAGCCAGATGGCTACATAAGTTTACATCCTTGGCCTTGTGCTTAGACATGCATTTAGCATCCTAATTCTAATTTTCTTGGTATGTTATTCACATCAGGCAAGATGTCCTTATTCCACATCATTAGCTGTTTGCTCACAACAAGCATTTTGAAGAAGAGAGTGTATAGTACCTGCTCTTCTCCAGCTGCTCTCTGCTTCTACTTCCACTTATATGACCATTAACATCGTCCATGACACCAATAAAATGGAGGTGGTAGATTATCTTAAAATATTTTCAATAAATCATCTGACAACTACCGAACCTAGTCATAAATCACAAGAATATTCCTACAGGGGAAGGCACACACAGCTATTGATTTTTATTAAGCTTGCATTAAGCACTTAGCAGAAGACAGCAATGAATTAGTAATCACCTCAGTGTTTTCCAGGTTCAACTGAAGTAGCACGTTAGGGAAATTCCGAGACACTATATCAAATAAATGCTACATGGTGAAGGACACAGCAGGGAAGAGAGGAGAAAGTACACTGAATGAGAAAAACGGGAACAATTAAATTATAAGGAGAACAAACTGGAAAAAGTGTGGCTCCAAAGGTTGATATTGGTGTATAGCATAAAGGGAAATTGAAATTCCAAAGTGTTTTCCTTTCTTAGTAAGGTATTTGAATTTCCAATTAAGACTGGTAGATATTAATATAAATGATTAAATCTTATAAGAAGGGTGTTAGTATGTCCCATCCTCTAGGTACTGAGATAAATTTGACACTTGGTTAGTCAGGCGAGCACTATGCTAACTTCCACTGCCCATAACGAAGCCCTGAACATCATACCAAGAGTGGAGAAAAATGGAACTTCATGTGCCAAGGCTTTTCTCTGCTAGCAGAAGAGAAAGGCAGTAAAGAAATTTGCTTAGTCCATCCTCTGCCCCGTAGAATCTATATTTCACAGTATAGTTTGTCATCTAGAAAGAACATGAAGACACATAATGGAAAGGAGAAAATTTGCAACCCCTTCCCTCTTATTTTGTAATTTAAGGGTCACTTTCTCTATTTCTTCACTCACAGAATTGTGATAAAGAGCCATGCTGTTTGAATTTGTACTGTGGCTCCATCATATACCAGCTGGGTGACATTGGATAAGTTACTTGATATCTCTATGTCCTCAGTTTCCTAACCTGTAAAATATAGACAGTCCCAGCACCTACTTCTTAGGATGATTATAAAGATGAAATGAGTTAACATTTGTAAAGGACTTAGAGCAATGCCTGGCACTTAGTAAGAAATATATAAATAATGCCTGCAGATAAATAAAAGAGCCTCTTATTTGCCAGACCCAGATCTAGGTATGGAGATACAGTATGAAAAACAACAACAACAACAACAAAGTCCTGACCTCACAGAACTTTCTTTCTAGTAGGAAAAGAAGGTGATTAAAAAGAGGGCAATATATGAGTTAGGGTGATGGCTATTATGGAAATAGCAGGCAAAAGAGAGGCAGGGAATGTAGGGCTGGTTGATGCTGGTAGGGAGGATGGTCAGAGGAAGGCTTTTGGATTAGAAGACATTTTAGCAGAGATTTGAGGAAAAGGAGAGCGCTATCCAGAAATTTGAGGAGAGGAAACATTCTAAGCAGAGGGAACAACACTGGTGAAAGCCTGGAGATAAGAGTGAATTTGGCCTATTAGATGAAGAGCAAAAACAGCTAGAGAAAAGTGAATGAAGTGGGGGATGAAGAGAGAGATAAAATAGCCTAAGATCATATAAGCCATGGTCAGATAATCTAGTTCCAGGAAATAGGCTTAATTCCTAAGTTTAAAGAGAGAATAAGGGCTTCCCTGGTGACTCAGTGGTAAAAAAAATTTGCCTGCCAGTGCAGGAGACTCGGATTCCATCCCTGGTTCAGGAAGATCCCACATGCGGTGGAACAACTAAGTCCATGTGCCATAACAGCTGAGCCTGTGCTCTAAAACCTGAAGCTTTAGTTCCTGAGCCCATGTGCTACAACTACTGAAGCCCACATGCTCTAGATCCCATGCTTTGAACCAGTGAAAACCACCACAGTGAGAAGCCTGTGCACCGCAATTAAAGAGTAAACCCCGCTCACTGCAACTGGAGAAAAAGCCTCACACAGCAGCGAAGACCCAGTGCAGCTCAAAATAAATAAATAATTAATTAATTTTTTAAAAAAAGAACATAACAATAAACTCCATTCTATGGGTATATGTTGTCATCCTTTTGTTTCACTAAATATTAGTTACTTTAAAACAAAGGAGTAAGTAGAACTAATCCAACTGTCCATAGACAGATGTATAGATAAACAAAATGTGGTGTATACATTCAGCCTTAAAAATAAAGGAAATTGTGACACATGCTACAAGATGGAAAACCTTGCCAACATTATGTTAAGAGAAATAAGTGATACACAAAAGACAGATACTGAATGATTCCACTTACAATAAGTTGTCGAATTCACAGAAGTGAACAGTCAAATCCGTAGAATTTGAGTAGTGTGTGTGTGTATGTGTGTGTGTGTGTGTGTCTGTATGAGAAAGAGAGAGAGAGAGAGAGAGAGAGAGAGAGAGAGAGAGAGAGAGATGGAGGTTGCCAAAATTTCTTTGAGGCAAAAATGTAGCTTGAAAAATGTCCCGGAAGTGATTCTGACGTCCTCCTAGCCCCTCAGCAGGGTGCAACATTTTCTTCTCACATCTCTGTCTGGTTAGAGGAAAGCACACACCTTGTCATTTCACAAAATGTTCAGTTCTAGCTCAGTGCCCACATCTGGTGTTTTCTTAGCCCTCATGCTTACTTTATTGTTTAGAGTGACTTGTTCTTAGTCATGCCTTCAGGTGGCTCAAGGGACATATCTCAGATTCTCTTTCTGGATCACTACCTAGTCCAGTCACCTGACCCATGGATTCCAAACATCAGAAGTACTCATGCCAGTATGAAAACATTGTACCATTTCTGCTTAAGGCTCTTGATTTTTTTTATCAGACAGTCAGTCAGTCAGTCTTTCTCTCTCTCAACTGAATAACAGAAGAGAACTTTACTTCAGTCTTCTTTGTTTATGGGAAAACACATCCTTTTTTTGACTTTTATTTAAAAAAAATAAAAAAGACTTTAAAAAGAAATAATTCAGTTGAGGAAAGAGTTATGTCAGCTGATATCCAGTTCCTTTTTATCCTGTTTGAATCTGCTACTTACCAAGACTTCTTTTATAGTACTTTTGTATAGTTTCTTCATGTGTATCACAGGAGCTATTAAGATGTATTTTCTTCTATCCAGGAAAAACGTACCTTATTATCTATTTCAGCTATGAAAACCCAGCAATCACCAGTCTCTTCTGATTATTACTGCTCATCAATAACACTAGCTATTAAACTAATTAAAGATGAAAGTTTGTTTATGACTCAAGAGGTCTGAAAAGAAACATGTAATAGAATATCCCTATTAATCACACTTAGAGTAACTGTAGAATCCAAGGGATTAAAAGGAGAAAAGTTTTAACCAGAATTTACATAGAAAATTGAACCACTGAGCTGGTATGATTTTCTTATCCATATAGCAAATGGAGATTAATGGGTGCTTTGGTTCCCTTTATGAAATATTTAATATGTTCATGAATTCTAAAAGTGTAGAGTAGAAAACAGCAGTCTGTATCCTGTAGTTTGATACCCAACTAGACTGAAGCTTTGTTGAGGGACAGCGACCTTCAGCCTGATGACTATTTTCACCACAATGGTGCACACACTTGCAATCATGTCTAGGTTCAGCTTCTTATTAATGACAAAATTTATCACAAAATGTTTATTTCTGGCCTATTGCATTTCTTTTTAAAAATTCCCATGAAATCTATGAGCTAATGAAAGATAAATCCTCTGAAGTATGTGGTATAAAAAAGTATTTTTACTATGAGAATGGATATCCATGATAAAAAAGAATTTTCAGAATAGTTTATTCTCTTGTTTGCTTGCCAGGCATTCCCTTGGCCTCTGAACAAATTATCCTTAAAATAATTAGTTTAGAAAACACATAACTCCCACACAATCATTTCTAATCTAAACACAAACAAAATTTGCCATTATTACGAAAGAATTAAAGCTAAGTGCTTTTTTTTTTAACAATCACAATACACAGTGAAGCAAACCACTAAATCCTTATTTCAGGGAATTCAATTACATTGCTTTTAAAAGTTATTTCATTTAATAGGTAGCTATTGCTGTTCTAATAACTAAAATTTTTATGCTGTGCTCTCTACCCTAATATTTAGAAACAACCTGTTTCTATAGCAAACTACAAAAGATCACTTGTTTCAAATATTATTTTTTTACATTTTTTGATGCCATTGCTATCTTGTTGGTAATGATTATAAAACCTTCTGTGTGCAGAGTGCTATAGGAGAAGATGTACAGTTTGAGTATAAGGATACTATCTACCTTCTAGCTACATATACTTTACTATTCCTATAATTTTCTAATATTTATTCAATTTATGAAAACATGAACCTCTTTGTACTGTTAGGCTTATTAAAGATGACTAAAAGATCTATTATTTGGCTATTCCAATCCAATCCTTTTATTCAGAACTCAAAGAAGTCATGTTAACTACTCACTGATTTTTGGATGTCAAAAAGGTGGAAAAATACAGCAGATGTAAAAATGATTAAATTATGATCCATAAATATCTTGATGTGTTGGAACAATGGACCATAAACCAATATGATAAAATTTAATAGGGATAAATATAAGCACAGAAGAATTATAAGTGGGTGTTGATTGCTATATAAGGTAATCAAATATTGGATTGTGTTTTTGTTAAGGTTCTCCAAGAAACTGACATCAAGATGAAATTAAACTTGCAAGGATGTTATAGAAGAAAAGTCCCATGAGAAAAAATGGGGAAGGGGAGCTCAGAAAGCTTGGCAGAGCCACCCGTGTGTGTGTGTGTGTGTGTGTGTGTGTGTGTGTGTGTGTATGTGTATAATTAAGATTGGTTCTGGGTCATTTTGATAGAAAATGTTAATCTTATTTTGTAACCTGTGGGTCTTTTCTTTTTAAATCAACTTTACTGAAGTACTATTTATTTATTTTTCTTATTTTTTTATTTTTTTTAAATTTTAGTTTTTTATTTTTTAAATTTTAAAATCTTTAATTCTTACATGCATTCCCAAACATGAACCCCCCTCCCACCTCCCTCCCCATAACAACTTTCTGGGTCATCCCCATGCACCAGCCCCAAGCATGCTGCATCCTGCGTCAGACATAGACTGGCGATTCAATTCACATGATAGTATACATGTTAGAATGTCATTCTCCCAAATCATCCCACCCTCTCCCTCTCCCTCTGAGTCCAAAAGTCCGTTATACACATCTGTGTCTCTTTCCCTGTCTTGCATACAGGGTCGTCATTGCCATCTTCCTAAATTCCATATATATGTGTTAGTATACTGTATTGGTGTTTTTCTTTCTGGCTTACTTCACTCTGTATAATCGGCTCCAGTTTCATCCATCTCATCAGAACTGATTCAAATGAATTCTTTTTAACGGCTGAGTAATACTCCATTGTGTATATGTACCACAGCTTTCTTATCCATTCATCTGCTGATGGACATCTAGGTTGTTTCCATGTCCTGGCTATTATAAACAGTGCTGCAATGAACATTGGGGTACATGTGTCTCTTTCAATTCTGGTTTCCTCGGTGTGTATGCCCAGCAGTGGGATTGCTGGGTCATAAGGTAGTTCTATTTGCAATTTTTTAAGGAATCTCCACACCGTTCTCCATAGTGGCTGTACTAGTTTGCATTCCCACCAACAGTGTAGGAGGGTTCCCTTTTCTCCACACCCTCTCCAGCATTTATTGCTTGCAGATTTTTGGATCGCAGCCATTCTGACTGGTGTGAAGTGGTACCTCATTGTGGTTTTGATTTGCATTTCTCTAATAATGAGTGATGTTGAGCATCTTTTCATGTGTTTGTTAGCCATCCGTATGTCTTCTTTGGAGAAATGTCTATTTAGTTCTTTGGTGTCCACTTTCACCGCTACTATTCAACATAGTTCTGGAAGTTTTGGCCACAGCAATCAGAGCAGAAAAAGAAATAAAAGGAATCCAAATTGGAAAAGAAGAAGTAAAACTCTCACTGTTTGCAGATGACATGATCCTCTACATGGAAAACCCTAAAGACTCCACCAGAAAATTACTAGAGCTAATCAATGAATATAGTAAAGCTGCAGGATATAAAATCAACACACAGAAATCCCTTGCATTCCTATACACGAATAATGAGAAAGTAGAAAAAGAAATTAAGGAAACAATTCCATTCACCATTGCAATGAAAAGAATAAAATACTTAGGAATATATCTACCTAAAGAAACTAAAGACCTGTATATAGAAAACTATAAAACACTGATGAAAGAAATCAAAGAGGACACTAATAGATGGAGAAATATACCATGTTCATGGATTGGAAGAATCAATATAGTGAAAATGAGTATACTACCCAAAGCAATTTACAAATTCAATGCAATCCCTATCAAGCTACCAGCCACATTTTTCACAGAACTAGAACAAATAATTTCAAGATTTGTATGGAAATACAAAAAACCTCGAATAGCCAAAGCAATCTTGAGAAAGAAGAATGGAACTGGAGGAATCAACTTGCCTGACTTCAGGCTCTACTACAAAGCCACAGTCATCAAGACAGTATGGTACTGGCACAAAGACAGACATATAGATCAATGGAACAAAATAGAAAGCCCAGAGATAAATCCACACACATATGGACACCTTATCTTTGACAAAGGAGGCAAGAATATACAATGGAGTAAAGACAATCTCTTTAACAAGTGGTGCTGGGAAAACTGGTCAACCACTTGTAAAAGAATGAAACTAGATCACTTTCTAACACCGCACACAAAAATAAACTCAAAATGGATTAAAGATCTAAATGTAAGATCAGAAACTATAAAACTCCTAGAGGAGAACATAGGCAAAACACTCTCAGACATAAATCACAGCAGGATCCTCTATGATCCACCTCCCAGAATTCTGGAAATAAAAGCAAAAATAAACAAATGGGATCTAATTAAAATTAAAAGCTTCTGCACAACAAAGGAAACTATAAGCAAGGTGAAAAGACAGCCTTCTGAATGGGAGAAAATAATAGCAAATGAAGCAACTGACAAACAACTAATCTCAAAAATATACAAGCAACTTATGCAGCTCAATTCCAGAAAAATAAACGACCCAATCAAAAAATGGGCCAAAGAACTGAAGTACTATTTAAATGTACTGAAAAGCATCCATTTTAGTATACATCTTGATGAGCTTTGACAATTGTATCTCCCATGTAACCACCATCACAATCAAGAATAACCATCCAAAAAGTTGCCTGGTGCCATTTTGCAGATATTTTCCCCTCTTCAGTTGCTGCCCCAGGAAATCAGTAATCTGCTTTGTTCTACTGTAAATTAATTACACCTGTTCTAGAGTTTTATATAGGCAAAATCACATAGAATGTTCTGTCCTGGTTCTGGCTTTCTTACATAATGTTCTGGAGATCAGTTGTGTTTTTTTCATTTATGAAGTGTTTGTTTCTTTTTCTTTCATGAGAAGTATTTACTTCTATACATCCTCTACAGCTTGTGTATCCACTCACCTGTCAATGGACTTTTGAGTTCCCTATTTGAGACTATTATGAATAAATCTGCTCTGAACATTCATTTAAATGTCTTTGCAAGGATATATGTTTTCATTTCTCTTGGGTAAATATCAAAGAGTGAAACTGCTGAGTTATATTTTAAGTGTATATGAAAACTACCAGGGCACTTTATAGAGTGTTTGTGTTCTTTTATATCTTCCCTGCAATACATGGTCGTTTCAGTTGCTACACATCGTCACTAACACTTGTGTGCACTGGTATCTTTTTGTGATTTTAGTTTGCAATTTCCTGATACCAATGATATTGAACATTTTTTAATGTGCTAAGTGATTATTTGCAATAATAATCCTTTTTTGTGATGTGTTTGTTCAAATATTTTGTCCATTTTATTTTTAAAATTTATTTATTTTAATTGGAGGCTAATTACTTTACAATATTGTGTTGGTTTTGCCATACATTGACATGAATCCGCCACTGGTGTACATGTGTTTCCTATCCTGAACCCCCCTCCCACCTCCCTCCCCATACCATCCCTCTGGGTCATCCCAGGGCACCAGCCCTGAGCATCCTGTATCATGCATCAAACCTGGACTGGCAATTCTTTTCACATATGATAATATACATGTTTCAATGCCATTCTCCCAAATCATCCCACCCTCACCCTCTCCGAGTCCAAAAGACTGTTCTATACATCTGTGTCTCTTTTGCTGTCTCGCATACAGGGTTATCATTACCATCTTTCTAAATTCCATGTATATGTGTTAGTATACTGTATTGGTGTTTTTCTTTCTGGCTTACTTCACTCTGTATAATCGGCTCCAGTTTCATCCATCTCATTAGAACTGATTCAAATGTATTCTTTTTAATGGCTGAGTAATACTCCATTGTGTATATGTACCACAGCTTTCTTATCCATTCATCTGCTGATGAACATCTAGGTTTCTTCCATGTCCTGGCTATTATAAACAGTGCTGCGATGAACATTGGGGTACACGTGTCTCTTTCAATTCTGGTTTCCTTGGTGTGTATGCCCAGAAGTGGGATTGTTGGGTCATAAGGCAGCTCTATTTCCAGTTTTTTAAGGAATCGCCACACTATTCTCCATAGTGGCTGAACTAATTTGCATTCCCACCAATTGAGTAAGAGGGTTCCCTTTTCTCCACACCCTCTCCAGCATTTATTGCTTGTAGACTTTTGGATAGCAGCCATTCTGACTGGCATGAAATGGTACCTCATTGTGGTCTTGATTTGCATTTCTCTAATAATGAGTGATGTTGAGCATCTTTTCATGTGTTTGTTAGCCATCTGTATGTCTTCTTTGGAGAAATGTCTGTTTAGTTCTTTGGCCCATTTTTTGATTGGGTCATTTATTTTTCTGGAATTTAGCTGCAGGAGTTGCTTCTATATTTTTGAGATTAATTCTTTGTCAGTTGCTTCATTTGCTATTATTTTCTCCCATTCTGAAGGCTATCTTTTCACCTTGCTTATAGTTTCCTTTGTTTTGCAGAAGCTTTTAATTTTAATTAGATCCCATTTGTTTATTTTTGCTTTTATTTCCAGAATTCTGGGAGGTGGATCATAGAGGATCCTGCTGTGATTTATGTCTGAGAGTGTTTTGCTTATATTCTCCTCTAGGAACTTTATAGTTTCTGGTCTTGCGTTTAGATCTTTAATCCGTTTTGAGTTTATTTTTCTGTATGGTGTTAGAAAGTGTTCTAGTTTCATTCTTTTACAAGTAGTTGACCAGTTTTCCCAGCACTGCTTGTTAAAGAGATTGTCTTTTCTCCATTGTTTATTCTTGCCTCCTTTTTCAAAGATAAGGTGTCCATAGGTGTGTGGATTTATCTCTGGGCTTTCTATTTTGTTCCATTGATCTATATTTGTGTCTTTGTGCCAGTACCATACTGTCTTGATGGCTGTGTCTTTGTAGTAGAGCCTAAAGTCAGGCAAGTTGATTTCTCCAGTTCCATTCTTCCTTCTCAAGATTGCTTTGGCTATTCGAGGGTTTTTTTATTTCCATACAAATTGTGAAATAATTTGTTCCAGCTCTGTGAAAAATACCATTGGTAGCTTGATAGGGATTGCATTGAATCTATAGATTGCTTTGGGTAGTGTACTCATTTTCACTATATTGATTCTTCTGATCCATGAACATGGCATATTTCTCCATCTATTAGTGTCCTCTTTGATTTCTTTCACCAGTGTTTTATAGTTTTCTATATATAGGTCTTTTGTTTCTTTAGGTAGACATATTCCTAAGTATTTTATTCTTTTCGTTGCAATGGTGACTGGAATTGTTTCCTTAATTTCTCTTTCTATTTTCTCATTATTACTGTATAGGAATGCAAGGGATTTCTGTGTGTTGATTTTATATCCTGCAACTTTACTATATTCATTGATTAGGTCTAGTAATTTTCTGGTGGCGTCTTTAGGGTTTTCTATGCAGAGGATCATGTCATCTGCAAACAGTGAGAGTTTTATGTCTTCTTTTCCAATTTGGATTCCTTTTATTTCTTGTCCTGCTCAGATTGCTGTGGTCAAAACTTCTAAAACTACGTTGAATAGTAGTGGTGAGAGTGGGCACCCTTGTCTTGTTCCTGACTTTAGGGGAAATGCTTTCAATTTTTCACCATTGAGGATAGTGTTTGCTGTGGGCTTGTCATATATAGCTTTTATTATGTTGAGGTATGTTCCTTCTATTCCTGCTTTCTGGAGGGTTTTTATCATAAATGGATGTTGAATTTTGTCAAAGGCTTTCTCTGCATCTATTGAGATAATCATATGGTTTTTATTTTTCAATTTTTTGATGTGGTGTATTACATTGATTGATTTATGGATATTGAAGAATCCTTGCATCTCTGGGATAAAGCCCACTTGGTCATGATGTATGATCTTTTTAATGTGTTGTTGGATTCTGATTGCTAGAATTTTGTTAAGGATTTTTGCATCTATGTTCATCAGTGATATTGGCCTGTAGTTTTCTTTTTTGTGTGGCATCTTTGTCAGGTTTTGGTATTAGGATGATTGTGGCCTCATAGAATGAGTCTGAAAGTTTACCTTCCTCTGCAGTTTTCTGGAAGAGTTTGAGTAGCATAGGTGTTAGCTCTTCTCTAAATGTTTGGTAGAATTCAGCTGCGAAGCCATCTGGACCTGGGCTTTTCTTTGCTGGAAGTTTTCTGATTACAGTTTCAATTTCCGTGCTTGTGATGGGTCTGTTAAGATTTTCTATTTCTTCCTGACTCAGTTTTGGAAAGTTGTACTTTTCTAAGAATTTGTCCATTTCTTCCAAGTTGTCCATTTTATTGGCATATAATTGCTGATAATAGTCTCTTATGATCCTTTGTATTTTTGTATTGTCTGTTGTGATATCTCCATTTTCATTTCTAATATTATTGATTTGATTTTTCTCTCTTTGCTTCTTGATAAGTCTGGCTCATGGTTTGTCAGTTTCATTTATCCTCTCAAAGAACCAGCTTTTGGCTTTGTTGATTTTTTCTATGGTCTCTTTTGTTTCTTTTGCATTCATTTCTGCCCTAATTTTTAAGATTTCTTTCCTTCTACTAACCCTGGGGTTCTCCATTTCTTCCTTTTCTAGTTGCTTTAGGTATAGAGTTAGGTTATTTATTTGACTTTTTTCATGTTCTTGAGGTATGCCTATATTGCTATGAACCTTACCCTTAGCACTGCTTTTACAGTGTCCCACAGGTTTTGGGTTGTTGTGTTTTTATTTTCATTCATTTCTATACATATTTTGATTTCTTCTGTGATTTGTTGGTTATTCAGCAGCGTGTTGTCAGCCTCCATATGTTGGAATTTTTGATAGTTTTTCTCCTGTAATTGAGATCTAATTTTACTGCATTGTGGTCAGAAAAGATTCTTGGAATGATTTCAATTTTTTTGAATTCACCAAGGCTAGATTTATGGCCCAGGATGTGATCTATCCTGGAAAAGGTTCCACGTGCGCTTAAGAAAAAGGTGAAATTCATTGTTTGGGGGTGAAATATCCTATAGATATCAATTAGGTCTAACTGGTCTATTGTATCATTTAAAGTTTGTGTTTCTTTGTTAATTTTCTGTTTAGTTGATCTATCCATAGGTGTGAGTGGGGTATTAAAGTCTCCCACTATTATTGTGTTATTTTTAATTTCTTCTTTCATACTTGTTAGCATTTGTCTTACATATTGCAGTGCTTCTATGTTGGGTGCATATATATTCATAATTGTTATATCTTCTTCTTGGATCGAACCTTTGATCATTATGTAGTGTCCTTCTTTGACTCTTTTCACAGCCTTTGTTTTGAAGTCTATTTTATCTGATATGAGTATTGCTACTCCTGCTTTCTTTTGGTCTCTATTTGCATGGAATATTTTTCCAGCCCTTCACTTTCAGTCTGTATGTGTCCTTTGTTTTGAGGTGGGTCTCTTGTAGACAACATATATAGGGGTCTTGTTTTTTCAATCCATTCAGCCAGTCTTTGTCTTTTGGTTGGGGCATTCAATCTATTTATATTTATGGTAATTTTTGATAAGTATGATCTTGTTGCCATTTACTTTATTGTTTTGGGTTCGATTTTATACACCCTTTCTTTGTTTCCTGTCTAGAGAAGATCCTTTAGCATTTGTTGGAGAGCTGGTTTGGTGGTGCTGAATTCTCTCAGCTTTTGCTTGTCTGTAAAGCTTTTGATTTCTCCTTCATATTTGAATGAGATCCTTGCTGGGTACAGTAATCTGGGCTGTAGGTTATTTTCTTTCATCACTTTAAGTACGTCCTGCCATTCCCTCCTGGACTGAAGAGTTTCTATTGAAAGATCAGCTGTTATTTTTATCGGAATCCCCTGGTGTGTTATTTGTTGTTTTTCCCTTGCTGCTTTTGATATTTGTTCTCTGTGTTTGATCTTTGTTAAGATTCTTGTCTTTTTAATTAGTGAGTTAAGTAGTTCTTATATATTGTGCATATGTATCTTCAGAAATAGATACCTTGAATATTTTTTCACTTGTATTTTTTTTAACACTGTGTTTCAGAGAAGAGGAACTTAATTTTGATGATGAAATTCACTTATGCAATTTTCATACAGTTCATGTTTTTGGGTTCTAAGATTCCTTTCCTATCCTAAAAAAATCTTGATTTTATGTTGTCTTCTAAAAGTGGTATAGTTTTAGCTGTTATGTGTATTCATTTTTGTGAATGTCATGAGGTAATGTCAAGGTTAATTTTTTCCCATATGGATATGTAGTTGTTTCAGGATGAATATTAGTACTAATTGTTAAAGCAGGACAAGCCTGAAAGTGTTTCCAAGAAGAAAACTGTGGGTGATTGTAGAGCTCAACTTACCTAGTTCCGGTCTCTCAGGGATTGCAAGCTTAACTATTTCCTCTGTATTGTCTGAAACACTGATTTTCTAAATTTTGTGGAATTTTCCTCATTTACAATGAGATAATAAATCCAGTACCAGTTACCTCAGCATGATAAAGGCAGATGTCCCTGTGCTTTTTAGTTTGTTTGTTTGTTTATTTTCAACAATTTATGGAACAGTCTTCAAAAATAATTAAACTTTAAGTTGCATACTTTTTTGCATAAAGCTAAAACTAATTGCATACATCAACTGGGACAAAATAACAGAACATTATATTGATACTTTTCTGAAGCAGAGATACAGTCTAAAGATGCCTTTTAGGGATGTTAACAGGGTCAACTAAGGGAAGCTAAAGGCAAAGGAGAGAAGGAAAGATAAACCCATGAATGCAGAGTTCCAAAGAATAGCAAGGAGAGACAAGAAAGCCTTCCTCAGTAATCAATGCATACAAATAGAGGAAAACAATAAAATAGGAAAGACTAGAGATCTCTTCAAGAATATTAGAGATACCAAGGGAAATTTTCATGCAAAGATGGGCACAATAAAGGACAGAAGTGGTATGGACCTAACAGAAGTAGAAGATATTAAGAAGAGGTGGCAAGAATACACAGCAGAACTATACAAAAAAGATCTTCATGGCCCAAATAACCATGATGGTGAGATCACTCACCTCGAGCCAGACATCCTGGAATGCGAAGTCAAGTGGGCCTTAGGAAGCATCACTACGAATAAAGCTAGTGGAGGTGATAGAATTCCAGCTGAGCTATTTCAAATCCTAAAAGATGATATTGTGAAAGTGCTGCATTCAATATGCCAGCAAATTTTGAAAACTCAGCAGTGGCCACAGGACTGGAAAAGGTCAGTTTTCATTCCAATCCCAAAGAAAGGCTATGCCAAAGAATGTTCAAACTACTGCACAATTGCCGTCATCTCACATGCTAGCAAAGTAACGCTCAAAATTCTTCAAGTCAGGCTTCAGAAGTACATGAACCATGAACTGCCAGATGTTCTAGGTAGATGTAGAAAAGGCAGAGGAGCCAGAGATCAAATTGCCAACATCTGTTGGATCATCAAAAAAGCAAGAGAGTTCCAGAAAAACATCTACTTCTGCTTCTTGACTATGCCAAAGTTTTTGACTGTGTGGATCACAAGAAACTGTGGAAAATTCTTAAAGAGAAGGGCATACCACCTGACCTCCTTCCTGAGAAATCTGTAAGCAGGTCAAGAAGCAACAATTAGAACTGGACATGGAACAATAGACTAGTTCCAAATCTGGAAAAGAGAACGTCAGGCTGCTTACTTATATGCAGAGTACATCATGCAAAATGCCAGGCTGGTTGAGGCACAAGCTGGAATCAAGATTGCCAGGAGAAATATCAATAACCTCAGATACACAGATGACACCACCCTTATGGCAGAAAGCAAAGAAGAACTAAAGAGACTCTTGATGAAATTGAAAGAAGAGAGTGAAAAAGTTAGCTTAAATAAGATCATGGCATCCAGTCCCATCACTTCATGGCAAATAGATGGAGAAATAGTGAGAGACATTATTTTGGGGGGCTCCAAAATCACTGCAGATAGTGACTACCAGCCATAAAATTAAAAGATGCTTGCTCTTTGGTAGAAAAGCTATGACCAACCTAGACAGCATATTAAAAAGCAGAGACATTACTTTGCCAACAAAAGTCTGTTTAGTCAAAGCTATGGTTTTTCCAGTAGCCATGTATGGATGTGAGAGTTGGACCACAAAGAAAGATGAGCACCAGAGAACTGATGCTTTTGAACTGTGGTATTGGAGAAGACTTTTGAGAGTCCCTTGGACTGCAAGGAGATCCAGCCAGTCAATCCTAAAGGAAATAAGGCCTGAATATTCATTGGAAGGATTGATCATGAAGCTCCAATCTTTTGGCCACCTGATTTGGAGAACTGACTCAGTGTAAAAGACCCAGATGCTGGAAAAGATTGAAGGTGGGAGGAAAAGGGGATGACAGAGGATGAGATGGTTGGATGGCATCACCGACTCAATGGACATGAGTTTGAGTAAGCTCTGGGAGTTGATGATGGAGAGGAAAACCTGGCGTGCTGCAGTCCATGGGGTTGCAAAGTGTTGGACATGACTGAGCAACTGAACTGAACTGAACTGAACAGGGTCAGGCTGTCTACACCAAGGCTACTCACATAATATGGTTACGAGGGAGGCGTTACAAAGGCCTTAGTGGCTGCTTCCTCCTCCTTGTTTGAAAAGGCAATTCATCTAAACCTTCAGGAAAATGTCAGATTGACTTCTCTGATGCTCTAATGTACATAATAGTAAATGTTTTAGGCCTGAACAGAAATATCTCTTTCTTCCTTCATAAATCAAGACCTCCAGTCTCAGACTGATTACCAAGACTGGTGGCTTCCTCCTTCTAGTTAGGGGATGGGACACCCATATCCTGGGGCTGGACACAGTGATTCACAATCCATAAACCAAGGGTTCAGTCTGATGTTTGATCAGAGGAGAAGTCGTTTCCAAGATAGCCTCACTTATTTTGACAACTCAGAACTGAGTCAGTAGATCAGGAAAAATTGAAGGAAGAGTGTATTACTCAATTTACCAAACTGTTTTCCCAAATGAACCAAACACTGGCACAGTGAGAGTGCTCAGGCTCTGCTATCATCTTTTCTCATCTTTCATATTTTATCCATCTCATTTTATTCCCAGCCTGATAATTGTTCATTATTTCAACTCTTTCATTTCATAACCTTTTAAAACCAATTTAGAACATTATAAATATAAATCCATTAACCAAGAATGGATTTAAGCTGCTTTTCAATTTTTTGTCATTTATTCAGTAGGAGATTGAATTTTCCAGGTCATGCTAATGATCCATCTTACCAGTATGTATTTAACAAAGCACTGATTTGTCCTTTTAGTGTCATTATTGTTTAATGTAAAAAAAAATTGTAGCTAATTTTAAAGTCATTCTTATTTTGAACCATGAGGTATTATAACTGGTGATTAGGCACAATAACACTAAGGGGAAACCCAGAAGCTGTTTCTCAACCTGTAACCTAAACACCCTCCTCACCTCTGCCATAGTTATTTTCCTACAAAATAAAGTTGTGCCAGTCATGTCACTCCACAGCTTGAAGACATCTGATGGATCCGTACAGCCTAATAGATAATGTCAAAACATTTGAGGGAATATAGGTTCCTTACAATTTGAACCTAGTTGTAATCTCAACACTGCTTTCTCCTATTGTCTCACTTAGAGATTCTACCATTCTGGGATCACTTTACACCGTAACCAGGTCAGAAGGCCATTCAAGTTACCATGTCTTTGTTTGGGCCATATCAACTGTCTTAAACGCCTTCTCTGAACAGCTCTGACCACTCTGGCCAGTGTTGTTTGCCCACTCTTCTCATCTCTTTCTCATCTCTGCACAGGTGATATAAACATGTCACTGGTGAGTCCTGCACTTTACCAAGGAGCACAGAAGAATTGGACTCAGATAATTCTCCAACCTTGATGCCTCAATTTTCCATCCTGTTGAAAAACACTGTCACACCTCTTTCCAAGAGTTTCCACAACTAAATGTACCTAAAAATCCTCTGATGTGATTACATAGATAATTTGAAATTTCTGTAGGCTCCACCAGACCAAGGCAGAGAAAGATAGTTACTGATTGTATGTTCTCGAGCAGTGATGCTCAGTACAACTTTTTTCCATGGTGGAGACTCATCTGCACCGTCCAGTACCATGGCCACAAGCCACATGTAGCTACTGAGTATTTGACATATGGCTAGTGAGCAAGCTCTGGGAGTTGGTAATGGACAGGGAAGCCTGGTGTGCTGCAGTCCATGGGGTCGCAGAGTCAGATACAACTGAGCAACTGAACTGAACTGAACTGAACTGAGTGGGATAGAGGAAGTGAAATTTTCAAGTCGTATTTTAGTTTCAGTTCAGTTCAGTTCAGTTCATTTACTCAGTCATGTCCGACTCTCTGCGACCCCATGAATCGCAGCACGCCAGGCCTCCCTGTCCATCACCAACTCCCAGAGTTCACTCAGACTCACATCCATGGCAGTGATGCCATCCAGCCATCTCATCCTCTGTTGTCCCCTTCTCCTCCTGCCCCCAATCCCTCCCAGCATCAGAGTCTTTTCCAACGAGTCAACTCTTCACATGAGGTGGTCAAAGTACTGGAGTTTCAGCTTTAGCATCATTCCTTCCAAAGAAATTTACTTTAAATAGCCACATGTAGCTAGTGGCTACCATAATGGAGTGTACAGTTCCAGAATCCTCATAGCACTAGAGACCAGCACATAGGACTATCATCCCAGGGATTAGGCTCTTAATAGTGCCTGGAAAATCCCATGGACGGAGGAGCCTGGTAGGCTGCAGTTCGTGGGGTTGCACAGAGTTGGATACGACTGAAGTGACTTAGCAGCAACAGCAGCAGCAGTGTAAGTAAAGAATTTTTTCAAATAGATAACTGGTCATAAAAATTAAGGCACTGCTAGGATTGTATGATTGCATGGATTATCTCTCCACTCTTTAGGATTTAATTATATACAATCCAGCCCACATAATTTTGCACTTGTTTTTATATTGATTTTTAAATGTTCTACAACTTTCCCTCTGCATGCAGTTCTGTCACTCTAGAATATAAATCCAAACTTTCTATTTTGCTAATTATTTCCTTACACCTTTACGAGTGTGCTGCATATAGAAAACATGTATTAGATGCCATTGAGTTCACAGTTCGGCTAGTCAGTTAAATGTCAGACAAGAAAGATCACTTTAATGTAAAATGTGAAAACACAGAAATCATCCCTAAATAAATTCAGTTAGCATTCATAATGGTTATAGTAGAGAAGGCAATTCAGAATGGATGTTAAAGCACAAATGTGGATTCCAAGGAGACCTTGGTTAAGTTATTCAACCTGTCCAACCTTCTGTTTCCTTTCTGTAAAATGATGAGGATAAAAATAAATGCAGCCCACTGAGATAATTCCTGTAAAGCAGCGTCTGATATGGAACAAGGTGGGTCAGATGATAATGAATTCACCTGCAATGCAGGAGACCTGGGTTCAGTCCCTGAGTTGGCAAGATCCCCTGGAGGAGGGCATGGCAACTCCAGTATTCTTGCCTGGAGAATCCCCATGGACGGAAGAGCCTCGCGGGCTGCAGTCTATGGGGTTGCAAAGAGTCGGACACGACTGAGTGACATAGCATGGCAGTATTTAAATGTTAGCAAATATTGTTACTCTGATAGTGATTAACTTATCAGATATTATTTTATTAGCATTCTCATTTGTATACATCTTTATAGTCGACAAAGCACTTTCAGAAAGTAATCTCATTTGACTCTCTACCTAAGAGGCAGGTAGATATTCAAGGCAGATAGGTAGACTCACTTTATAAAAGAAAAATGAGGTTCAGAGAGTTTAATCAACTTGGCCAAGCACCAAAAGGCAGAATTGCCTACAGACTGCAAAGCCTGTGCACAGCTTACTACTCCATGCTGCCTTCCTTATTGGTGATCACTTTGCCACCTTTTTATAGATTCTAATTAATTCATTCTTCATCTCCAAATGCTTACTCTAATCTGGATTTTAGCAAGTCTTCCTGAGTCCCAGGGATATCCTCTCTCTAGGGTTGCCTCTCTTTCTAGGCATATGTTGCTATTGTGTTTTAAATTTGTTTCTCATGTTTAGGTAAGAAATGTTTCATAATATGCAGTAGTGCCTTGCGAAAGGATCGGCAAATCAATTAAAAAAAAAAAAAAAAAAAACCTCTTATCCATATCCTAGAGCAAACACTTAAGGTTTACCTCTGAAAAGCCAGGCCAGCATCTGAAGTTAGAACTCAACAAATGAGTCTTTGTTTCAGCTGATCTCAACATCAGTTATAAAAGCTCTTAGGCATCTGCCAAGAGCCTTTGCCATTTTGTACCTTACAAGTAAGAGACAAAGGGCTTTGGAATAATTAAACAAAGCCTGATTTCTACATTTTGTTTATTCAGGACTCTATCCTGTGTTATCATGCCAGCAAAATTTAAATGGAAGTCAGTGGAAAGGTAGCCCATGTGAGACTTAAAGGATTAGACTCCCAATCAGTACTCAAAAAAGTGTTCCTGCATGTGCATATTAGGTGACAGTAAGACTTGATTTCTCTTAATTAGGCAGAATATAATAATGTGGTTCAGTAAATGCAAAATTCGATTACTGCGTTCATTCTACCACATCAGACCAAACATGGTGATAGGCTAAATGAGCATGGGACCCTTCACATTCAAAGGCAATATGAGTCCTTCACTTTGTATAGTAATTTCCTGTCCACACTTCCAGCCTGCTTGGCATGGAGTCCCTGGGCATGAGGACTGAGCAAAGAATGTGCGTCAACAAACACAACTGAGGTGGAAGAATAATAACAGGGTGGAGAAGCAGAGCATATAACAGGATGCTTAGGGTTAGGCATTTTACTTTTCTGACAAGTAATAGTGAATTAGACTGCTGGTCTATAGGGGTGTCTATGTAATCATGAGCAACTCAGTTTCTCTGTCTTTTTTCTCCTCCTGCAATACAAAATATTGAGAAAAAAATCACACAACAGAATCCAGTTGATATGTTTGGTGACATTATGCCAAAACTGGCCCATTCTAGAATATTGTCTAGTGGAACACTATGCTAAGTAAGACCCATTAGAGCAATGGTGTTCTAAGATATTACACTATGAAGTTTTTCAGAAGTTAGTTATTTTATAGTTGGCAGGATTCTTTTCAAAATATCATACTAACGTTGAGATTTTTCTTTGGTATCTTGCCAAGAAGTCCTTCTCACATGGTGGGTAGGTGGTGCTCTGAAAGGCTGTTGGCAGTCTCACTGAGTGATTCCTATAGCCCAGTTTAGGATAAAGATGTTGGCAGTAGATGGTCAGTAAATATTGACCCAGGATTGACAACATAGGGTGTGTGCTCCATGCTGATTCCCTGAGCTGTCCTGGGCACTTCTACCAAAATACTCCCTGTTTCATCATTTGTAAAGTCCAGCTAAAAGTCACTTATAATAAATTTTATCAAAACTCTTGGAGAAGGAAATGGCAACCCATTCCAGTATTCTTGCCTGGAGAATCCCATGGACAGAGGAGCCTGGGGGACTACAGTCCATGGGGTGGCAAAGAGTCAGACATGACTGAGCTACTGAACTACCACCATCACATCTATGATAACCTTCCTAGACATGTTGATGTTTTTAAGAAATATTTCCTAATTATATATTAAAGAATATGAAGAGTGCTTGGCCTGTGTATCAATCCTGTAAGTACTCTGCACACTTGGCTTGCTAAAGAGTCACTACTGTTGCAACATTGATTTATAATAATGTTCCAGCTTGTAAAACAAAGGAAACAAAACTTTGAGTCTGACTTTAAAGTAAATTGTACAAAATTCAGTCAGTCAAGATTTTAGAAAAATAATTTTGCCAATTGTGCATGTTGTTGGTTCTGATTTTCCTTACCTAGGCAAGCAATAACAATGTTAAAATTTATCTCAGTTGTTTTCCACATCTTAAGATAGTGCAGTTTATTTGCGCATAAAATGAAATGGTGAATTTTCCTTGTAAATGTTCTTAACCATTATTAATGATGCTTTCTAGTTGTATTTTTATTATAACCTAGACTCTAATATTCTCTTATCACTGAAAGCGGTTAAAATCTACTTTTCTGTGACACATACACAAACATGCACATGAACTGAAAACATACCCTGCTGACTGCTTTAAAGAATTCAAATGATATGTCATTTGAAATGGATACATCCTGGAAAAGAAATACAGAAGAGACTAGTTTGTGAAACTACACCTGGAAATATTCTACATATACTCATTTAGGTGGAAGAGGAACACAGATTTTCAATATGCACTCTAAATTGCATATAAAATGTAAAGAACTCTTGAATCTTGATGATAGAGAGGATTTCCTAGCCACCAGCATAATTTTCACCAGAACTAAAGCTGGTTTATTCTCTAAAGTGCTTGAAACAGAAACTCCCTTACCTCTTGGGCCAGAAATAATAACCCCCTCCTCATTCTTAGGCACAGCACTCCTGGCACAAGCAAAGTATGTGCCTTGACTTCTATTTTCAATAATAGATTTACCCTGATCCATCTTATCCTCTTGTTTCTGCTTTGTGACAAATTTATGAAAAGGTTGTATATGCAAGTGCTGTTTGTCATTGTGAAACAGAATAAGGCTCACACTGTAAAAAGGGATAAAACTGGCACCTTTGGAATCCTCAACTTGCTCTAACCAAGTCAGTTGGACAGGATGTTCAATAGCAAAACTCGAGTTCTTCTGAAGCACGCGGTTGACAGTAAAACAAACCCTGCCGCAGTTGATCTCTGTCAGTCATTCTGGAGCTAATGCTGGACAAAGCAACTGCGTAACCAAAGCCAGGGTATGCTTTTCGGCTCTGATTTTGGAAATTAAATTGAGCTCAGCAATTCTTTGAGCTTTTATAAAATTATCAGACCCAGAGATTGTGTCTTCTTTTTCTTTTGTGCTTGTTAGCAATAGCTTGTGAAGTACTGTTCATAAAGTAAGCTTTTCAGACATGCTTTTTGTTGATTTTTCTGAGTGTCTTGTCTTATCTAGCCTCTAACACCTTTCTTCTATCTAGATTTCACAGGCTCCACTCACAGTTTGAAATATATGCTGTTGAAAGTGACCTCCATACCCTTGTTTATTCCTGTACAATGGAAGGGTCAATCACTGTTGTTTTTGTTTCTTCAACTGATCTTTTAAAATAAGACCTGGAAATAACTCAAATATTTAACATTGTAACTTTAAACATCCTTTTGAATTATTTCCAAATTCTGAAGATATTGAGGTCAAAATTACTTCAAGAATTAGGATATTCTTCCTAACCATGAATGCCAGGTTTTTTACACTCAAACAGTAAAAATGAAGATAAAATGAGATTAATATAGAAATGGATTTTACCTGCAATTGACAAGACTATTAGACTATGGTCATGTAACATAACGTTAATGGAAATAATTTTTAATTTTCATTTATAACTCTGTAAGTAATTAAATGTCAACATATGATTTGAATACTAGAGAATGATTAATTTCCCAAGGGAATTAATGAAGTGTTTCATTGTTGTCATTCTCCATAGTTTATGATGAGTAAAAAGTTCGCATATCCATTTTATTACAGTAAGGGGCTTCCCTGATAGCTCAGTTGGTAAAGAATCCACCTGCAATGCAGGAGACCCCAGTTTGATTCCTGGGTTGGGAAGATCCCCTGGAGAAGGGATAGGCTACCCACTCCAGTATTCTTGGGCTTCCCTTGTGGCTCAGCTGGCAAAGAATCTGCCTGCAATGTGGGAGACCTGGGTTCAATCCCTGGATTGGGAAGATCCCCTGGAGAAGGGAAAGGCTACCCACTCCCGTATTCTGGCCTGGAGAATTCCATGGACTGTATAGTCTATTGGGTCGCAAAGAGTCGGACACGACTGAGAGACTTTCACTTCACTTTATTACAGTATAATATTTACCTAAAGAGCTAGGGATGGTAGGTGATGGAGATGATGCAATCTGTGTCTGCCCTGGCTGAGCTCACTTTCCGGTCTCCTTCACCAGAAGGGTCCTCAGCCTACCTCCACTGAAGTTCCTTCTGCTCTAGTTCTCTGTAGTGAGTGAAGACGGGAAAGGACCTCTTTTCCTTCCAGAACTGTTTAACCAGTGGGGTCATTTTTCCTTATATACCAGTTGTATGCACTTAATGTAGCAGGGATTATTTTAGCAGTCTCTTCCCTCTGAAGAACCAATAATATGGACAAAAATGTAAAGAGTCAGCAAGGTACTGGAAGCTTGGGACACCAGCATCACCAGCAGCAAGACCAGCACAATGCTAAACATCTGCTGGAAGGCTATTGATATGAGGATTGATCTCCGAGACTGTGGCATATCTCAGCCTGCCAATGTGAGTAATGTCAGTACAGCTGCCAGGCTACAAGGCAGGAAACCATGGAGGTTATTTCAGGTCCTTATGTTTCAGAAAGTCAAAGTAAAGGGTGTGTTTACAAAGGTAAATTGGCAATGCAGGGTGACATGTTACTAATCTCCAAGCTCCTGTAAGAGTTCTGAGGAAACAGATATCACAGCAAGGTTCTAGAAAAGATGTAGCTGACTGAGTTCTGAAGAAAAGGTGGAATTTAAATAAACCAACCCAGGAGGAAAGTAAGAATCTCACCAGTAGTCTCTGAGTTCTCTTAAGCAGCTTCCCCCACTGAGGAGCTCAGCCTGTGCCCCATCTCTAAAGGCTTCAAGTAACAACCACATGGGCTCAAGAGCTCCCCCAACCCAGCCTACACAGTGTTCCTCATGCAAGACCAGCCCTGTGCTTACACTTGCCCCTCAACTCTGGCCACCCACTCCAATATTACACCCCTGCTGGCAAGTTAGGGCAAGCCCCAAACAATGGCCTATTCTAGCCCATCACTCTTGATCTCAGCCCATTTACTCTAAACTCAGCTATTTTTGCTAAGTTTTCCTTTAGTTCTCAACCCCCAGCCTTGATAGTTATTTCCAGTTCCTATTGTTCTGCAACCCAGTAGATACCCTTTGAGCCTTCTTGGTCCCTGACTTCCACCTCCCATTGGCTCTGCTCACCTCCCGATTTTGACATCTCTCTTGGTTGGGCAAGAGAAACTCATCACATTCCCAGCCTTACAGAAACACACGATTTAAACTCTAACCCCTCAGACTCTTCACGCATGTACTTTTCCCTTTTCCAGCTTCACAGTTCAGGACACACTCGAGCGCTTAGAGAGCAAAGACCACTTGAACAGAGTGCAGAGGAGAGGGTAGTGCTTCCTCCACTGCCAGCTCCTCAAGACAGATGACCATGTCTTTTCATTTTGAATCTCCAGCATAACATGGGCACTGACTAGATGTTTTTGTTCATTGTAACCCCGTGATAATGCAGAACCCTTGATTTCAGTTTCATCCAAGATTCTGTCCTGTAGAGGTCAAAACATTAAGTCCCTTCACCCCTCACCCCAATTCCAGACCAAGATACTAGAAGGATTTGCAGAGAAGATAGTAAAAAAAAAAAAAAATCCCATTCTATTCTCAGCCCGTCTCCAACCTCAAAATTTTAAAAGGGTTGATATTGAAGAGTAAGGAAGGCAGCTCTCATCGGTAGAGAGGACCTGTTATAAAGCCAGCAATGATTCGGGATGAGCCTCTTTCTCTTGTAGGTCACCTGCCCTCTGCTACAGTTCATAATCTTGGGTCTTCCCATAGAGCACCTCTCTTTTCCCTCAGCCCAGAAGACTCTTTGGGGTAGAGGTGCTGGAGTAAGGCTTAAGGAGAGGACAGGATTTGAGTGTCATCCCTGGTAACTCAGTGGCAAAGAATCTGCCTGTAATGCAGGAGACCATCTGCAATGCAGGAGACATGGGTTCAGTCCCTGGGTGGGGAAGATCCCCTGGAGAAGGAAATGGCAACCCACTCCAATGTTCTTGCCTGGAAAATCCTACGGACAGAGGAGCCTAGTGGGCTACAGTCCATGAGATCACAAGAGTCAGAAAGGACTTGGCAACTAAATCAAGTCTTTCCTCAGCCCAGAAGATTCTTTCAGGGTAGAGGTGTCTGGAGTAAAGACTAAGGAGAGGGCAGGGTATGGGTGCCACAGGAGATGAAAGGATTAAAGAATTTGAGGACTTCATCCTTATAGAAAATGATGTAATAACTGACCATTAGTTTAGTTCTAATGCTTTGTGTTTTGAGTTCTTATTCTACAGTTCAAATTAGGATATCTAACATCTATTTTTGTGCTAAATCACTATTGTATTGTACTTACAGGTTTACTTACTCTTGTGCTACTTACTGGTAGATTTTTTAAGTTGTTAGGAGCTTATTAGTATTAATTCACTTGATTCAAAAGCATTTGCTTTCTCTGGCCTATAGACTTAACATACTCTTAAGGGGCATTGAAGTATTGATTGGTCAGTGTTAGCAAGCCATGCTGAATGGTCTTATATGATTTAATTTAACATTCTCTCTCTCTCTCTCTCTCTCTCTCACACACACACACACACACACACACACACACACACACACACACACAGACTCCCTGATTCTTGGCTTGGCTGACAACACTGCATTGCTTTAGCCATTGTTTCAGAAAACTGAAGAAAATTATTTCCCTTCAGTCATCACAAAGTGGTAAACAGCAGGGATCGAAGCTTGAGGAAGGGCCATCTAGTTGTGATGACTGGTTGTCAGATTCAAAATGTTTTTTGTGTGTAGTCAATCTCAGTGTTCCTGTCATCTGATCGTGGTCTATGATTGGACTGCATCTGCAAAGCAGTGTTCTTAAGACACTCATCATCTCAGCTTTAGAGCTAGGCCTGCCAGCCAACTTACTCTCCCAGGGCTAATTTATCTTGCAGGTGACATATTAAACAGAACCACACAGTCAAAGTTTGAATACTAGCCTCTATGCTGTCTTGGTCCATCAGGTCATATTAATCATCTAATGATATGCCCTTGACCAAGCTGCTTGCTGCCTACTTTAACTGTCCAAACTGCACACCCCTCCACCCTCACTGGGAGAAATCTTCTGGTAGGAAAACAAACTCATGAAAGACAGAGGGACCAGGCAAGTGGAACAGGGGTATGACTAAAAAGAGGGTTTTCTAGTTTTTTTTTTCAAATGAAACTCTAACCACGTGTGATTTCCACTTGTCTTTGCCAGATTCCTCTCCATGTAAGGTAGTATTCCATGGGAACTCAACCTCAAAGGAAACATTCCCTAAGCGCATGGCATTTCTCTGGGGCAACCAAAGGGAAATGGTGGGAGAAATATTACATGTCTTAAGAAGAAAGCTAAATGTGTTCTGAATGTTTGATGTCCTGAGTTTTGTTTAGTTTTGTTTTTTAATATTATTGTTTTCATTATGGAAGATCCAGCTAGATCTCACTCACCCTTCAGCCAGCTCAGACCTCTGAGTTCTAAATACAGAGTCGTGGCTTTGGTTTAATCCTCCAGAGCGACAAAGGGACTGATAAATTGAAAGAAGTTTGAAGAGATCCACAGGAATAATAAAAGGAATAGGAAGAGTGATTTATGGAATAAATTAAACAAACAAACTATGTGTAGTGTGGTTAAGTGATAGCAAGTATAAGACATGAGGCTAAAAGTACGGAAGTGTATAACTGCCATCACTAAGAATTGTATTACACATAGAGTATTACTTAGAAGCTAGATATCAAGGAATACAATTAAAGGCAGGTAATTTAGATTGTTCCCCAATAGTAATGTTAATTTAGATTGTTCACTAATAGTAATGTTAATAGCAACTATTTATTCACAAATAGAAAATTAAGCTATTATGTCAATAAGCTAGAGAAGGCAATGGCACCCCACTCCAGTACTCTTGCCTGGAAAATCCCATGGATGGAGGAGCCTGGAAGGCTGCAGTCCATGGGGTCACTCAGGGTTGGACACGACTGAGCAACTTCACTTTCACTTTTCATTTTCACGCATTGGAGAAGGAAATGGCAACCCACTCCAGTGTTCTTGCCTGGAGAATCCCAGGGATGGGGGAGCCTGGTGGGCTGCCATCTCTGGGGTCGCACAGAGTTGGACACGACTGAAGCGACTTAGCAGCAGCAGCAGCAGGTTTCATATTATACAGATATGCTAATTCACTGATAGCTTATTGATGCTGCTGCTGCTGCTGCTGCTAAGTCGCTTCAGTCATGTCCAACTCTGTGCGACCTCATAGACAGCAGCCCATCAGGCTCCCCCGTCCTTGGGATTCTCCAGGCAAGAACACTGGAGTGGGTTGCCATTTCCTTCTCCAATGCATGAAAGTGAAAAGTGAAAGTGAAGTCCCTCAGTCATGTCCGACTCTTAGCGATGCCATGGACTGCAGCCTACTAGGCTCCTCCATTCATGGGATTTTCCAGGCAAGAGTACTGGAGTGGGGTGCCATTGCCTTCTCCGAATATGAAATCTAAGCCAGCCTAAATTCTAAAAATGAGGTCTAGGTAGTAGCCAATTTATACAATTAGAAGTTGTGTCAACGCAAAGTATGAGAAGACAAATAGTATTCCAAGAGTTAACAGTCTGGGGAGGGTGGTAGGAAAAGTGACAAGTCAGCTGAAGCCATAATAGGAGTTGCCTGGGGGGAGAGAGGAGGTGAAAGAAAGGTAGTTGGGAAGGGGTAGGAGACAGCTCTGTGAAAGCCCAGGGAGCAAGGGCACAATTTCTGTATCTGGATGAGTTTAACTTGAAATGTGATTTTCTCAGAAGAAATAAAAATTAAAATTTAGGGTAAATCACCTACAGTTACCCAAGAGAACCTAGAACTTCAGATAACTCTGCTAAGGGCACTGTATTCCACATGGCTTAGTGCCCATAATGTATGGCCTGCTACATTTATGACCCTGTAGTGCAGCCTGGTCTCTGCACTCGCATGGGGGCTAGGAAAGTCTGCATACTTACAGAATTCGACGTGACTGCTACAATCCTCTGTGGTCATAGACAAGCCAGGTCTCTCTGTATAGGAAACAGGATAAACCCAAGAGAGGACAGCTGTGTCCCCTACTTTGACCTTGATGTATCATTAGGTAAAACCATATCCAGAAATAAATTACTTATACTCCATAAAAATAATGTTGAAAATGTTTGAGAAAATTATAAAAGAGAGCCTTAATATTGAATAATTGAGGAATTATGATTTCTAAAATTCTAACAGTTCTCTCATGAATGCTTCTCTGAAAAAGTGATATGTATCCTGTACACATACAGCCACTGCTGGGGCCCATCTTTATTGAATATAGGTCAACTGTGAGGTGATTCATAGGTGTTCTATGGGAACAAGAATCAAAAGAGTTCGGTGATTAACAAAAGCTGGATTAGACAAAGTTAAGTAGGCATCCTATGTGTAATAAATTTGTATTAATGTAAGTTGTAAAATTATTGTGAGGTAATATAGTACTTGTTATCTCCCAAACATTTCATCGGAGGAGACCTTTTTTTCTCTCTAGAAACACTACATATTCCTCAGAACCTAATATTCCTATATTCTCATGCAGGTGATCTAAAATTAGGAAAAAGTCATTGTATTTTTGGTCTTAGAATTTATTGCCAATTCCCTGCTTTTGCAATTACATCTACAATTCTGAGCTGAATCTAGAAGGTCATTCACCATCTGGCTCCAGCCCAGTTCTCTCTTCCACTTTTTGCCTCCTTGCCAATGTACTACATACACTGGCCACGCTGAACTTCCCCCATATTCTGAGCATGCCTCCCTTTCCCTAGTCTGTGCCTCATACATTCCTCTCTGCTTGGAAAGCCCTCAGCTCCCACTGTCAACCTCCCTCTGCCCCATTCCCACTTCTGATTGTCAAGGGCCCATTTATTCTTCAAGATCTAGTTCAAGTTCTAGTATCTTGCCTGGGAACTTTGTTCTTTCTTTTGTTGTAGCACTCACACCATTATATTTTCATTTATCTGTTTATCTGACCATTTCCTGCCTCAGCCTTCTTAACGGTCCAACTCTCATATCCATTAAGAAGGCTAAGCACTGGAGAATTGATGCTTTCTAGCTGTGCTGCTGGAGAAGACTGGGGAGAGTCCCTTGGATAGCAAGGAGATCAAACCAGTCAATCCTAAAGGAAATCAACCTTGGATATTCATTGGAAGGACTGGTGGTGAAGCTGAAGCTCCAATACTTTGGTCACCTGATGCAAAGAGTCGACTCATTGGAGAAGACCCTGATGCTAGGAAAGATTGAGGGCAAGATGAGAAGGGAGTGACAGAGGATGAGATGGTTGGATGGCGTCACTGACTCAACGGATGTTAGTTTGAGCAAACTGCGGGAGATAGTGGAGGACAGGGACAGTTCAGTCCCTCAATTGTGTCTGACTCTTTGTGACCCCATGGACTGCAACACACCAGGCCTCCATGTCCATCACCAACTCCCAGAGCTTGCTCAAGGGAAGCCTGGTATGCTGCAGTTTATGGGGTCACAAAGAGTTGAATGACTTAGCTACTCAACAGCAACAATTCCTGCCTCATCTGACCATTTCCTGCCTCCTGGCTTCCCAACTCTATTTCTTGCTTCAAGGCAGGACAGAGACAATGTTCAGGTTTGTATATACAGTCTTACCTAACAGAGCAGCCAGCAAACAAATAAAATGCCCATGCTGATTGTATGCTCTTGAATTTGTCTGCATGTTTGTTTTTGCTAAGGATATTCTCTGCATTTTAAGTAAAACAAATGTCACCAAATAGAAAGCATCTATATGGTGAGAAGTGGGCTTCCATGGTGTCTCAGATGATAAAGAATCCGTCTGCAAATGTGGGAGACCTGGGTTCAGTCCCTGGGTTGGGAAGATTCCCCTGGAGGAGAGCATGGCAACCCACACCAGTATTCTTGCCTGGAGAATCCCCATGGACAGAGAAGCCTGGTGGGCTATTGTCCATGGTGTCGCAAAGAGTCAGACATAACTGAGTGACTAAAGCACATGGTGAGAAGCACAACTTTCCTGTCTTGATTGTTGCAACAATGCAATACATTGCTTATTGCACTTATTACTGCATAAAGATTAAAGTTATGGGTTTCTATGAGTCATCACATAGCACTGTTCTTGAGCCCAGAGACCTTAGTATATTCATTTTTCATTCTTAGCAAAATGCTATGTCAACTGGTGTCAAGTGTCAAATTATGTATCTTTCATTCTTATTAAGAGCTATATTAAGTATATATAAGCTATATTAAGTATAGCTCTTAATAAATGCCCAAAGGATGTTTAAATTAAATGAAACTGACCACTCAGTTCCTTGCTATCACCCCTGCTGTTGTAAAGATTGTCACAGCAAAATGACAAAAGGTGTGAACTCAGACCAAAATGCTTGATTTCAATCCCAGTTCCTCACCAGCTGTATGACCTTGGGCGAGATACTAAACCATTTTGTTCTTCACCCTGTCATCTTTGAAAAGGGTATGTTAATGTTTCTGACCTTCTAGGGCTGTTATTATATCTCAATCTCCAATATATATCTGTTTCTACATCTGTACTATTTTCATTTTATAGAGTGTTTTTCTTATGCCTTTCCAGTGAGAAAACAGACCATCAGATGAATCAAACAAAGAGAAAACCGCTACCCTTCTAAATTCAATGAAATGGCAAATCAGAGATGAGGGTCAGTCATGTCAATAGTGAGTTACCTAAGCAAATCGGAGAGTATGATTTGCATGGTGGAATGACTATAATCTGCCCAATCAAAAACTGACTGCAAAGTGATTTATTTCCCACCTTTTAAGCATTGTTTACAGCTTTTATTTAAAAATCTGAAATTGTCAGGGGAAAAAAAATACTATAAGGTATATTTTTATTTCATTTTTTGGCCACACCACCTGGCTTGCAGCATCTTAGTTCCAAGACCAGGGATTGAACAGGGGCCCCAGCAGTGGAAGCACTAACCATTGGACTTCTGGGGAATTCTTTGGGGCATATATTTAATTTGGGATACTTTACAGGATGCTTTAAAATATGTGTTGTCTTATTCGATTCTCGTGGGGACTCTATAAAGAAGACTGATCTAGTTTTATATTTCATCTGGGTGATGGTGCAAGTAAATGACAATTGACATAGCATATTACTAAGTGTCAAATGTGTGTATCTAATAATAAACACAGGTTTCAGAAAATGGAATTATTCCTTGAGAACCAGAGCAGGGGGTAAAATTATAGTAGAGGATTTAGAGCTTCAGGTGGACCTCAGAAGGTAAGATTTACTTACGTGTCAGGAAGGAGAATGGGCAGAGTTTGGAATGCATTTGGTATGTTTGGGGTAATGAGCTCACTGTGGCAGCCGTGGAGGCTCAGGCTGGTCCTGGGAGTCAAAGCCAAACCTGAACGTCTGAGCCAGAGTGGAAAGGGTTTGGAATGCTGTGCTAACCCATGAGTGCCTGTGTCCTGAATTTTAAGTGTAACCATTCTCTTCCCTGGGGAATCTACTCCATGAACTATAAGTACGATAGCCAAGGAAAGTCCAGATACCCCCAGGGATGTACCTCAAGACACTAAGTAACCCACTGCCCCACCAATCAAAATAAAGCTTCACTCAATTGCTTGTCAACAAATAATAACCACCCCCAGCATTGATCCAGAGCTATAAAAGTAGTCATTCACCCACTGAGAAGTTACCACACATTCCTATCAGAATTGTGTTGGCTATTGGGAATGGTTTAATAACAGTACTTTATTCGCTTGTTTGTTTGTTTGTTTTTTAATCAGAGGAAAATAAAGGTGTTTAAAAAGAAGCAACATATGTACATTTCAGCATTAATTAACAAAGTAAAGATTTAAATAACTATGTGATATTGTTTTTTTTTTCCATCTCTAAGTTTAAAGATAAAATATAATCATATTTCATGTAGGCACAGACTAGAAATTTTTCATAGTTTTCTTCCAGGAATATAATTTGATATAACATTTCCTAAAATGCATTTTTTCCTACATGAATCAAGAAGCCTAAACAAGATGCATGCCATCTGAGGAGTGGTGTCTGGCTTAGGATAAGGGCAACGTGTCATTACTAATTTACCCATTCAATCAATTTCTATTTTCCTCTGTCCCAGTCCAACCACTGTGTGTAGGACAAGGAGAAAGCTAAAAAGATAAGTGTAGTTTTTTTCAATTCTGATAGAGATTATCCAGGAATATTGTAGTCTTCCTTAAAAGTATCACAAATAGAATGTATTCTCATCCTCTTCAAGTACTGTATTTGTGATGTGTGGCTCTCAGGGACGGGGGAGCCTGGTGGGCTGCTGCCTGTGGGGTTGCACAGAGTTGGACGCTTAGCGACTTAGCAGCAGCAGCAGCAGGCGGGGTGAAGTGAGGTGGAGGGGACCTTAAGAGGTCAGGTGAAAGTGAAAGTGAAAGTCGCTCAGTCGTGTCCAACCCTTTGCAATGACCCTACTACTGGGATTATCAGGCATGGTCTTAGTACTGACAATTCTGGATAGATAAATTAGCTTTTACCTCTCAGAGAAAGCTCAGTATTTTTCATTCAGTATCCTTAGGTTCACACACATACACCTCTTACTACCTTCAATCTTTCTTCCCAAATGTCCTTTCATATAAGAAAAAAAGATATAGAGTAAAATTGAAGTTTTTACTAGAATATGTCTCTTGTTTGCTACGTAAGTGCCATTTATAATCCATTCTCAGAGTAATCTTGTGAGAAAAATTATGCCCTAGTTATTGATGAGAAGTGAGATGCTTGGAGCTTTGCTTTATCTTGTTCTAAACTTTCAGAAACAACAACTACAAGAAGGTTTTTGTTAACAATAAAAAATGGCAGTGAGAAATACATAAATTATATCAACAAATTATCATCTAAGAATAAATTGGCACTTTAAGAATCTCAATACTGCTGTTTCTCATATGCAGAATATCATGTAGCATCTCACTGACTGCCTCCCAGGGCATAGTGCTTTCTTTCCCAAAGCAGACCCTCCCCCTTCCCCACCTTGCTCAGACCTTGTCTCCTTGACTTCTCAGCAACTTTTGATATTGTTACCCAGAGGGCCGTTGACCTCCCTACTTCCCTAGCTTCTGTTATACCTGGAACTTCTTTTACCTCTCTGAATACTTCTCCATGGGCTCATGGACTCTTCGGTCCATCCTCTCAGTGTAGGCATTATCCACAGTCTCTTCTTTCTCTTTAAGTCTATTTTCAGGGAGGCATCTCACTTACTCTCAAAGCTTCATCCCTCCATAAATTTCCATATCTATATCTAAACCTGCATCTACCTCCCTTTCAAATTCTAACCCCTCTTTCTTGATGCTTGATACTACCCCTGGTGTAAGTCTCGGGGGCACCTTTAGCTTGCTCTCTTTCCCTCCCCCATCTCTGGGTTGTGTTGGTCTCCACAAGATCATAAACTCCACAAGAACAGACCTTGTGGGTGTTATCATTTTTACTTAAACTCAAGTATCCTTAGCACTTAGATCAATGCCTGGCACATAGTTGACATTGGGTAAACATTGAATAAGTGAATGACTATCACCAATTTCTACCCACTACAAACCAGCCTAACTCTCCTTTACCTCCTGTTAGTCACCTGCAAATAATGCTATGGTGGTTATATTATTTATTAACCAATCTAGGGCATTTGGGGGGCTTCCCTAGCGGCTCAGCTGGTAAAGAATCCATCTGCAATGCAGGAGACCTGGGTTCAATCCCTGGGTTGGGAAGATCCCCTGGAGAAGGGAAAGGCTACCCATTCCAGTATTCTGGCCTGGAGAATTCCATGGACTCGCAAAAAGTCAGACACGACTGAGTAACTTTCACTTTCATGGCATTTTTAGGGTGGAAGTGGATGCTATTAATAATTATTCTGGGATGACAGGCATAAAGTTGGAATGTCTTGGGGAATCCTGATTATATGCTTACTGTAGCCACTGGCATTTTAAAACTTTTCCTCCTCATATATTCCTTTGCATGTCAGCCACCAGGTCACATGTGTCTTTGCACTATCCCCTCACCATGTCTCACCCTTGGCACCTTCACTCCCACTTGCCGGTTTCAGGATTCACCACATCTAGCCTGGTTACTATTAATAGCCTCTTACTGTGCTGTGCTCAGTCATGTCTGACTCTTTGCGACCCCCCTGGATTGTAGCCTGCCAGGCTCCTCTGCCCATGGGATTTTCCAGGCAGCATATGGGAATGGGTTGAAATTTCCTACTCCAGGGGATCTTCCCAACACAGGGATCGAACCCATGTCCTTTGAGTCTCTTGCATTGGCAGGTGGATTCTTTACCTCTGCACCTCCTGGGAAGAAGCCCTCTTAGTAGTCTATTAATACTAATAGTTCTCATGGACTCCTAACCTGTCTCCCCAGTGTCTGTCTTTACCCATTCTACCCCCACTACACGTTGCTGACAGATTCATCTTCCTAAGAAACAGCTCCAAAAATAGGACTTCCTACCCATAAGAGTTTCATTGGTTTTCCAATAACTCTGAAGTAAGTACAGAAACAGACTTAATTTTCCAAGTCTTCAGCTCTGGACTGATCTACATTTTAGGCATATATACTCAAGACCTGAGCTATCCAAAGCAGCATTGGCATCACCTGGGAGCTTATTAGAAATGAAGAGTTTTGGACCCCACCTTTAGATTTATAAAATCAGAATCTACATTTTAGCAAGATTCCCAAGTGATCTGTGTACACACTAAGGTTTGAGAAGCACTACTCTGCCCTTTAATCTAACTGGGAAGAATCACAGTTTTAAAACCACATCCCAAGATTTTGACTTCCATCCTTAGTTTATTCTGGTCTCTTTTTGTAGACTACCTGCTCCCACCTTCTCCACTCAATGAAATTATATTAATCTTCCAAAGGTTAACCTCAACCACTGTATACCCCACAAAACTTTCCTGAAACAACTGCTGTATTTGCATTCTCTGAACACCATAGTATTTAATTTCTACTGTCTTATTATTTCATTTACATTATATTAAAGGTATTCAGATATTAATTTTATATGCACACTCATTTCCTCACTTGTAAGCTCAATATGGGTACAAACCATTTATTTTTTTATTGTGGTAAAATATTCACACAAGGACCTACAGTATAGCACAAGAGATTATATTCGATATCTTGTTATAACCTATAATGGAAAACAATTTAAAATATTAATATAAATGTATAACTGAATCACTTTACTGTACCCTTGAAGCTGCTGCTGCTGCTAAGTCACTTCAGTCGTGTCTGACTCTGTGCGACCCCCTAGACGGCAGCCCACCAGGCTCCCCTGTCCCTGGGATTCTCCAGGCAAGAACTGGAGTGGGTTGCCATTTCCTTCTCCAATGCACGAAAGTGAAAAGTCAAAGTGAAGTCACTCAGTCGTGTCCAGCCTTCAGCGACCCCATGGACTGCAGCGTACCAGGCTTCTCCATCCGTGGGATTTTCCAGGCAAGAGTACTGGAGTTGGGTGCCATTGCTTTCTCCCCTTGAAACTAGCACAACATTATAAATTGAATATGCTATGCTAAGTCACTTCAGTCCTGTCTGACTCTTGCGACCCCATAGACAGCAGCCCACCAGGCTCCCCCTTGTCGGTGTTATCATTTTTACTTAATGATAACATTAAGTCCCTGGGATTCTCCAGGCAAGAACACTGGAGTGGGTTGCCATTTCCTTCTCCAATGCATGAAAGTGAAAAGTGAAAGTGAAGTCGCTCAGTCGTGTCCAACCCTCAGCGACCCCATGAACTGCAGCCTACCAGGCTCCTCCATCCATGGGATTTTCCAGGCAAGAGTACTGGAGTAGGGTGCCGTCGCCTTCTCCAAAATTGAATATACTTCAATTTAAAAAATGGTGACATAAAATTTCAGCCATTTTTGGTGCACAGTTCTGTGGGATTTAAGTGCATTCACATTGCTGTGCAACCACCACTACTATCTGTCCCCAGGACTTTTTTAATAGTTCCAAACTGAAACTCATACCCATTAAACATTAACCTCTCATTCCCTTCTCCCCTAAAACTCTGGCAACCACCACTCTACTTTGTGTTTCTGAATCTGACAACTTTGAGTACCTCATGTAAGTGAAATCATACAGTATTTATCCATTTGTTTGTGGCTTATTTCACTCAGCACAGTTTCTGTAAGGTTTGTCTGCACTGTAGCATGTGCCAGAATTCCCTTTATTTTAAAGCTGGATAATATCCCATTGTAGGTGCAGACCATACCTTGTTTACCTGTTCATTGAATGATAGACACTTGAGTTGCTGCCACTTTTTAGTTTTTGTGCATAATGCGGCGATGAGCATGGGTGTGCAAATGTCAGTTTAAGTCCCTGCTTTTAATTCCTTGGAGCATATAACAAGAAGTAAAATCGCTATGGTAATTCATTTCTTAATTTTAACTTTATTGAGAAAGTTTTATACTGTTTTCCATAGCAGCCATACCATTTTATTTCCTCACCAGCACTGCACAAGGATTCCAGGTTCTCCATATGCTTGCAAGCACTAGTTATTTCCAGGGTTTTGTTGCTGTTTTTTTTTTTTTTTTAATTTTTATTTTTACTTTATTTTACTTTACAATACTGTATTGGTTTTGCCTGAATCTGCCACGGGTGTACATGAGTTCCCAAGCCTGAACCCACCTTCCACCTCCCACCCCATATCATCTCTCTGGATCATCCCCATGCACTAGCCCCAAGCATCCTGTATCCTGTATCGAACATAGACTGGCGATTCGTTTCTTATATGATAGTATACATGTTTCAGTGCCATTCTCCCAAATCATCCCACCCTCTCCCTCTCCCTCAGAGTCCAAAAGTCCATTCTATACATCTGTGTCTCTTGCTGTCTCGCATACAGGGTTATCATTACCATCTTTCTAAATTCCATATATATGTGTTAGTATACTGTATGGGTGTCTTTCTTTCTGGCTTACTTCACTCTGTATAATCGGCTCCAGTTTCATCCATCTCATCAGAACTGATTCAAATGTATTCTTTTTAATGGCTGAGTAATGCTCCATTGTGTATATGTACCACAGCTTTCTTATCCATTCATCTGCTGATGGACATCTAGGTTGTTTCCATGTCCTGGCTATTATAAACAGTGCTGCGATGAACATTGGGGTACATGTGTCTCTTTCAATTCTGGTTTCCTCGGTGTGTATGCCCAGCAGTGGGATTGTTGGGTCATAAGGCAGTTCTATTTCCAGTTTTTTAAGGAATCTCCACACTGTTCTCCACAGTGGCTGTACTAGTTTACATTCCCACCAACAGTGTAAGAGGATTCTCTTTTCTCCACACCCTCTCCAGCACTTATTGCTTGCAGACTTTTGGATCGCAGCCATTCTGACTGGTGTGAAATGGTACCTCATTGTGGTCTTGATTTGCATTTCTCTGATAATGAGTGATGTTGAGCATCTTTTCATGTGTTTGTTAGCCATCTGTATGTCTTCTTTGGAGAAATGTCTATTTAGTTCTTTGGCCCATTTTTTGATTGGGTCGTTTATTTTTCTGGAATTGAGCTGCATATGGTGCTTGTATATTTTTGAGATTAGTTGTTTGTCAGTTGCTTCATTTGCTATTATTTTCTCCCATTCAGAAGGCTGTCTTTTCACCTTGCTTATAGTTTCCTTTGTTTTTCAAAAGCTTTTAATTTTAATTATATCCCATTTGTTTATTTTTGCTTTTATTTCCAGTATTCTGGGAGGTGGATCATAGAGGATCCTGCTGTGATTTATGTTGGAGAGTGTTTTGCCTATGTTCTCCTCTAGGAGTACTGCAAGCACACGCCAGTGTTACTTGCTTTTTTTTTTTAAAGATTTATTTATTAATTTAATTTAATTTTGGCTGTGCTGGGTCTTCGCTGCTGCATTCAGGCTTTCATCTAGTTGCCACAGGCAGAGGCTTTTCTTGTTGAGGATAATGGGCTCTAGGCATACTAGCTTGAGTAGTGGAGGTGCATGGGCTAGTAGTGATACAGAGGCTTAGTTGCTCTGTGGTATGTGGGATCTTCCTGGACCAGGGATTGAACCTGTGTCTTCTCCATTGGCAGACAGATTCTTAGCCATTTGACCACCGGGGAAGCCCCTGGGTTTTGTTTCTAATAATAGCCATTCTAATGGGATGGTATGAAATTGTGGTTTCAATATACATTTCCCTAAAGAATTGATGCTTTGAACTGTGGTGTTGGAGAAGACTCTTGAGAGTCCCTTGGGCTGCAAGAAAATCCAACCAGTTCATTCTGAAGGAGATCAGCCCTGGGATTTCTTTGGAAGGAATAATGCTGAAGCTGAAACTCCAGTACTTTGGCCACCTCATGTGAAGAGCTGACTCATTAGAAAAGACTCTAATGCTGGGAGGGATTGGGGGCAGGAAGAGAAGGGAATGACAGAGTATGAGAAGGCTGGATGGCATCACTGACTCAATGGATGTGAATCTAAGTGAACTCTGGGAGTTGGTGATAGACAGGGAGGCCTGGCATGCTGCTAATCATGGGGTTGCAAAGAGTCGGACACGACTGAGCGACTGAACTGAACTGAATGATTGTTGAGCATCTTTTCATATGCTTATTCACCACTGGTGTATATTTTTGAAGAAATGTCTATTTAAGTCCTTTGCGCATTTTGGGGGCCTTCCCAGGTGGCACAATTGGTGAAGAACCTGCCTGCCAATGCAAGAGATGTGGGTTTGATCCTTGCATCAGAAAGATTCCTTGGAGAAGGCCATGGCAATCCAATCCAGTATTCTTGCCTGGAGAATCCCATGGACAGAGTAGCCTGGCAGGCTACAGCTCATAGGTTTGCAAGGAGTCAGACACGACTGAAGTGACTTAGCATGCACACACACTCATTTTCAAACCAAGTTTGGTTTTTGTTTTTGTTGTTGAGTTGTAAGAGTTCTTTATATAGTCTGGATATTAACTTCTTATCAGATACACAATTTGCAAATATTTTTCCTATTCCGTAGATTGTCTTTTCACTCTGTTGATAGCATGAACTATTTTTATATCCCTTCTACAGTATCTTCAAAGGGTGTTTGATAAATATTCATATTTTTAAACTTAACTCATAAATGATTCTTAATTAATGATGTATCACTGCCCTTAAGTTTATGATAAAATGAAACTAAATATAAATTGAGTTTGCTTTAAAATCATTTGGGATGAATCCAATGAGATTGATGAACTTCAAATTGTGAACGTTTTCACGTTTGAACTCTACTAGAGTTCAAGCTAGTACTGAAAATTTCCCATCATTGCCCTTAAATTTAGAATTTTGACACTTCCATAGGGAGGCTTTGAAAATTAATTAGTGTTGTATGACAAGAAACAGATGAGAAATTAGTTGTGAGACAGTCATATAAAAGTTTCAACTCCTGTCTTTGGGTAGGAGCTGTCCCATGATCAAAGACATTTGGGAATTAGAATGTTACCCTGAAAGAGTGAATTTTCAGGGAAGTAAAGGATGCTTATGAAAATTCAGAATGTACCCTGAAGCCTGACTCCTGCTGGTCCTACTGTGATCAGATGTAGATACGACCAGCTGATGAATATTTGTAGCATGGCAAAGAAAAAAGGAATGATAGGTTCTTTATTATTTCTGAACTGCATTTACTTTTTTTTTTTTTTTTTTACTAACAATAGTTCTATTAACAATTCCAGTTCTTTTACTCACTTGCATTCTGGTCTTTCTGCTCTGTGATTCATTTTCAGTTAAAGCACTTTCTACCACAATTGTCTTAAGGCTATAGAGTCATGTTGGTTGTGTACTGCGGGTATCTAGTGCCCTCTGTAGCTTAATGGAAATTCTGATTGTTCTGATTGGTTCAAATTTGAGAGGATTACATAAAACCCCATTGAGTAACTAGTGGGGCATCCCAACAAAGGGTTATTTGATATTTTACAATAAAAGGTCAGACAAGAGAAGGTCATTTAAGAAGGCATAAGAGATTGCCTTCCTGGGGTCATTTTTATTCTGAATTATGAAATAGCTTCAAAGGCATGAGTCAAGCACTTAGTATTCCTGGTGCAAAACATAAGGACAGAGTAACTATAGTTCAATGACAACTAGATTAACATAAGTAAGAACTAATAATGGTTCATTCATGCACGTAAGTAGGTGTCTTGAAAGAGTATGTGTGGGTAGTTAAAGAGGGTCATACTTAGCCTTTCATTATAACTCTCTATTTACTCTATTTGCTAAACCCCTGACTTTATGATAAACGATCCAATTTGGGAAGAACATTTTGTGCCCTTTCAGATATATAAAGATTACATAATTTCCTCTGACTGTTTACATTTAGTGCTTAACCCCACCCTGCCCGCACTACTGTTGATTTGTTCACTAACCTGTGTTTTTAAGTGGTTTATCTGACTGTTTACATTAAAAGAAACAGAGGGTTAGATCAGGAAATCTGTGGACTTTCCCTCTTCTGATTGGTTTGTCTTAAGCCTCAAATGTGGCAGGTGTTCCTACAAGATCTGTTGTTTTAAGTCAGTTTATCTGAGCCTTAGTTGGAACTGAAACAGAAGTGAACTTTGTGAGTACTTCTCTTAGTTTCACTTCTGGAATAAAAGCAATATGGTATTATATAAAACCTTTAAATTGCAATGGAGGAGTTCATATGTTGGGTATCAAACATTTACCTGAAACTGCATGATTTTAGAAGAGAGATTTCAGAGGATATCTGTTCTGTTTCTCTCACTTCATAAATGAGGAAGCAAATGATAACTGGTGAGGTTAAGGGGCCGACCTAACATGGCATAGCTCTTAACAGCAGTGCCAGGATGAGACTCAGCCCGGGCAGCATTTTAGTTCAGTGTCCTTGTTATTATTGCATGTGGCCTTCCTTCAGCTGATCCTTTTGATAACCACTATATTCCTCAATTCTTGCCTTTTTAATTGGAGCAAACCATGCATAGTGTTGGAGACTACACGCTTTATTAAATATTGAAATTTTCCTAATCCTAACTTTACTATTGAAAGAAGAATGCTACAAATAGCAAATGTATTTGACAAGATTACAAAATGCTACCTAGTGTGACATCCTCCATGACATCAGTCTGAAATACATAATGGTCACTGTCTACATACACAGACTCAAGGAGGGAACACTTTCTTAATAGTTTTTCAGAGAGGATGTAGTGTTGCACAGATGTTTAAGCAAAGTTTATAGAGAAAGGAAAAAAAAAAAAAAACAGAGCTGAGCTTTCTACAGTATGTGATGCCAGTGAAGGTGAAGACAGATAAGACTGTTAGCTTTACAAAATTTCTCTTTGCTCAGATGATAGAAGCACTGACATTAAAGGAGAGAACTGACAGATAATGAAATTCTTTCTATTGACAAAGAGCAACTACATGAAATCTGTTAGCACATCTTCCACCCATTCATTTAGAGGTGATCCAAATTGATCCTAAACCTTTTGAGAGATTTTTAAAGGAAATTAATTATTCCTTAATATTCTTAGTAATTTCTTAATGCTATCTAATCACTGAATTCTTCATGTGAATGCTACACAAAACTCCAAGAAATCTATTGAATTATAACTAAACACTAACACTAAGATAAATCCTAGGATATTAAAAATGGTCCTATCAAATATTCACTGTATATTAATTTCTTATTGCTGAAAGTAATTATAGTATGAAAAACGTTGTTTCCTACTGCCCAAATCCAGCTAAGAATGAGAAAGGTATGGTAAAAATGAAATTTAACTTAAGTAGTATTAGCAGATTTTGGCTGTATATTAATTTCTTGCTGTCCTTCTGAAACTGTGTACGCAAACCATTGTTCCCTATTCCCCAAACCCAGCTAAGAATGAGAACTAGCAAACTCACCAAAAGTAGCTCATAAAATGTATTTCCTCTTCTAGGAGGGTCAGAGTGGTAAGTATAATTGTCTGTAATTAATTAATTTGAAAGCATTCATTGTAATTGACAATTACATGTGTCCAGGCCCTGTTCTAAATGCTTTATAAATATGACCTTATTTAATCGATACTACAGTCCTGTGAGGTAGAGAAATTATTATCCCCATTTTACAGATGAGAAAGCAGAGACGCAGAGAAGCTGTAACTTGTTATACAAGTGGCTGAACTAGACTGAAAAAGACAAAGGCTTTTACCTTAAATAAAGACATGAACAATATGATTATGCACTTTATCCGGTAACTTATATCCATTTCTAGTAAGCTGAGGTCATGATCGTTTATCTTTAGAATATAAAAATCACAAGCTTCTGGAAAAATTAAAAGATTATGAATCCACTGATATCTCTTGAATTATTGAATATTTACTAGTTTGATCCCTGGGTTGGGAAGATCTCCTGGAGTAGGAAATGGCATGCCACGTCAGTGTTCCTGCCTGGAAAACACCATGGGCTGAGAAGCTTGCCAGGCTACAGCCCACGGGGTCACAAAGAGTCAGACACGACTGACCAACTGAGCACACATGTTTATATTTTATATATTATTCATATACTATTCGTATACTATTTTATTATTATTATTAAATATTGTTTTATATTATCAAATATGTTGGTTAATATTTACCAAGCCTAGTGACTCTTTATTCCGTTAATGATAAGTGGTTCCCAAAACAAGAGAGATTTTTCTCCCAACTGCCTTTACAATAAACTTCACCTAATATTTTATGTACGTCTATGTCAATGAACATTGACACAATTCTTTAAACAAAGAGAAAGTAAACTTTTAAATACTTCTTTGTTTATAAGCTTGAAACAAGTGGTAGTTGATCAGAAGACAAATATGTACTCAGTAAAGATGGTCTCAAGTTGATTTTTTATTTTTTTGCCTTGAACCACTAGACTTGTTTCCAGATCATTAAACTTTGCTCAAGACAGATAAATAAGTATCCATTAGAAAAGGTTTTTTATTAACATACAAGTCTTTTTGAAATGGCCATTATATATATGTAGGATTTCATCTGTTTCAGCACAGAAAGACAACCACAAAGACACCTGCTAAATGCCTCAATGCTTTGAGAAGCTGAGAATCACAAGCGGGAGAAAGTATTTCTGAAACTGTGTCTGGGTCACCCTGATGGGGCTAAACAGAGATAAGAATATTATCTCATTTCTAGTGTTGCCAGATAAAATACAGAACAATACAAATACAGAAAATGCATGGGATATACTTCTAGTAAAAAATTACTTGCTGTTTATCTGAAATTCAAACTTAACTGGACACCTTGCACTTTTATTTTCTAAATCTGGCAGCCTCACTCATTTCCCAAGCCTGCCCCTGGTGGTCCCGAGGTCTTGGTCAGAGATTCCAATAGGGGATGTTTGTGGTGATGGGAAGGGGCAGACTGTGATGGGATCTCTAGCAATGAATACTGGCGGGGGGGGGGGGGTCTCCCAGGAGGTCCCCTAGTTGGAACCTAGAAACTCCTGCCTACTGAAGCCCCTCAAAGACACTCTGAATGTTGGGCTCACTCCTCACGATGCCTCTTCTGGCTCTGGTCTTGGTCGACTGCCTGCCTTCATGTCCACAGCCACCACCTCATTTCTGTCCAAGACATAAACTCATTCTCATTCTCAGAGCTCTCCTAATCTACACTCTTATTTAAGACCCTCCATAGCACAGGGTCTTTTGCACTTAATATTGCTTTTTCCAGAGGCAAGCACATAGCCCAGAACATACTAGAGGGTTAATAAAATGTTTAGCCCGCTAGTGACTCAGACAGTAAAGGATCTGCCTGCAATGTGGGAGGCCTGGGTTCGATCCCTGGGTTGGGAAGATCCCCGGGTTGGGAAGATCCCCTGGAGGAGGGCATGGCAACCCACTCCAGTATTATTGCCTGGAGAATTCCCATGGACAGAGGAACCTGGCTGGCTACAGTCCATGGGGTCTCAAAGAGTAGGATACGACTGAGTGACTAAGCACACACAATAAAATGTTTACTAAACTTACAAAGATTTTTGTTATTGTTTTCCTGCTAATTAATAGTAAGCAGGAAACAGGAATAAATTGTTCCCTCCTAAACTCTCATTATTTCTCCTCATTTTCAAAGCCAGTAATAGGGACAGACAGTTGTACCATGGACCCCGCCCAAGGTCTGTTATTCAGGATGTACTCAATGAGTACTTGTTGAGTGACTGAATGACTTGTTGAGTGACTAATTATAATATTTGAATACAAATAGGCCATTAGATTTGTCTACATTTTTTAAAAATACCACTTATTTGAAGGAGTCTTTCATTTCTGTATTACAGAAGCTAGGCCAGGATGTGAGATGGAGACTGGTTAGATGTTACTTGACCCAGGACACATTGGGCAATAGAGCTGGCGGAGTGGTGCCTTGAGGAAGTGGGGAAAGGGATTACTCATAGGGTTTACTCCCCTAAAATAAGAAGTGTTTGAAGTCCAGGGAGAGACTGGGGACATAAGCAATACCAAACAGCAGTGAAGGAAGGAGGAAGGGGAAGGAAATCACAAGCCCTGTTATCAGAAGGGGGAGGAGAGTTCTTAAACAGCTACTGGGCCCTTTGGGCACTTTTCCCAAATGATTATATATCTGAAAATAACAGATCTTTGTTGATATGCATTCATTAGGAACTACCCACAGTGTGAGAGATTACTAAATTCTGAAATTCACATAGCACAACAAACCTTCCTAAATATAGTTCAATTTGAAATACTTATCACATTCCAATAAAATGTTTAATATTTGCAAGGAAAAAATCCTGTGAGTTCCAATTGAGTCTTTCACCAAATCATTGTGAATTGGCTTCCATTGCACAATAAGGTAAAAGCATATTAGATACGTGGCTAGCTGCCATTTCACCATGGTATATTCTTCCCACCAAGAAGAAAGCAGAACTAGGACAGGTTAAAGTAAATTAGTAAATTTGAGAATACAATGCTCAAGATTTAAGCAAATGGATTAAGACATAAAGAATAGTTTTTAATATTGTAAGCAAGATTTATTATTGCTTTTACTAGTTTAAAACATTTTTTGTCCTATTTATTTTTTAAGAGTTATTCACCACTGGGAAGAAATAATTGTAACTTTTTTGTTTGTTTATTTGTTAACCAGATCACACCTATCTTAGACTGAATTTAATTGAAGCCAGTTTGTATGTGGTGTTGATTAACTGTTTAAGGCAGAGAACTGTCTTCAGGTTTCAAAACTCAGCTTGGTGTTACTACCCATATATCTGCTTTATTAGACATAAATTAAAAGAGGATCTGGGAATATTATTTTTTATGTCTAACATTCATTTTGTAAAAAATTAAGTCATTTGGACAATGATATAGTGCATCTCTGATGTGATGAAAACTCTACATTTCCCTTTTTCTTGATATATTTATCTGCCTAGTGGCAGAGGGTGATGAGTGTTCATGCTGTTAGTGTTGTCATTAATCATTTAGCTATATATTTATTTTAATGTATTTTTAAAGCAAACTTGTACTAGATACCTATACAATATTCTTTTACAGGACATGGATAACTCCTGTCCTAACTGCTGAAGGTCGTTATAACAAATAAACATTTAGCTTGAATACAAAAGGTTCGCTTTCATAACAGTTCATCTTTGAACCCCAAGCAATAAGCTCCTTTCACTAAATGTTGATATAGTATTTGGGCTATCAAATGAAATCAGTGTTTAATGCTTAGGAAGGGCATAGAACAGTGCAAATGTGCTGTTTTATAAGGCATTAATCCAGAGAGCCAGTAATATGTACAGTGAAGTTTATCTTGACAGGTAAATCAACTCATTGCTAAATGAAAAAGCCAGACAATACTATCCTTGTTGTTGAACTGCAGGTGTTTGAAAAGCTAAGTGAACTAAGGAAAAACCTAACAGTGTCCTATGGCAAGAATGAATGGTGGTGAAGGAAGGGAAGCTTGGTTAGGTGGTTTAGGCAGGTGCTTAGGAAATTTAAAGGATAAAATAGAAACCTAAAATCAAAAGCAGGTGCCTTGTTAGGTTTTTATGACCTTATAGAAATAATAACAGATCTAAGGTTAGGATCACAGACATTAAAATAGTTACTTCTAAGAAATCTTGTTTTGGAAGAATGAAGTAAAGTTTTGAAGATAACTCTGCTCTAAGAATTCATTGTATCCTATAAATCTGAAAACAAACATATTTATCAGTCTTAGAAGTATTTATTAAATATCTTCAGTATCTGTGTCAGGGTTCCATCCTCTATCCTGTCTTTTTTTAAGATAACTATGATGTTAAATATAAGGAAATATTATTCACAAGTATTTTTAATAATCATAGCCAAGGGAGACTCAAGAGATGCAGATTCAATCCCTGGGTCGGGAAGATCTCCCTGGAGGAGGAAATGGCAACCCACTCCACTATTCTTGCCTAGAACATCCCATGGACAGAGGCGCCTCTTGGGTCACAGGTCATGGAGTCGCAAAGAGTCGGACACAACCGAGTACACACGCATGATGCATGTATGCATATAAAGTATACGTACACTTGCTTACTAAGTGAATTTATAATATTTTGTGTCTATGATGCTATACACGGGGATAAAAGCCATAGGACCTTATGATGCACCTCTCCAACTAATAGTATTAAGAAAACATTTGCTTAAAATAAAATAATCGATAGGTGAATTGTATGGTATACTGTTAATAAAGATGTTATTTAAGAACATGAAAGTGGCTAAAATAACATAAAGCCATTAAAGAGAAAGTAACAAGATTTGTGAACAGGGATAATTAATGTCTCAAGTGAAAATTATTATGTTTACTAGTTATACCAAGAAAAATATAATGAGAGAAAACAGAGCAAAATGCTTTCCTGGTAAGACATTTGACCTTCAGTGAATTATAGTTCATAAGCAAGGGTTCCAGAGAACACAATTTATTTTTTAAGATATTGAAAGTCAAGGGATTGCATTTTGTATTCAGCTCTCCCATGATTTATCTACAAAACCCCTTGATGAAATATGTGATATTTCATCTGCTAGAAAATCCTGGATTTACGTTTGGCTGCACCGAAAGTAAACCCAGGAGAGTCTCCAACTTGCTACCCTACCTTAACTTCCTTGGTAGGACTCCCATCTCCAGCCCTAAGTGCTGTCGTCCAGCATGTGGAACCGTTCTAATGCACAGTTTCATAATGTCACAGTGGAGTGAAATGCCAGACTGGCTGTGTATGGTTGGTGGGCATCAAGAGTGTGGGTTTATATTGTTCAGTGTCCCTTGCCCAGGTTGAAGCCTCTGAACAATCCTTTCCAGCACCTCTCTTTCTCAAATCTCATTAACTTCTAGATTTCTCTATTAGAATCCTCTGAGGTTATGGATTTTTGTTTGCAACAACACCCAGACCCTCTTCTATTCCTATGAATCCCCCTCTTCACTCTCCAGGGAACTCAGTTCCTTTCCTGCTTGAGGCTCAGTTTAACCTAAATCAGTTTGTTTCGTGATCACTTCATGCTTACGTGGAAGGTGCCCAACTGGTTCTTATTCCAGGGTTTTTACCTCCTGCAGTTGCTTCTCTCCAAATATAATTCCAGCAGTTTCTCTTTCTGCCCAACACTTTGATGTGTTTTACTGGAGTCCCTTTTGGTTCCTCTGGTTTCTGTCCTTTAACTTCTGTCCTTCAGATCTTATCCGTAGCTTCTTTCTTTTTCTTAATCATTATCCTATTCTCCTTTAAAACCGTGTATGCTTTATCAACCAAAATGTTGTCTTTTTCCCTAGATAAGATATGGTTTTTCTTTTTTTTTTTCTTTAAATTTTTCAATACTGTAGTCCTATTCAGAGAATCACATGTTTACCTTGCATGTTAACTTCACAGAACACTCCTACCTATTAAGGATAATCCAATTCATTTCTATTGCATATTTATGATACTGATGACTGCACTTAAATTTTAACTCCAAAAACTTTAGACTCTAACCCTAGTTTGGATGGAAAGAGGACATTAAATTATGATAAAATTAGTCTCCTCAAGTGTAAAATTCAAATGTGGGAGGAAAAAAATCCTAAGTAATTAATCAGCTTGATTAAATGTTCTAAATGGTTAATAACAACTACCTATAGTAATATTAAATGTTCTGTCATTCTTGGTTCTTTTATCAGTTGTGACTTGGTACCTATGTGTGCATATTTATCAATTTCTATCTTTTTTAATGGATTAATACTAAATATTTCAACATTTCAATGGATAACACATGGGCACACCTAGTTTCCCCAGCCACTTTATAACCCCAATTTCCAAATTGTATTCATTCAGTAAATATATATTGAGCACTTACCATGCGTTGGGCACTATACCCCACTGGGGATTCCCTTATGACTATACAGTGGAAGTGAGAAATAGATTTAAGGGACTAGATCTGATAGACAGAGTGCCTGATGAACTATGGAAGGAGGTTCGGGACGTTACACAGGAGACAGGGATCAAGACCATCCCCAAGAAAAAGAAATGCAAAAAAGCAAAATGGATGTATGAGGAGGCCTTACAAATAGCTGTGAAAAGAAGGGAAGCAAAAGCAAAGGAGAAAAGGAAAGATATTCCCATTTGAATGCAGAGTTCCAAAGAATAGCAAGGAGAGACAAGATAGCCTTCCTCAGCAATCAATGCAAGGAAGTGGAGCAAAACAATAGAATGGGAAAGACTAGGGATCTCCTCAAGAAAATTAGAGATACCAAGGGAACATTTCATGCAAAGATGGGCTTGATAAAGGACAGAAATGGTATGGACCTAACAGAAGCAGAAGATATTAAGAAGAGATGGCAACAACACACGGAAGAACTGTACAAAAAAGATCTTCACGACCAAGATAATCATGATGGTGTGATCATTCACCTAGAGCCAGACACCCCGAAATGTGAAGTCAAGTGAGCCTTAGAAAGCATCACTACGAACAAAGCTAGCGGAGGTGATGGAATTCCAATTGAGCTCTTGCAAATCCTGAAAGGCAGTGCTGTGAAAGTGCTGCACTCAATATGCCAGCAAATTTGGAAAACTCAGCAGTGGCCACAGGACTGGAAAAGGTCAGTTTTCATTCCAATCACAAACAAAGGCAATGCCAAAGAATGCTCAAACTACCGCACAATTGCACTCATCTCACATGCTGGTAAAGTAATGCTCAAAATTCTCCAAGCCAGGCTTCAGCAATACGTGAACCGTGAACTTCCAGATGTTCAAGCTGGTTTTAAAAAAGGCAGAGGAACCAGAGATCAAATTGCCAACATCCGCTGGATCATGGAAAAAGCAAGAGAGTTCCCAAAAAACATCTATTTCTGCTTTATTGACTATGCCAAAGCCTCTGACTGTGTGGATCACAATAAACTGTGGAAAATTCTTCAAGAGATGGGAATACCAGACCACCTGAACTGCCTCTTGAGAAACCTAGATGCATGTCAGGAAGCAACAGTTAGAACTGGACATGGAAAAACAGACTGGTTCCAAATAGGAAAAGGAGTACGTCAAGGCTGTATATTGTCACCCTGCTTATTTAACTTCTATGCAGAGTACATCATGAGAAACGCTGGGCTGGCGGAAGCACAAGCTGGAATCAAGATTGCCGGGAGAAATATCAATAACCTTAGATATGCAGATAACACCACCCTTATGGCAGAAAGTGAAGAAAAACTTAAGAGCCTCTTGATGAAAGTGAAAGAGGAGAGTGAAAAAGTTGGCTTAAAGCTCAACATTCAGAAAATGAAGATCATGGCATCTGGTTCCATCACTTCATGGGAAATAGATGGGGTAACAGTGGAAATGGTGTCAGACTTTATCTTTTTGGGCTCCAAAATCACTGCAGATGGTGACTGCAGCCATAAAATTAAAAGACGCTTACTCCTTGGAAGGAAAGTTATGACCAACCTAGACAGCATATTAAAAAGCAGAGACATTACTTTGCCAACAAAGGTCCATCTAGTCAAGGCTATGGTTTTTCCAGTGGTCGTGTATGGATGTGAGAGTTGGACTGTGAAGAAAGCTGACTGCTGAAGAATTGATGCTTTTGAACTGTGGTGTTGGAGAAGACTCTTGAGAGTCCCTTGGACTGCAAGGAGATCCAACCAGTCCATCCTAAAGGAGATCAGTCCTGAGTGTTCATTGGAAAGACTGATGCTAAAGCTGAAGCTCCAATACTTTGGCTGCCTGATGCAAAGAGCTGACTCATTTGAAAAGACCCTGATGCTGGGAAAGATTGAGGGCAGGAGGAGAAGGGAACAACAGAGGATGAGATCGTTGGATGGCATCACTGACTTGATGGCCATGGGTTTGGGTGAACTCTGGGAGTTGGTGATGGACAGGGAGGCCTGGCACAGACGAGTTGAACATGGGAGGAGAAGTGGAAAAGATAAGAATTTAAGAGAATTCAGAGATACTATAAATATCTATAAACACTATAAATTTGTATTTATACTAAGGAACAGACTCTAGTAATAACCAACCATCCAAAACTATAATGTTAAATTCATTTAGTCAGTAAATGAGCCTTTATATGCTGTTCACTAGAAAAGGTGCAAGAGATTCAGAAATAAAAGTATCAGTCCCGCTGTAGAAACTCAGGACTAGTGGGGAGGCTGTGAGGAAAGTGGACAGTTGCGCCCCTACAGTGCTGTGTGATGTGTGTGTGCTTCTCTGGAGATGGGTCCAAGGTGCTGTAGGAACACAGGAGAGGAGGAACATTCACCCACTGGGATTCATGGAAGGCTTCCAGGAGGAGGTGACATCTGAGTTCACTCTTAAAGGTTGAGTGAAGAAAAAAATCAGAAAAAATGTGTTCAAGCAGAAGAAATGTACAAAGACATAGAACCGAGTAAGAGCAGTAGCTTTCTAATGTGAAGTTCATTATGCTGAAATTCGGGGGTGGGGGCGGGGGGAGAAGAAAACCTGAACTTAACTATGGGACTGGAGAGGCAGAGAAGATGGGAGGTTCAGAATGTCTTCTAGATTCTCTCTTGTCTCTTGGACACAAGAAGGATGGCTGGTAGCATCGCTTTGCTAACATAGGACATAGAGTCAGAAGCGTAGGTTTAGAGGTAAATTTTCAGGAATATCCATTAGCAAAGTAAATGATATATAGCATCAGAGAAAAATCACTCATTTATTCTGCAAGTTTTTACTGAGCACAGCTGTCAAGGAGTGATCTAGATGCTGAGGACACACTGCTGAATCAGACAGATCTAACATTGCTCAAGGTCTGCCTGTAAACAAACAGACAGAAAGATGTCCAGAGGAACCAGAGATCAATTGCTAGGCTTCAACAGTATGTGAACCAAGAACTTCCAGATGTACAAGTTGGGTTTCAAAGATGCAGAGGAACCAGAGAGCAAATTGCCAAATTCACTGGATCATGGAGAAAGTAAAGGAGTTCCAGAAAAACAGCTACTTCTGCTTCACTGACTGCACTAAAATTTTTGACTTTGTGTATTTGTCTTGAACAAAACAAACTGTGGAAAATTCTTAAAGGGATGGGAGTACCAGACCACCTTACCCATCTCCTGAGAAACCCGTGCATGGGTCAAGAAGCCAGTTAGAATTGGATGTGGAAAAATGGACTGGTTCAAAACTGGGAAAGGAGTACAACAAGGCCGTATATTGTCACCCTGCTTATTTAATTTATATGCAGAGTACATCATGAAAAATGCAAGGTTGGATGAATCACAAACTGGAATTTAAATTTCCAGGAGAAATATCAATAACCTCAGATATTCAGATGACATAAGAGCCTCTTGATGAGGGTGAAAGAGGAGAGTGAAAAAGCTGGCTTAAAACTCAACATTCAAAAAACTAAGATCATACAGCTGCCCCCATCACTTCATGGCAAACAAAAGGGGAAAAAATAGCAGCAGTAACAGAGTTTATTTCTTGGGCTCCAGAATCACTGTGGATAGTGACTGTGGCCTTGAAGTTAAAAGACACTTGCTCCTTGGAAGGAAAGCTATGACACACCTAGACAGTTATTAAAAAGCAGAGACTTTTTAATCACTTTGCTGACAAAGGTCCATATTAGTCAAAGCTATGGTTTTTCCATGCGGATGCATAAATGTGAGAGTTGGACCATAAAGAAGGCAGAGTGCCAAAGAATTGATGCTTTCAAACTGTGGTGCAGGAGAAGGGACTCTTGAGAGTCCCTTGGGTTTCAAGGAGATCCAACTAGTCTATCCTAAAGGAAATGAGTCCTGAACATTCATTGGAAGGATTGATGCTGAAGCTGAAGCTCCAATACTTTGGCCACCTGATGTGAAGAACTGACTCACTGGAAAAGACCTTGATGCTGGGAAATGTTGAAGGCAGGAGGAGAAGGGGATGACAGAGGATGAGATAGTTGGATGGCACCGCCAACTCAATAGACATGAGTTTGAGCAAGTTCCAGAAGATGATGAAGAACAGGAGAGCCTGGTGTGCTGTAGTCCAAGGGGTAACAAAGAGTTGGACACAACTTAGCGACTGAACAACAACAACAACAGGGATAAGGATTTGCCTGATTTCTTCTCTGCAAAGTAGGTGGTATTGTCATCTGCTCAAGGTGAAGACCCCAGGAGGCAGGATAATCTTTAAGGTTCAGCTTTGAAGTAGGACTCCTGGAAAATGGGAGTGGATGCTGCTACTGCTGCTGCTGCTAAGTCACTTCAGTCATGTCCGACTCTGTGCGACCCCACAGACAAGGACCTGTATAAAGGTCTGCAAGTAGCCCACTGAGTTCAGAAAGCTTGCATTTGTGGCTGCTGCATCTGCACGGTGGTAAGCTTCCCTCCAGCAGAGTCAGCAGCTGGGCAGTCAGGGAACTTGGTTGTGCTGTGTAGCACCTGTTCTGTCCTGGGAATATCCCTCTAGTCTTTCATTTGGTTTCTGTTGGACAGTCCTGAATTCATGGTCCCTTCAACAGACAGAACTAAACAAATCTGCAAGGCCAGAATTTATCTTCAAATTAGTCACTTAAAAGAAAACCCCTAATCTATGACATCTGAATATAAAATATGTATTAAAGTAGAAAGTATCAATAAGTAGGGCCCAGGATCTTTAGAGCTAAATGATCAGTGAAATGGCTGGAATGCTCCTTGTACTATTCTATTCCAGTGCGTATAATGTAACAAGGACTGCCTCTGTTTGATTCAATTAGTGATCCTTTTTTAAAAGTTAAATACATCGCTTCCCTAGGAACATAATTGTGAAACATTTTGTCATTATACTGTACAGCAGTCACTTTAAGATAACACAAATCTTGCTTCTTGCTGAGCATTTCCTTACTACTACATGCAAACAAAACAGAGGATGTAATCAAAAGGGTATTTGGCATGGGTCCAGAAAGCAATGTGAATTAGTCTACAACTGGCCGCCATAGGTTCAAGTCTGTTTCTGATCCATGACTTATTGCTTCATAACTGATCATTTCAAAGGTTTACCAGGGGGAAAAAAAAAAAAGGTTTACCAGGATGGCACAGAAAAGGTCAGCCACTACCTTCTAGCTCATTCCAAAGTACTTCACTCGAGAACATTTTTGAATATTTAAAATGAGAGTATAAGACAATAAAAATGGTTTTTAACATCATTTTTCCCCCAATTTTCTACCAACAGTATAAACTAGTGGAGGGAATATTTACTTAAAGTGTAGAATTGCAGATGGAATACTTTAAGAAGCTGCTAATTTCTACTCCTTAACTCAACAGCAATTTATATAATAGAGAGAGGATTAGATAGTTTAATTTTCAGACTTCACATGGAGCATCTTAATTATTTTTTTTAAACAGCTGACTAAATTCTTGTTCTTATTTAGCATCCGATACAAAGGCAATTTTGTACTTTTTGTAAATTGATTTTCAAGCAATTTTACTGTTTAAATAATTCAGAAATTCTGTTTTGAAATAATTTAGTTTCTCTAGCCAAATTTGAGGTGTATGACATTAATCACATCTCACATCGTTCAGTACATCAGATGTCTTAATTACATTTTCTAAAGGTCCTCCAAGCCCTTTAAAAGCAAAGCTTTGAGAAGAGGAGGACACCCTGAGGCTTGTCTTCACCTTTTGAGGGAGGCTTTAGAGCCCAGGGAAATGACTTGGACACCACCTCCTCAGGTATTTTTTAAAAGATTCTGTGTATTTCCTGCCTTGTCCCTGTACGAATCAGGGTTAATTTCAAATTATAAGCCTACTTCATGTTATTGGCTAAAACGCTTTTATTTTCACATTTCACTTCCTCATAATACCTACTTTTCTAACTGTATACAGATTTTAATGCTTTACCAGAATATGCAAGTTTATTTTATGTAGGCTTCTCATGGTTTAATATTTACAGGTTAGTTTCCTCACACTCAATGACTATGCAATGAATAAATAATTTTAGTTTGATTGTAGATTGCAGTCTGAAAATCATTTCATTCATGAAACCAGAAAAGACTTCTGTTAAGAGCACCAGTATCTACCTCCATAAAGGCCAAACTGAGGAGCCTATTTCAAGTGACTTGAATTCAGGAAAACCATGATGAGCTTTTTCGGCACCAGCTGTGGCTTAGTGTAAAATTTTTGTAATGGTTGTAATGGTGGCGGTTTCTGTGAGTGAAAAATGGAAAGTATCGAGAAATGGGAAGAATATGGTTCAGCCCCTGGTCTCTGAGTGAAAAGAGGGGTGGAAACTCCGTGACTGGGGGCCCATCCGAACCATGCTGTCAGATTTAGGGGAGGGGGTAGGAAGAGAAAGCTCGCTGGGGGAAGGAGTGGGGCGCCAGACCGTCCCGGAGAGAGGGGGAGGGAAGGACGGGAGGGGACGGGAGCGGAGGAGCGCCGAGCCGAGGGGAGGGAGGAGAGGGAAAGTGGGAACAGAGTAGAGGAGTGGACGGAGCGCAGAGGTGCCCTTGCGCAGCGCGCGCAGTGGAGACGCATCCCGGCCGCTACGCGGGAAGGCGGCCCATGTCGCGCCCCCAGCTGGTCCCGGGACCCCAGCGTGAGTCCCGCGTCTGGCGACCCGAGTCGCCGCGAGTCTGAGCTGCGGGCCACGCGGGAGTGGCGGTGGCAAGCCCGCTGGTCGTTATGAGGACGGATCTAAAATGACCGGCAAGCGGAAACCTCTCCAAACGCAGCTCAGGCGGTCAATCAGTGAGCAGTTGCGGGACTCCACTGCCAGAGCCTGGGATCGGCTGTGGAAAAACGTCCGGGAGAGACGGCTGGCAGGTCGGTGGCCCCAAGACTCGGGACTGCGCGGGGGCAGGAGAAGGCGCGGGCCGCGTCGCCCGCCCCGGCCCACCGTCCCGCCGCCGCTCTGGGCTCCCTACACAGGTTTTCTGAGCCCCGGGTTGGGTGGAGAAGGCTGCTCCCACCACCCTCGCTGGACCGGGTCGGAGCGCCCACGCTCACGGCGCTCAGTCTTTGCGCGCGCTGGACCTGGGGGTGGGTGTGGGCTCCGCCCCGCGCGCGCTGACAGTCTGGCCGGGCGCTGCGCTCCCGGCGTGGAGCCGGCGTGGGGGTTACCTGGGGAGTCTTTCTTAAGTGGCCGCTTTTCCTGGGCTGGCCCCGGCTCCGCCGCTATCCACCCGCCCTAGCCCAGTGAATGAATGAGTGCCCAGCCCAAGCGGCCCTCCGGGAGAGTGGTCCCTCTCCCAGCTTCACCTTTTCCACGAGGGACGCGTCCACTGCCTGTGTGGGAGGAGGAGTCAGACAAGGCCAGGGAGCATACCCAAAGCTCTGGGAGACAGATGTTTACGAGGTAGAGGGGGAGGATTTGGGGAAAGACAGATGGACAGTGGTTGGTGCTGGCTGATAGCTGCCCACCACCTCTGTCCAGCTGTGGATCAGGTTCTCCTCACTTTGGGGCTGCGAAAGAGGGGCCTCTCTTTTGGAACCCATTGCTCATGAATCAGAGGAAGAGAAGAGGTGATTATTCCGAGCCAAGAGGTCCTTAAGAATCCTTGCTTCTGTCAGAAGGCCAGTCCCCTCCTTAGCTCTTTCTCCAGCTTCCTGGCTGTGGTCTTTCTTCTGGGCATGCTCCTTGGAGCTACCACCTCGAAGGGCCAGGGATGTAGGAAGTGGTCTGAGCCCTCTCAGAGTCCATGCTGGAGCATTAGGTCTGGTCAGTCACCACATCATACCTGCCACAATAAGGGAAGGAAGCCCTACTCCACAGCACCCTCCCCAGGCAGTGTAGGATTTAGGACTGCTTTCCCCAAGTGTTAGCAGCTGGAAGATATTTCTGGAATTGAGGGCATGTGAATGAAAGGGCCCCCTGAGCTGACCGTTAGTGGAGTCTCTGGATCTTCTGGCCTCCTCTCTCTCCAGCAGCATCTCCTGAGTGGGCCAGTGACCACAGGGGTGGAAGAGAGGTCAGGAGAAGAAGAAGGGGTGATGCCTGGACAGAGGGCGGGATGGGTGGGATGGAAGAGTTAACCTCCTCTGGGCTCCTCCCCCTTGTTCCTCTTGAAGAGCTATAGAAGTCCTTTGCAAGATGTTCTGCCCTTTCTCCCATGCAGCCACATCTCTCCATCAGTCTGACAGCATTCTCGAATAGATGCCCAAAGTCGGTGTCTCCTTGAGCTGGATCTTTTATCAACCTAACTGGTCAAATTAGAAGAGGGTATCATAGATGCTTCCAGCATTCAATAGTGTCAGCATAGACTGGTCATCCCTTAGTTTCTCTCCAATACAGTGGCCCCATTTAGTAAGCACCCAAGAAATAAACAGACTTTGCAGTCTGAACCCAGAAATAAGTTGTGGTAACCCACTAGTTTTACTGTTGATTTTTAAGACCTGTATGTTCACTGCAGACCTCAATTAATAACAATTAATAACTTTCCTGGTTATCATGCTAAATTGTATAATCTACATGATAGATGGTGTTAGAGAAATTATTGTGGTCTAGTAAATTTTGTTGCTTCATAACTGCAGAATGCTTACTGCAAATGTCTCCTTCATAGCTTCTGTTATTAAGTTTGTTAAGTTTGTTAAATCAATGGATCCTCAGGAAACAAGAAGTCTTTCCAGGAGGGCTGCCAAGGCTGTGCTGGGTTTTATAGAAGCTGAGGCCAAGGATGACTGCAGCCTTGTCTTTTTAAAAAGGAGATCTGGGAAGGAAGAGAGCATAATGTAAAGTCTGAAAACCATTGAGATTTTCCAGGGAAGTCATATGTTCACACTGATTTTAGACACTGCAGTTTAGTTAGGGCAGTGGAGAGAAAAAGTTTTGATTCTGGAAAGTAAGCAATAGGTAGAGATTTTTAAGATAATGAAATATAGACATTATAAGACTAAAAGTGGCTTCAGAATGGTTAAGTATAAGAGTTCTCCCAGAGTAGTGTAATTATTATTTTTTAAATAGTGGTGTGAGGTTTTAAAATGTTTAATCAGAATATTAATATCTGCTCACCCATAATCTGCTTACCACTCTGTTAACAGCAGATGCCAGCAGATTATTCAACTGGGACCAAACAATCCCCTGTGAAGAGACTTCAACCTCTGCTTCTCTAAGCGAGCTGGGATGCCTGCCACAAAACCAAGCCAGCTCCATGAAGGAGCTTTTAGATGCAAATTGATTTTCTTGGGTTTTCTTGCAAAGGTAGCTAAAATATGGAACTTTGGCTATGAGACACTGAAATACTTACATTATTAATGTTGGCATCAATTCTAGGTGAAAGTGTTTTTCGTTTGTAAAAGCCTTCTTTATATGGTTTACTTCACAGTATCATAATAACCAACTAAATAAGTGTACCCCAGAGAGAATCTGCCCCCTCAAGGGATGTTATGGGGCTATTGGCTTTTTTCTCCCTGTCTTTTTCTATCATATAAAAGTTCTGTGCTGGTACTTCTTTAATTTCCCTAAAATTTTCTCCTTTTTCTTCTTTCAGTATTTATTTGCTTATTTAGCTGTGCCGGGTCTTAGTTGTGGCAGCTATGTAGTTTCCTGACCAGGGATCAGACCTGACCAGGGATCAGACCCTGGCCCCCTGCATTGGGAACGTGGAGTCTTAGCCACTGGATCACCAGGGAAGTCCCACCTAAAATTTTCTTCCTATTACGCTTAGTCAATAGAACAGTATTCAGGGTGCTTTATAGCAAACTTGTATTTGTTGTCTGGAGCATTCTGAAGGTTTCTGATGCTCTCTTTTGCTTTTTAACATCCTGAGGCAAGAAATCCTTATTCTAACTCACTTTTCTCTTCATGAAAGTCTGCCTTGTCAATGTGACAAAAAGATAAGAAGTAGTAGAACTGTTTAAACATAGTGAAGCCTGTCGATTTCTGTGTGGTGGGACCATATTTAGGAAGGAGTCTCCTAATGCTCGTCACAATGATACAAATAATGAAGCTGATAGAAGGATAAGGTTTTGAATGATGTTCAAATATGTTCACGTCATTACAAAATTATACAAAGGGGTTATTGGTAAAGAAGAACTGATACTGGGAGCTCTGCTTGGGCTTTCCAGTTCTGGAGTAGCTGCCAGATTTTCATCAGATTGTGGTGTTTTTGCCAACATGTACTTTTTAATTACCTAAGACTCTAATCCTCATAAGGGTCAATGAGAGTTTTTCTCACCTGTCATCTCAATATTGATCATTGTAATAATGGTGGTAATTGTTGTTTATTCCTGAGACGACAAAGTTAGTTAGTGTTCAAACTAGTGTTCTGATTCAAGTTGTCAGAAGTCAAAGGTCACCTGTGCCTACTTTGTGTTATACCACTCTGCCTCTCCATGGGCCTTACGGAGACACATGGACCTCAACTCCTTTCTCCAAGTCTCTCTGTCATTTGCAATTAGTTTTAAAAAGAATAAGTAAATTAATTGGAAAAATTACTCTTTCCCTCTGCAGTGACAAGGAGAGCCCTATGCACCAAATGCTTGCCCCCTAGTCATCCTATTGGGCTGGGTAGTGTATGGGCTCATAGAGAGTTGAAACAAACAAACAGCCATATATCTGCCTTGTTGGGGCCCTTATGTGTGTGCTCAGCCCATTACCATCGCTGCAAGAAGCCAAGGGCCACAGGAAAGAAATGTCATAAAGCCTCAGTACATGTTTCTTCAAGGTGGATGAGTGACAGGTTCTTTGGCCTCTCGATTTCCCTAATCAGCCACCACTGATGACAGTTCTTAACCTTTATAGCATCATTAAATTTTCTAGGCAGAAGCACACCCTTTAGCTTTTGGTCTTTGTAAGCAGCTTCCTCAGTGGCTCAGCAGTAAAGAATACGCCTGTGATGCAAAAGACAGAGAAGGCCCCGGGTTCAATCCCTAGGTCAAGAAGATCCCCAGGAGGAGGGCATGGCAACCACTCCAGTGTTCTTGCCTAGAGAATCTCATGGACAGAGGCTGGTGGCCTACAGTCCATAGGGTCACACAGAGTCGGACACAACTAAAGTGACCAAGTACGCATGCAAGCAGCTTGAACTACTTCTCAAAAGCTAAGGTCTGAAAAAAATCCAAATGAGTTTTCTGAAGCTTTCTGCTCCTTTATTGAAACCTAACTATTTTGATGGAGATGTAATCCATATATTTGATTCCTTTATACTCACATAACGATATTTAGGTAGGTTGTGAACTAATTAAATGTTGAAGTCTTTTGATCTCTTTCATTGTCTCATTCTAAATCATTTCTCTTAGACACAGGACGTTATATTGCTGCCCAAAATAAACTAACCTAAAGCACTGAAAAGTTTGAGTTTTGTTAGAAATGCTAATTCCACCAAATTTCAGTGAGTTCTTGTCATGTTAAAACAGGTTTATTCATCCTCAAAGTCAACAGCAGCATCCTGTGATGTGATGTAAACATGAGATTGGGTCTTTAATGCAGAGTGGGATCAAGAATAGAACACGGGCCATAAAAATGTTCCTTATTAAAATCTAAATGGGTTCCATGATAGCAAGAAGTACAGAATCACGATGATACAAGCTGATCCTTTTCATTTGTTTTATATATGTTTTTCCTTTCTATTCTCACTTTACCGTAAAGGACACCCCATCCTACTCTGTTGGGTTTTTACTTTTTAAACATCTCTTGAAAAGGGAAACAAAAAAAAAAAAATCTGACTCAGGTAAATATACAATGAAAATCAGAGAAAGAGAGCACATTACCTGTGCCAGGGTTCTTCTCAGCCTTAGCTACCCACAGGGTGACCTGGAGCCTTTCAGAAACATGAATTTTTCAGTGCCTCACAGAGACTCTGATTCAGTTCACTTAGGGTCCAGGGATCAGTATTTTTTAAAGCTCTGCAGATGGTTCCAGTGCACAGTCTGGGTTCAGAGTCACTGACTTGTGTTAACTACCGTATGACAACTCACAGAAGTCTGTGTCTATTACTGATGCGAGATCATAGTCTAAGTCCTTAAGAGAAGTTTTGCTTAAGTGAAGTTGGAATGAACTTGTTATTTTACAGGGACTGAGGGGGAAAAAAGCCAGTTTTCCTGGAGCATAAGAAAAAAGGTGGTACAAGTAGGTGGTAGGAGATCACGTCAGAGTTATGGGTAGCACCAAGCTATAAGATCAAGTTGGGCTTTGTTACCAGGACAAGGAGGTTGTATTTGGTGCTGCATGTGATAAGCAAGCTTCCCTGATGGCTCAGAGGGTAAAGAATCCACCTACAATGTGGGAAAGCTGGGTTAAATCCCTGGGTTGGGAAGATCCCCTAGAGAAGGGAATGGCTACCCACTCCAGTATTTTTGTCTGGAGAATTCCATGGACAGGGGAACCTGGCAGGCTGCAGTCCATGGGGTCAAAAGAGTCGGACATGACTGAGCAATAAGCAAAGGATTTTAAGCAGAGGAGAGACAGGGCTTGAATAAGTTACTGCTGGAGTGGTCTAGGTGAGAGAGAAACAGTGGCACGGGTGGGAGTGACAGTCATGGAAATGGAGAGAACGGGACAGATAGATTCGGGATATGTCTTGAACGTAGCACAACAGTGCTGACATTTTCAGTTGGAGGCTGATGGAGAGGGTTCAAGAGCCCCTAGGTTTGTAAGGCCAGGGGCTGAGATGGGGACACGTGGCATATTTGTATCTTGCAATTGCGCGCTTTTTTTTTTTTTTTTGCATAAGCCAGATGAAGAGTAAGTTCTTCTTTGGCCAAATTAGGGCAAAGGTGCCTGTTAGATTCCAGTGTGTGTGTGTGCTCAGTCTCTCAGTTGCGTCCAACTCTTTGAAACCCTATGGACTGTAGCCCACCAGACTCCTCTGTCCATGGGGTTTCCCAAGAAAGAATACCAGAGTGGGTTACTATTTCCTTCTCCAGGGAATCATCCCGACCCAGGGATTGAACCCATGTCTCTTGCATCTCCTGCATTGGCAGATGAATTCTTTACCACTGTGCCACCTGGGAAGCCCCATTAGACATCCTAAATAAATGTCAAAGATTCAGATGTACAAGGAAAGTTTTGGGAGAAAAGTCAAATGCAGAGATAGAAATCTGAGAGTTATTGGCATATGACTATTATAGAGTAAAGCCTTTGGACTGGATGGGGTTCCTTAGGAAGAGAATATAGTTAAGAGGAGATGCCAAGGACCAAGTCCTAGAGTATCCTTTTTTTAGAGCACAATATTTGGACATGAACTGTATGTACATAAACATGTGCTGAATTTCTGGAGAATAAGAAAAAGCAGCCCTGTTCCTAAACTCAGCCTTCTGGCGACTGAATAATAGTAGTGATATATTAAATAATCTTTAGTGACAGATTTACTTGATCTTAGAACTGTTGATAAATAAAAAATAATCATAAAAATATATCTCATTTTATTAATAAAATATGCATTTTAAATCTAAAAATGATATTGCAAAGTAAATTTTAAATAATGTTTAAAAGAAAGACTTCTTAAGATTGCCCCCATAAAAATTAAAATATAGTTGATTGATAAAAATGGTCCTAGAAGGAATACTTCTATGGTTACTGTGACTTGTTGGCCCCATATCTGATGGGGTAAGAAGTTTATATTGGAAAGGAGATTTCTCCAGTATCTTGATATCTAGGAATAGGCTAATCAAAGTTTAGCTTTTAAGAAAGGTTCTGTACTATATTGAATTTTCCAAGATTGCATCCATTTGCTGACTTTTACTCATTACGGTCTTTCCATAATAAAGATGATTGAAGGGAAATTTCTCAGAGGAAAATAGGTAACAAAGTCTTTAAGTTTTTGTGTTTCTAATGAGGATAACTTAAATATGACCTAATCTACAATATGCTGCCTAACCCATGGAAGTAATGGTTTCCTTCTAGAGCTGGAGCAAAGAAAGGACCATATTCATTATTTGTGGGTGATTTCTCTGAATAGGAGACAGGAGCCCTACCAGTTGGCCAAAATTCCTTAAGAAGACCATCTGATACCATTTTTGTTAGTCACCAAGCTGGTCACTTACTTGGACATGGAGCACATCTAATGAAATTAATATATATTCTTTTTGTTTGTTTGTTTTTAATCTTCTGTTGAACAAAACAACTTACGGGTTTATCCAACAGTATATTTCTATTCTTCCCTTTTGCAAATTTGTGTGTGTGTGCTTAGTCGCTCAGTCATGTCCAACTCTTTGTGACCCCGTGGACTGTAGCCTGCCAGTCTCCTTTGTCTGTGGGGATTCTCCAGGCAAGAATACTGAAGTAGGGTTGCCATGCCCTCCTCCAGGGGACCTTTCCAACCTAGGGATTGAACCCAGGTCTCCAGATTTGCAGGCGAATTCCTTACCATCTGAGCCACTAGGGAAACCCATTTCGCAAGTTCAGGGATATTGCAAAATGAAAACAAGCATGATTTGAAGAGTGTTGCAATGTTCCTGGGCTGGCGCTATTTTTTTTTTTTCCCCAAAATCCTTGAGTGTTTGGTCCTAAAGCAATCGAGTTGAAGGATAAACATTTTTGTCACGTTTGTATTTAGTCAATAAGTATTTATTGAGCCATGAAATAGCATCCTTGTCAAAGCATGTTGGGACTGTAGTGCAGGATATTAAGTCAGGACTGTGGTTTTATCCTGGCAAAGCACACAAATTTTATTTATTATGCCACCCAAATCACTCAACTGATCTGTTTAACCAGAAATAGCACAGGCTTCCAGAAAGTGCTAAAGGACAGTATAGAATGCACTATGACTACACAATATTGTATTTGCAAACCTGCTGTGTCAAGCTATCTTATCTTCTCAGGCAGAATATTTCCTTAGTAACATTTTTATCTAAGATAAAATGTTCAGAACCTTATGGTTCTGTTATTTTGTGTAGCGGGGCATATTTTAATCTATATTTCATCATGGCATACCATGGTTGTTGAATACTTCTTTCTCCTTCCTATATATAAAGTTAAATGAACCACAGAGATAATCATACAGCCTCATGAAAAGTGATACATTTACCAGCAGTGATTTTAACTGGAAGACTTATATGCTTCTTATCCTCTCTACACCAAGTGAAAACATGTCCAATTTCTTTGACGGATCTTTAAAAGTGTTTTCCACTGAAATTTAATAATTTCCATTAGAATAATGTCCTTAAAGTCCAAATGTTTTAATAACTGGAAGTTGTAACTGTGTAAATTAAACTTATCTACTGCTGCATAAGAATGTATGGTTTGTCACAATGACATCACAAAGGTGGCTTCTCTTTCTTGCCTGATGCTGAGTTGCATTCATTGTAGACCTCTTGAAAAACATGATGGATTGCACGTATCTTAGCCAAGAGGAGTTGTCCCCATGGTCTTGGAAATAAATTGCATCTTTATTTTAGTCCCAAGAAAAGATTTCATAAGCAATAGGCTTAAAGAGGAGCAATTGTTAGAATGAAGATAAGTGGGAAAAAAATAAGCTTTTACATATTTCAACCATTGTCTTATAGGCTGTTTTATTCTTTTTGGAAAGAAAGAAGAGCGGCTTTATGATAAGTATTTGATTTCTAGTTCTTGAATCTAAATCAAAGCAACAATGACAAATGAAAAATTACTCTTAACCACACTGTAGTGGTGGAAAAAGGATTGAAGCTATTTGAGATATCATCATTTGTGTAAAATCACAGCTGTGTAATGATAATTAACATCTGTGAAATTAGCATCAGTTCAGCCATAATGTTGATATAAATGTTTGGCATAGCTATGGCTACACTGCTGGGAACATAGATTTCCTAGTATCTTGAAGGCATGTTGTTTACTTTTGTTGTGTAAAATGTAAAGGAGGGTGGGGGTTAGTGGTGTTCTGGCATGAAGAAAGATCACTGGCAAACATCAGGGTCTAGTGGTTAAGAGCAGGGGACCCCAACTCCTGGGCTGCAGGCCAGTACCTCTATCCGGGTTACACAGCAGGAGGTGAGCGTTGGTCTGGAGAGCGAGCAAAACTTCATTTGTTGCTCCCCATCGTTTACATTACTGTCTGAACCATCCCCTCCCCACCCCATCTGTGGAAAAATTATCTTCCACAAAACCGGTCCCTGGTGCCGAAAAGCCTGGGGACCACTGGTTAAGAGCAGTTACTGGAGCAAGGCTACGTGGGTTTAAATCCTGCCTCCACCATTTACTCAGTGGGTCCTTGGGCAAAATAAATAATCTTGATGTTCCTAAATTTCCCCATCTTTAAAAAGGAGGAGAAGCATAGTACTTATCTCATAGGGCTATCCTGAAGATTAAATGAGTTAATATTTTCAAAGCATTTAGCATAATGTCTGACTCCTTAATTAACATTGTATAAGAGTTTATTTTTAAAAATACAAATAGACGGATATAGATGCATAGATGCATCCTCTGTGAAGAATAGACATGTTTTCTGATAAGCAAGAGATGCTTTTTGCTCTAGCCTTAAACCACCCACTCGCTTCATACCTGGATTCATCTGCCTTGTTTCTGTATTTAATGGACCCATTCTAGATCCCATTTTAGGGATTTCCAAGAGCTAAGAGATTAGTTTGCTATGAATGGAATTAAAAATAAATGAAATAGTACATATGTTGCTAGTATGGTTGGCAGCATCTTGTGCAAGTCTATTAGTGTTATAGCATGAGTCATTCATTATACTAACATTTTATCTTTCTGAAAGATCATCAATTACAGTTTGTTCATCAAAATACCATCAGCTTTTTAAAGCTATGCAACAAAGAATTCATTCCCGTGTCCTTGGCCTAAAGGGAATTTGATGGAGGCCTAATTAAAATGAGAGAAGTTGGACTAGATAATCTCTAAGGCCCTATTTAACTTTAAAGATCAGTGAGTCTATAAAACTAGCTTGTGTGTCTAAAAGAAGCTTAATGCCCTGAGTCTTAGTTCCTTTTCTGTCTGGATTTCATTGGATGTTTTGATAGACTAGGAAAAGGCAGAAGCCCAGAAGTATACCCCAGGATACCTGCCGATGTCATTTCCCATGCCTCTTTGGTTACCTAACTTCCATCAACTGCAGCAACTTAATTGGTACTTGTGTTATTGGAATGCTACTTTCTGTTATTGGAACTACATCTGCCAGAATTGGAAAAGGAATGAGGAGAACAAGCTAGGAGTCCAGGGCCTGCAGTCACCAGGAGAATCTCCCTGAAACACACACAGGCAGGGCCCACACTTGGTTTAAGGCTCTACTGTTACAATCTTGAAATTATTAATAATTGTTGAATGAAAGGCCCACATTTTTATTTATACTGGGTAGAACAAATGATGTAGCTAATCCTGCATTCAGAAGCCAGTCTCTTGTATAGTCATGTCTTGATTGGTACGTTCACTCTCATTGATAATTTGGTATTATTTAAGATGTATGGATGTGAGAGTTGGACCGTGAAGAAGGCTGAGTGCCAAAGAATTGATGCTTTTGAACTGTGGTGTTGGAGAAGACTCTTGAGAGTCCCTTGGACTGCAAGGAGATCCAACCAATCCATTTTGAAGGAGATCAGTCCTGGGATTTCTTTGGTAGGAATGATGCTAAAGCTGAAACTCCAGTACTTTGGCCACCTCATGAGAAGAGTTGACTCATTGGAAAAGACTCTGATGCTGGGAGGGATTGGGGGCAGGAGGAGAAGGGGACGACAGAGGATGAGATGGCTGGATGGCATCACTGACTCGATGGACGTGAGTCTGAGTGAGCTCTGGGAGTTGGTGATGGACAGGGAGGCCTGGTGTGCTGTGATTCATGGGGTCGCAAAGGGTCGGACACGACTGAACGACTGAACTGAACTGAACTGAAGATAAAACTGACTTGTAAAATCACAGGACATTAGATCTGGAAGGAGCCTGCAAGCTTTTCCTGGAGCATCTACAGTCTACAGTCCATATGTTGTGTGCCCCATGCTCTTGGGAGGGTGATCTCCCAAAAGAGAAGTTATTTGTTTTCTTTTATTGTTCATTGATTCTGGCAGCATTATTATGAAATAAGGCAATAATTTTACCCCTGGTGTTTGCAGAGTTATAATGATTATATTTTGTTACTATGTATATTGAAGCAAATATTTTAATAGTTTTTAAAAAGTATTGCATTGGCTAGGTAAAATAGGAGGTTGGGACAAATTGCCCATTCGTGGTATGCATTTTCAGATCCATGGCTTGTTTTTGAAAACAACTTAATTAATCTGTTTCTTAATTAAAAATTTATTTACAATATCCATAATAGGTTATTCATTAAACCACTGCTATTAAAACCATTAAGGCTATTTCCCGTTTTAGATTTCACCTAGGACTACTTACTAAGAAAAGGAAATTAGGAGAGGTAGTAATAAAGCCTATCATTTATCACCAGAGATTCCCAGCACATATCTACAAACATTTTATTTTATCAGGATGTTGATCCATCTCTATGAAGAATTCTAGAGTTGATGGAGTCTAGTCTCATAACGTTGCATAGGTTAGAGCCTCCTTTGCTATGTCTAGAAGTCCCCATTTAATGATGTAAAAAAAAGAAAACCAAAAACAAAATAAGACGTGTTTCTGTGTTTGAAAATTAGGTTCATTATTTAATGTAAAGTATTTGCGCAATTGAATGAAAAGAAGAGTGTATGCATTTCGTTTCTCTTGAGCTACTTCAAACAAGAATGTGTTTGCGTAGTCCTGAATAGGAAAAAAGTAGGCAGATTCAGCTACCCTGAATTGGACCCTGTTGGACCCAGGCATTGTGCTAAGGCTTCACGTGTTTTCTCATTTGATGCCCAGGCTTCAGAGCAAGTACTCCCAGGGTCCCTGTTAGCACACAGAGAAGCTTGCTGTGATTTAGAAAAAAGCTTCCACTCTGGGCCAAGAATGAGAAAGCTATTAGAAACTGCCTTCTCAGAGAAAGTGCAGCCCCATGGGCATATGGCTAGGTGAGTGCACCCTGGGCTGGGATGTCCACCTCCCTGGCCCGCTTTGGCTGCTTGCTCTGTGTAGGGCACACACGGCTTACCCAGCTGTACGGTGTGACCCTGTATGCTAATACTGTCCCCACTTTATGCATGAGGAAACCCAGGCTTGGAGAGGTTAAGGAACTACTACCTGTCGTTATATAGATTTATGAGAGTGGCACATTTAGAATGATCTGCAGGTCATTATAAGATCTGTGAGATTCTGATGACTCCAAGACCGACACCCCAATTACAGTCTAGCGCTTAGGAAGGGGTGACTGTTTCTGGGCGTTGTAGTGACAAAGCAGAACCATTTCCCCAGCCATGCCCCAGTATCACCTCAAAGTTACCAATGGGTATAATAGATGGGAGCTGACCGTGGCATTCTGGCACCCTAGACAGGTTCCCCGTGATAATGATGATTAATGATGATCTTGAATATTTGTATAACCTGTACAGTTAAGTGTTTTTCCACAAAGGGTTCTAATAGTGGCTTAAAATTAATAGGTTCTCACTAAAGTAGGCAGGGTGGGTGCTCTGATTTCTACTACATTATGTGACAAATGAGGATAAAAATTGTAAGCCGGGCATTGTGCTAAGGTTTCATGTGCTTTCTTATTTGATGCCTAGGCTTCAGAGCAAATACTGTGTGACTGTCCATGGTCCCAAGGTCAAAGAGGGCCAGGGGATTATTTGAATCCAGGTTCCTACCCCCGAGCTTGCCCTTGGGCTCACTTTCCTGCTGCCCTGCGTGAGCTCTGCTCCGTAAGCTCAGTCAGTTGCTGTTAATTCAACCCAGTGACTCCCAAACCTGACCGAGCATTAGAATCACTGGAAAACCTCTTTAAAAAACTTTTCCCAGACCTGAGCAGTCAAAATCATCCCCAGGAGACAGTGTACATGAGTATGTATGCTGGGTTCGATCCCTGGGTCAGGAAGATCCCCTGGAGAAGGAAATGGCAACCCGCTCCAGTATTCTTGCCTAGAGAAGCCTATGGGCGGAGAAGCCTAGCAGCCTACAGTCCATGGAGTCACGACTTAGTGATGAAATCACCACCATGCGTGGGGGTGGGGGTGGGAGGGAGTGTGTAGTATGCATTTTTTTAACAAGGTGATTTTCACCGTTGTGTGTGTGCAGCCTGCCTGGCACTCTCCTCTCACCAGTAACTAAAAAGTGGCCCTTAAGTTTATTTCAGACTCCATGCCTTAAGCCACACAAATGTCTTCCAGTCCCAATCCTTTTATCTCCCTTCTGCCTATCTAAATCCTGCTCACTTTCAAGGACTTCCTCAAGTCCTTACCCCCTGGTCACTATCTCCCCCTTCCACAGCTGAGTGCCCTTTGGTGGGTGGGAGGACCATGAGGATCTGCTGCGTGTCAAGCCCCGATTCAGTGCTTCTCCCCCGTCATCCTGTGAAACATCACAGCCACGTGCTGAGGTCATGGTTATCATCCCCATTTTAAGGATGGGGTAAGTGAAGGAACTTAGCCGAGGCCAAAACAGCTAGTAAAGTGCAGTTTCATTCAACTTCAAGTTCATGCCTTTCCATTCACTCTGCTGAATTCTTTCTGTCTGGTTCTTGCCTCACCAGCAAGAGTTCTTTTGTTCTATATTAGAGAAACTTTAATAATGAGAGTTGGACTATAAAGAAAGCTGAGTGCCAGAGAATTGATGCTTTTGAACTGTGGTGTTGGAGAAGACTCTTGAGAGTCCCTTGGACTGCAAGGAGATCCAACCAGTCCATCCTAAAGGAAATCAGTCCTGAATATTCATTGGAACGACTGATGCTGAAGATGAAACTACAATACTTTAGCCACCTGATAGGAAGAACTGACTCGTTGGAAAAGACCCTGATGCTGGGAAAGATTGAAGGTGGGAGGAGAGGGGGACGACAGGGGATGAGATGGTTAGATGGCATCACCAACTTGATAGACATGAATTTGAGTAAGCTCTGGGAGTTGGTGATGGACAGGGAAGCCTGGCATGCTTCAGTCCATGGGGTTGTAAAGAGTCAGACGTGGCTGACGAACTGAACTGAGAGAAACTTTGACATTAAGGAAAATCTTTTACTTCTTACTATAAATCCACGTGGTAAAATAACTGAGTTGTTGGAGAAATAAAAGCATGAATGCCTTTTCTTATTTTGTGAATCAGTTCCTCACTTCAGTTCAGTCGCTCAGTCATGTCCGACTCTGCATCACCAACTCCCCGAGCTTACTCAAACTCATGTCCATCGAGTCAGTGATGCCATCCAACCATCTCATCCTCTGCCATTCCCTTCTCCTCCCACCTTCAATCTTTCCCAGCATCAGGGTCTTTTCAAGTGAGTCAGTTCTTCACATTAGGTAGCCAAAGCATTGGAGTTTCCTAGCAGGATTCAAAAAGGCAAACTGATATTGATAGAGATGATACTTGTTTATTCAAACTCTTCAATATTTTGAACAAATTTAGGCCAACATTCTCTTCTTTCTATTTAGTTCAAAATGTCATGAACTATTAGAGAACATGGAAAGCTTGCAGATTATCTTGTCCAGGCTGTTCATTTCACACAAGCTGATTAAACGTTGAAGAGATTCAATTAACCTCTTCCAGGTCACACATCTCATTAGCCATAAACTTAAGATTAGATTCCAAGTCGCAGCAAGTGACTTTTGGGTTTGCTGGTGCATTCATATGTAACTGTACCCTTCATAAGCAAAATTCCTGTATCTGAAATCAGTCTAGAATACAAACTTGTTGCAGGAATGATGGTGCCTTATTTACCTTCAGGAGCAAAGCCTTTCCCATGAGATATAAGTGTTTATTGGCACCCTGACTCATGGCCTCAATAACTGAAGGACATTAAAAGAATATGGTTGCTCCCTCTCAAGTGCTGAGTTTACCTCTGGTGGCCTCAAACTCTGCCTGCCCTACCATGAACAACACCCACCCCAAGGTGTTTGGCACACCTGTCAGCTTTGTGGGTTTGAGCAACAAACCTTTCCCTGGCTTCCCTGGTGGCTCAGTGGTAAAGAATCCACCTGCCAGCTCAAAAGACATGGGTTTGTCCCTGGGTCAGGAAGATCCCCTGAAGAAGGAAATGGCAGCCCACTCTAGTATTCTTGCCTCAAGAATCTCATGGACAGAGAGGCCTGGTGGGCTATAGTCCATAGGGTAGCAAAAGAGTTGGACATGATTTAGTGACTGAACAACAACAACAACCTTTTCCAGTCCTCCAGCATCCTTCCAAAGTGCGATTGGGATTTTTCATTTTACAGCTAAAGGAAATGAACACAGGTGTTGTTATCACATATTAGGCTGGGGAAAATGAAGAAAACATGGTTGGAATTTAAATATTAATTTTTCATTTAAGATGGAAATATTCCTTTTTGACCGTTAATAAAAATCATAACACTGGAGAAAATAGGTTTGGGGGGTGAAATCCTCTAAATCATATGGCTTTTTCATTTTTACTACAGAGACCAACTCCAGGTTTTCATTCATTTACCTTAGTTGTGGGTGTTCAGTCACTTAGTTGTGTCTGACTCTTTGCAACTTCATGGACTGTAGCCCACCAGGCTCCTCTGTCCATGGAATTTTCCAGGCAAGAATACTGGAGTAGGTTGCCATTTCCTTCTCCAGGGGATCTTCTTGGCCCAGGAATCTAACCTCCATCTCTTGTATTGGCACGCAGATTCTTTACCACTGAGCAACCAGGGAAGCCTAACTTATTCAGCAAATATTTATTAAGTGTCTACTATAGCAAATACTGTCCCAGCTACTTGTTCAGTGGTGAACAAACCAGACAAATTTAGTCCCCTCATTGGTCTTCCATTTAACTGGGGAAGATAGGTAATAATAAATAGTAAACAAATACATAAGATGTTAAGTGTTATAAAGAAGGACCTGGAGAATGCAAGGGAGTACTGGTTTGGATCCAGTGGTCAGAGAAGGTCTCTCTAGGAAGAGAAATTATACTCTAAGAAAGAGGAGGAGCAAGTACAATGTAAAGAAACAGAGGCATGAAGCAGCATAAGTTCAGTATTGCTGGGGCCATGGGTCAGGAAGGAGAACCGGTGAGGGGAAGACCAGAGAGGTGGGAAGAGGCCAGATGACAAACTTGTGGATCTCCTGGGTGATTTCCAGTGCTGTATCAGATAGACAGCCTATAAATTATTTTCTAATTCCAGGACTTCATGATTTTGTGAATCCATTTTCCTTTCTCCACCAGCATGTGGTATAAGCATCACAAGCCCTTATTGATTTTTTAATGGAAAAATATGCCTTTTTTCTTACTGATCATATTAGTTTTGTTTTTTTAACTTTTTATTTTGTATTGGGTTATAGCCAATTAGGGTTTCCCCGGTGGCTCAGCAGTAAAGAATCTGCCTATGATGCAGAAGATGCAGAATGCTCCAGGTTTGATCCCTGGATCGGGAAGATCCCCTGGAGGAGGGCATGGCAGTCCACTCCAGTATTGTTGCCTGGAGAATCCCACGGACAGAGGAGCCTGGCAGGCTACAGTCCATGGGGTTGCGAAGAGTCGGACACAACTGAAGTGACTAACACACATAGCCAATTAACAGGCAACGTTGTGATAGTTTCAGGTGAACAGCAAAGGGTCTCAGCCATACATGCACATATATGCATTCTCCCCCAAACCCTCCTCCCCTTTCTTGATTTTATATCCATCTTTTCTAAGTTGCCTTGCTTTACAACTTGATTAATGGTTAGAGCCTCTTTTCTTGCCTGGGCATTGCAGAACCTAAGGTGTCCGTGGCTCTTAAAGATGACTTCTGTTGAATTAGAAGAACCTATAAGAGCTCCTGTGAACTCCCAAGTTTCCAACCTCACTTATTGGGGCTTTTTCACTCCAAGTCTCGGTGCGGTTACTCAGATTTAATGTTAAAATGAGTGTCTGAAATATGCATGGTATATGTATTACAGACAATTGATAGTCTATAATTTCGGCAATGAAAGTAATGTGAGTTCTTGATCTAGTTTTCATAGGGCTTTTGGGCAGTAGTTACTTTAAAAGTACCCTCTTGAAAATAGATCTGAAATAGATCTCACAGGCTGTATTTATTCATTCATAATCATTTATTGATGTCCTACGTTATGCAAAATTACAGTGCCTGGAACTGGAGACACAAAAATGAATAAGATAAAATCTTTTCTTTCAAGGAACTTCCAACTATTAGTGATTCTTATAAGAAATCTGATGACTCTCTGCCTTTAGTATATACGTAGAATGGTTTTAGGTCAATGGTTAAAAAGGTTTTATAAAATCTCATAAAAAATAGTTGATCTCTTTGATTATGCATAAGCTCATGTAAAGCTGGATTTATCTAACATGCTGACTAGAGGCAAGAGAGGGGAAAAAAAGCCAGAAGAAAAGTACTAATTCATGATGCACAACTTGAGAATCTCCATTGAACAGCTGCAATGGAACACTCACCCTTTTTGTTCACATGGAGTTGCTCTCTGGAATCCTCAGATATCCATGGTTGCCTGAGGGCTCCTCAAATGTCACCAGGGCAACAACAAAGTAACACACATGAAGCAGCCCTTCTGTGACATTCTTTATGAAAAGCATTGAATTAAATTATTGCATAACGAATGATATGCATATGAAAGGGAGTGAACTGCTGGAGAACCCAGCTGAAAACAAGGCTGAATTTGATTCCTACCTCCACTGATAACTTACCGGCTCCCTGAGAAATCTTACTGTGACCCAACTTCCCAATTTGGAATGTGGGAAATATTAATAATGTACTTATGACCTCAAGACAATTATGAACTCAATTTAGGGAGATCGTTGAAACAGAGAAAACTCCCATTTATCCCTTACCCTGTTCCTCTTATCTTTTTTTTTCTCCCTCTGGTCAACCTTCCAAAATGATTAAGAAATTTCCACTCTGGTTGAAACCATTGCAATGGTTTGTCATAACCTATGGAGTTCCTAGGGAAAAGGGCAGCAGCTACACTGAGACTCAGTGGTAAAGAATCTACAGTGCAGGAACTCCAGGAGACCCGGGTCCAATCTCTGGGTGGGGAAGATCCCCTGGAGAAGGAATGGCAACCCACTCCAGTATTCTTGCCTGGAGAATCCCTGTGGACAGAGGAGTCTGGCAGGCTATAGTCCATAGGATCACAAAGAATCGGCCATGACTAAGGCAACTTAGCATGCACACATGTGCCATTGATTGTGCTAATAAGCATTATTTTATTTTATCCTAATGACAAAGACCTCCTCTATTGGTTATCTGTTTTATGTATAATAGTGTATATATATTAATCCCAAACTCCTAATTTAGTTTTCTATGTTCGTGGGTCTATTTCTACTTTGTATATACATTCTTAAATTACTAAATAAGATAACCTATGTGAAAGCATTTAGACAGTCATTTTAATTAGTTCACAAGTTTCAGTACAGAAGAATCACCTGATGCCCTTTTTTTCTTTTTTAATGTTTTATTTACTTATTTGTCTGCACTGGGTCTTAGTTGTAGCACACAGAATCTTTTAGTTGCAGCATGTAGGATCTATTAATAGTTCTCTGACCAGGTATTGAACTTGGGCCCCTTGCACTGACTGGGAGTGTGGAGTCCCAGCCATTGGACCACGGAGAAGGTCCCTGTGCTCTCTCAACTTACATAATCTGGGATCCACTGGCAAGAAAGTCAGAAGAAGATCCAGGAGCCTGCATTTTTAAGATGCTTTCCAGAAAATTGTGAAGGTCTAGATCTGTAGGACACATTTCAAAGACACCATTTTATCACGTAGTGGATGCTCTATGGCCTCCTTTCTTTTTTAAGTTCAGTAAGTACATAGGATACGAGTTCAGTACATAGGATACTGTGTGGTTTACTTGATTGAAATACACCAAAATGAAACTTCATTTCAAATTTAACCTCTTAGGTTGATGGCCTCTGTAAAACTTCAGTGTTCAAAGTGGTGCTTGGGTAAAGAAAGCTCCCACAGAAGCTCTGGTGTGATAAACCTCTTCAAGACTCCTCCAGCACAAGGAGCAGCTAGAGTAATGCCAAGTGGGGATGCAGGGGATTTCCTGTTTATTCTTTTTACCAACTAAAATGATTTTATACATCCTGTGATTTTTACAGTTGTTCTGAAAGGAAGCTCTTATATTTAACTCCATTGAAATGTAGTGCTTATGTTTTTGGAGGAGGGGAAGATGGGGATAAATCTCCTTTGCCCGTCTCATGAGTTAATGAATTATGTATTCTTCCAGCTTTACTTCTCTGCTGTCAATAACAGAGGCAATGTTAGACTTCATAGGACTGATGACGAATTTCTAAGGTTCATAAGTTATGTGTTGGACGATTCAGGAGGCAGTGTATACATTTTTTGGCTCTTCCCCCACTCCTTTTCCTGTCCTTTTGGCATGTAGCATTTGAATAGTTTAATCCAGCTCATAACAGGATGGGCAAGAGAAGGGGATTCAAATTAAAATTCTTTAAGGTATCTCACATAAAAAGGTTTTCTAAAGAAAGGGATTCAAGCTCATATCAAGATTTTATATTAATTTTGAATTTTGTCTCTTCATTTTCTTTGTTCTCTGTGTACAGCATAATCAGGTGTTGTCTATGGGCAAAGCTGTTGCTTAGTGACAGCAAGCAGAGTGTCTGAGAAAGGCCCTCATCCCATTCTCTTCTGGAGCTACTGAGGCCTTATATCCTGATATGTCAGCCTTTTTAGGGTTGAATAAAGGCTAGAGATAAAAGTTAAGTTGAACGTTCATGATTCAGAATCAATAGGAAGTACGACTGTTTGCCCTGAAAGCTCAGTTGTGTCCATGATGTTTTCAGAGAGTGACAAGTAGCCTATGATACTCAAAGCAAACTAATGGCAGACTTTTTGATGTTAGGTTCTGAATCCTTTCAGTTTACTTACTACAAAGAGAAAATATATAAATATACTTTTGATATACAAGGAAGAAAAAAATTAATGACAGTGAGATAGACCCAGCCAGAGCCAGTAAGAATAACATTTCCTGCAGAGCCTAGAAAAGCACTCCACTTTTCAGAAGGGAAGGTGTTAGGCGTGAACTTGACATAGATATGGGAGATCAATAGAGTGAGAGTTGCTCAGTCGTGTCCGACACTTTGTGACCCCATGGACTGTAGCCTACCAGGCTCTTCTGTCCATGGAATTTCCAGGCAAGCATACTGGAGTGGGTTGCTATTCCCTTCTCCAGGGGATCTTCTGGACCCAGGGATAAAACCCAGGTCTCCTGCCTTGTAGGCTTATGACGATCAATCTGCAAGTATTTATTACTACCTTCAATGTGCTCAATAGACACATAAAAGCAGTCAGATCAGTAGGGGATAGGAAGGTGATGAAACAGTACATACCTCTCCCTGAAGAGTTTACATGAGCATTTTCAAGATGTTTTTGTGAACAAGTTGTGGAGGATTCTTTTTTTTAAGTAGAGAAAATAGTCTTGATAAATACCTTGACTTTGAAGCTTGAACTTCTATTCTCTATTCAATATCACCTTTTGTTTCTGTGTTTGATATAGTTGGGTTGTAAAGACACACATTGACAAAAATCTTTTAGAACTTTTAATTCTGGATAAAATAAATCCAATGTCTAAGTTAGGTATCAGTCCTCACCCTCTATATAATTACGGAGCTTTTGTTATACAGGAATGCCCCAGCTGGGGAAATGCCAGTTAATAGATTCCGACAGATGGATTTTGATGAGAGTCTACACTGTTCACACCCCTTTAGCAAATGTTTTCGAATATTCTCAAGTAACACCCTTAACTTGAAAATAAATATAGATTTGCTTACTTTAGAGTCAGTAGTTGTTATTATCATTAGCAGTATATAAAAATATCTGTTCTGTTTTTGCATATTGAAGTGCTAAATTCATATATCACATTGTATCTCTAGACCTTTGGCTGCCTTGTACATACAGAGAAAACACACGCTGAATTTAGAACAGACTTTGGCAGAAAATTATTTCAGCTGTTGTGAAATATTGCACTTAAAAAAAAAAAACCTTCCCTCCCCACCAAAGTCCAAGCGATCGTCAACTGTGGAAATAGCCTTATGAAGTTTCCAAAGGGAATGCAAGCAAATCCCTTTGGTTGTTGTTACTTTCTTCTCAGTAGAGACTGTGAAACTAGACCAAAAGGGAATAACATTAGAAGAAGAATCAGACTGGTCCAAGGAGCAAGGGAAGAGGGCGTTTCTCACCAGAGCCATTTCGTGGGGTCCAGTGGTCTGTTGCCTGGCACTAATTTAATTGAAGGTCAGAGTTTCAAGTTGAGAGTATAGGAAACTGGGAAGGCAGATCAGAGATAGTGCTTGAAAGTGAAGGTATGAGTGTTAATATACCGAGCACTCTCCTTGAGGGCAGGAAACTTTGCTAGGTGTTGTGGGCATAGTTGAAAAACAAAGATCTCCTAAAACTTGCCGTCTGGGGATACAATGACTTTATACAACAAATAGCACTTTTAATTATTTAATTACAATTGTGGAGAGTGCTGTACAGAAGGAAGGGTGCTGTAGGAGTGTAGCAAGGAGACTGACAGCATCTGGAGGGTTGGAGAATGCTTCCTTGAGGAACAGCATTTGAGCCAAGTTCTAGAGTGCAGTATAAATTTCTAAGCCGAAAGGTGTTTTTAGAAAAACAAACAAAAATACATTTAAGGCTGTAGGAGTAGCCTCTGTGAAGCCTCAGAGTCAGGAAAGCACCTACTTGGGTTAGAACAGGAACTGGAAGGCCACTGGAGTGGATGGAGACAGAGAATCAGTAGGGGATAAAGCTGGTGGGCATTGTTAACACAGCATCACACATTCGTGGGAGACCCCCTTTACATTTTCTCTGTGTGTACCACGGTGGCTCTGGTTCATGATGCTCATTTTCCCTCTGAAAGAAAAAGAAAATCAGGACTTCAAATTTATTCTCTTATTTGTTACAGTTCTTACCTGTCTCTGTTCCACCTCTGTTTCTAAAAAAAAAAAAATTGTTTTCTGTGTCTCATGAGAAAATCATACTACTGCTTGTTCATAATGGCATGGCAAGCTTAATTTAGTATCTACGGTGGCTTTGTATATATTTCAAAAACTGGAATATTAGTTCAGATTAGTAGAAATGTGAGCTATCTTGTATTATCGTGGTATATATTGATTTAGGTTTTAAATATGGCAGTCTCTTCTTTTTAACTTCTGGTTAAAGAACTGGTTTAGAAAAGGGAAAATAAATCAACTCTTGTGTACCAAAATAGAAGGCTTTTCAGATTCTATTTCTGAATAGCTGAATAATGTTTGCACAGCCTTTGCATCACATCTGCATATGCGGCAGCTGTTCTGTCATTCCTAAAACTCTAGCATTTGTTCATATTTTAAGATGCTCTACATTTTTATGAGCAGATGTAAGAGTTCAAGTTTTATTTGAGGAAAACATGCCTTTCCAAGTTGCAAAATATAATTTCTGGTTCATTTCTTAGGAAATGAAAATACAAGATACATTTTCTAATGCACTCTGGTGGTTTAACTTCTCAGCCAACTATGCAGAGGACAGCATAAACCACAGACATTGGGCTCCTTCCACCTGTCGGACAAGATCTTACTGATCGCATTGTTTTGAAGACTCGTGTTACTAAGACTTGGGGCTTAATTTTAGTTTATTTGTACACTGTGTACATTATGAAGAAATATAAGCCATTCTTGTTAATTGTCATCATCAGATTTGAAAAGTAATATAAGTGAGGATATTAGATACAGTGGTGAGTAGTGGTACGAAATTGGTAAAGGAAGTCGATTTCAGAATGAGACTGAATATTTGTTAGGCTGCTGCACTCATGCTAATCACAACACTGTGATTAATGAGTGGTGAGTTGATGGGATCTGCTGAGCACCTACTATAGTGAGAATATTCTTTTGCTCGCAGGTCATAGCAGAATAGAGAGAGAGAGAAAACAGAGCCTCTTCTTTGTAAGTAAATAAAAAGTTTGCCTGATAAACAAAATATATTTGATGATGCTTTAAAAAATTCCAAAAATTGCCAAAAATCACAAATGAATGCTCTACTAACTGACTGTATAAATGCCAAAAGAATAAAGAAGAAAGCAGATTCTGATCGGCAAAGATCATTTGTAGGAGACCTGTGAAAAGAGACAAATTTTACTTGGTTGGAGAGGGAGGTCTGTGGCCATGATGAGGTCCAGAGAGGAGCGGAGCCCTTGTTCTGTGTCTGCTAGGACCTTCTCACAGTTGTGTGGCTGGAAGCAAGATATGTCACCACTCAAACTCAATTTTATAATCTATAAAATAGGGTGGATTATCATTTTGTTGTGTGATATGCAATAATATATGTAAGAGGATGGTGATGGGATGGGGTTAAGTATTAATACTTTAAGTGCCAGCCTTCATTATTTATTATTATATTCATGAATCAGTCTTGTTGGGCACACAGAAAAAGCACAGAGGAAGGAAAAGCACAGAGGAAGGAACAAGCCTGCAGAGAAATAAGTCAGTCCGTTTTGAACAATGGAAGTGTTATTTCCAGCAGATTAAATATATTAAATATTATTTTAAACACCCAGTGTTTAATGATCCCCATAAAGTTGTGTAACTTTTAAATGTCCTTAAAAATCTAGAAGTTATTCTATACCTTCACCATTGGAAATACGACTAATTCGTGACTCACCTTTAAACAATGTGTTTCTTATGGAAGAACACACTGTTTAAAGAGTGTTCACTCACCAAACGATGGAGGGTGTGACACTTTGATTCAAAGTTCACTAGTCCAGTTTTCCATTTAGAATCATGTACATAGAAAGTCAATCTTTTAATTATTTTTAAAAAGTCTGTGGGTAGAAATGTGATCTGGAGAAACATACATTAAATGTGTAGTGTGAATATACTTTGGGAATTTCCAGGTTCTGAAAAAGTCCATGTGAGGAGCACTGGGAGGAGGACCTGACACACTAGGGCCCCATTCAGAAGAATGCCTTTGCTTCATGCTAGTTCCCAATCCCTACACACACTATTCCAAGAAATCTGTGCTGCCCTAATCCCAGCGCAGGTGGTTGGGTGCCCTGATTCCACACTGGGTGGCTTCTGTGAGGGGAAAAAAAAAAGCCCTAGAGTAAGAGATTCTGGCCCAAGTCACTCAACAGAGCTGACTCTATTTTCTCATGTTAAATAAGTATCAGTACCTCTAGTCTTTGTGAAAAGACTAAAAGAAAGGACATTTGGGGAAAAAAATCAGTAACTACATGACTTGCTACAGTCTAGATATTCAACAATTGCTCTTAGATGTAGCCAAAAGCTGTCCTCATCTTGTTTTGTTTTAAACATCTATTATTAGGCTTCATGATGACCACTCTCTAAAATATAAGCTCATTTAATATTTATAGTAGTAGGCATTACTATTCCACAATTTTACAAGGAGTAGACTGTGGTGAAGTGAGATGAAATAACTTGTCTCAGGTCAGGCAGTTAGCAAGCTGGCAGGTAGGGCTTTCAACTTGGATATCTGGTTCCTCCAAAGGGGTGCTGTCCCCACTCAGGCTGTAGCACCTCATCTATACTGGAGAAGTATAATAAGGAGCATAGAAATATGCATCTTTTCTCTGTTGAGGGTTTTTTATACTTAGAAACAGTGAGCTATGGGACTGAAGGAAACGTTAGAGATCATCTATGAATCCAGATCCTTCTTTTACAAGTTCTCCCTAAAAACCAGAGAAGTTACATGATTGACTTACCATCGCAGTGATCTTGATAGTAGAAATGTGGTAGGTACCCAGGTCTCCTGAGTCAGTACCCTTTCCATTGTGCTGCCTTTCCAGCATCACAGGAGATAATCTAATTACTGTTAAGATCACATTCTTTGAAAAAAATTAATTGAGATATAATCCACATAAAATTCATTCTTATGAAGTATGATTTCTTGTGCATTCATCAAGTTGTACAACCATCATCGCTATCTAATTCTGGAATATTTTCATCACCCTAAGAAAGCTGAACACCGAAGAATTGATGCTTTTGAACTGTGGTGTTGGAGAAGACTCTTGCGAGTCCCTTGGACTGCAAGGAGAGCCAACCAGTCCATTCTGAAGGAGACCAGTCCTGGGATTTCTTTGGAAGGAACGATGCTGAAGCTGAAACTCCAGTACTTTGGCCACCTCATGCGAAGAGTTGACTCATTGGAAAAGACTCTGATGCTGGGAGGTATTGGGGGCAGGAGGAGAAGGGGACGACAGAGGATGAGATGGCTGGATGGCATCACTGACTCGATGGACGTGAGTTTGAGTGAACTCCGGGAGTTGGTGATGGACAGGGAGGCCTGGTGTGCTGCGATTCATGGGGTCGCAAAGAATCAGACACGACTGAACAACTGAACTGAACTGAACTGAAAATGCCTATATGTAGTCATATCTATTTCTTCATTCTCCCAACCCTTAGCAAGAGTTAAGCTACTTTATGTCTCTATGAATTTGTCTGTTCTGGATGTTTCATATAAATAGAATGATATAGTGGGTGACTTTGTGTCTGGCTTCTTTTACTTAACATGATGTTTTCAAGGTTCATCCATGTTGGAGCATGGATTAGTATTTATTCCCTTTTTATGACTGAATAATATTGTATGGATATACCACGTTTTATTTATCTGGTCATCAGTTGATGGACATGTGGATTGTCTCCACTTTTCGGCCATGATGAATAATGCTCCTGTGAACATCCATGTCCACATTTTTGTGTGAACATATGTTTTCAATTTTCTTGGATATGTATCTGTGAGCAGAGAAGAGGAGGGCAAGGAATGGGGCACTATAGCCTCAGAGGTCAACCGGGGAAGAACCCTATGATGAACTGAAGTGGCACTAAGCCAGGAGAGTGTGATATCTCAGAGCCAAGCGAAGAAAGAATTTCAGGAAGAAGGGTGTGACCAAAAATGTCAAAAACTTCCGAGAAGTCTGAAAAGATAAGGACTGAGAAATTGTCATTGAACTGGCAAGATGGAGGTCATTGGTGACTTCAAGAAATGAGGTTGTGCTGGGGTGGTAGGAACCAAAACATGGAGGAGTGGGTTATTCAGGATAGAGAGGAAGGTGAAGAAGTGAAAGTACTATGTAAATCTCACATGTGTGCTATAATATATGCTCAAAAACACTATTGATACTTGTAATTTGAGATCCAATTCAAAGGGATCAAAATATATGGGAAAGGGCAAAAGCTTTGGAGTCAGAAACACCTGAGTTCAACTCCAGTAATATCACCTGCTTTTTTGGTGGTCTTATGCAAGTGATTAGTTAAGTCATTGGACTTTATTTTCCCTCATCTATACAACAGTGATTATAATACCTATCATACAACAATGATATGAAGACTCAATTCAGTTCGGTTCAGTCGCTCAATTGTGTCTGACTCTTTGCGACCCCATGAATCCCAGCACACCAGGCCTCCCTGTCCATCACCAACTCCCAGAGTTCACTCAGACTAGTGTCCAACGAGTCAGTGATGCCATCCAGCCATCTCATCCTTGGTCGTCCCCTTCTCCTCCTGCCCACAATCCCTCCCAGCATCAGAGTCTTTTCCAATGAGTCAACTGTTCGCATGAGGTGGCCAAAGTACTGGAGTTTCACCTTCAGAATCGTTCCTTCCAAAGAAATCCCAGGGCTGATCTCCTTCAGAATGGACTGGTTGGATCTCCTTGCAGTCCAAGGGACTCTCAAGAGTCTTCTCCAACACCACAGTTCAAAAGCATCAATTCTTTGGCGCTCAGCTTTCTTCACAGTCCAACTCTCACATCCATACATGACCACTGGAAAAACCATAGCCTTGACTAGATGGACCTTTGTTGGCAAAGTAATGTCTCTATTTTTCAATATGCTACCTAGGTTGGTCATAACTTTTCTTCCAAGGAGTAAGCATCTTTTAATTCCATGGCTGCAGTCACAAACTGCAGTGATTTTGGAGCCCAAAAAATAAAGTCTGACACTGTTTCCACTATTTCCCCATCTATTTGCCATGAAATGATGGGACCAGATGCCATGATCTTTGTTTTCTGAATGTTGAGCTTTAAGCCAACATTTTCGCTCTCCTCTTTCACTTTCATCAAGAGGCTTTTTAGTTCCTCTTCACTTTCTGCCATAAGGGTGGTGTCATCTGCATATCTGAGGTTATTGATGTTTCTCCTGGCAATCTTGATTCCACTTTGTGCTTCCGCCAGCCCAGTGTTTCTCATCATGTACTCTGCATAGAAGTTAAATAAGCAGGGTGACAATATACAGCCTTGACGTACTCCTTTTCCTATTTGGAACCAGTCTGTTGTTCCATGTCCAGTTCTAACTGTTGCTTCCTGACCTGCATATAGGTTTCTCAAGAGGCAGGTCAGGTGGTCTAGTATTCCCATCTTTTTCAGAATTTTCCACAGTTTATTGTGATCCACACAGTCAAAGGCTTTGGCATAGCAATAAAGCAGAAATAGATGTTTTTCTGGAACTCTCTTGCTTTTTTGATAATCCAACAGATGTTGGAAATTTGATCTCTGGTTCCTCTGCCTTTTCTAAATCCAGCTTGAACATCTGGAAGTTCATAGTTCATATACTATTGAAGATTGGCTTGGGGAATTTTGAGCATTACTTTACTAGCGTGTGAGATGAGTGCAACTGTGCAGTAGTTTGAGCATTCTTTGGCATTGCCTTTCTTTGGAATTGGAATGAAAACTGACCTTTTCCAGTCCTGTGGCCACTGCTGAGTTTTCCAAATTTGCTGGCATATTGAGTGCAACACTTTCACAGCATCATCTTTCAGGATTTGCAAGAGCTCAACTGGAATTCCATCACCTCCACTAGCCTTGTTCGTAGCGGTGCTTTCTAAGGCCCACTTGACTTCACATTCCAGGATGTCTGGCTCTAGGTGAGTGATCACACCATCAAGATTATCTTGGACGTGAAGATCTTTTTTGTATAGTTCTCCTGTGTATTCTTGCCACCTCTTCTTAATATTCTGCTTCTCTTAGGTCCATACCATTTCTGTCCTTTATCAAGCCCATCTTTGCATGAAATGTTCCCTTGGTGTCTCTAATTTTCTTGAAGAGATCTGAAGATATGAAGACTAGTGATAGTGAAAAACCCATCCTGGGATAGTTTCTGGCACACAACAGTCACACTGTAAAGTGTCAATTTTATATTATTCTTTTTATTATTTTTAAAATTACCAACCAAAACCAAGGCTTCTGGTATTCTATGTTGCTTATCATAAAAAAAAAAAAAATCCAGTGCCTTGTAACCAAATGACTGGGAAGACTTTACAAAAGAGGAGTCACTTCTGTGTTTTGATGGATGACTGGATGCTTTCTTGGGAAAGAGGGTCCAATGGCATTCATCTGATGGGGGGACCACATATGAGAGATAGCACATGTGTCCAGGGGATGCCTGAAGTAAGACACAGGTTAGAGAGAAGGGCTGAAGGTAGAGTGTGAAGACCCTTATAAATCATACTAAAATAAATTTGATCTTATATAACATTGTGTTGTTTAGTCACCAAGTTGTGCCTGACTGTTTGTGACCCCATGGACTGTGTACATCATGATAATTATTTCCATTTATTACCAAAGTTCAGTGTCTTTATGAACCTGAGTTTTAAACGAGTACACTTACTAACTTCAAGAGCCACATGTTAAATAGGATTCAAGATACCACAAAAGCCCATGGCATTCCCTTTAAAGATAAATGTACAACCATCTGGGTTCATTAGCCATTGCCCTCAAAATACTGGTGCCTGAATGATAGTCCAATGAAAATTTAATGACTTCATGGGGAAAATGTTATATGAAGCCTCCAACTGATCGTTTTTCCTTTACTATGAGGTTTTGACCTTTCTTCTTTTTGATTTTAAAATGTAATTTTTAATATTTATTTTTATTTACTTATTTGGCTGTGCTGGGTCTTAGTTATGGCTTGGGAACTGTTAGTTGTGGCACATGGGATCTAGTTTCTTGACCAGGGATTGAACCCAGGCCCCCTACATTGGAAGCAAGAGTCTTAGCCCCTGGACTACCAGGGAAGTCCCTAAAACTCCATTTTTTAAAAATGACAAAAAAAAACTAAAAGGTAGATAATTTCAGTTTTTAAAAATCCTTCCCCCAGTCTATTAAATCTCAAAGTCTGGGATGATTTGTCTTCAAGTACACTGTCCCTGAAATCTGTAAACATTGTTTCACTTAATTATAAAGGAATCATAAAGAGTCCATAAATGCCATTGTTATTGGTAGATAATCACTGAGGCACATAGGAGTCTTTAAGGATATTCTTCTCTTGCCTCAGGCAGCCATTTGAAAGTCCCTAAAGGAGGTCTCTGTACATATAAAATCTGAAGACTGGTATATGCATACAAATACACAATTGGTGACTCCCAACCTCTTCTGAAGGAGGTTGATCAGAAGCTTAGATCATACAGAATATTCTTGCAAGATATCAGCTGAATGGAAGGATTTGGTGAATTGGATGAAGTGGAGAAAGGCAGTTTTACCAGGAGCTTTCAGGTGCTAAATCAAATTTCTGTAGTTTTTGTTTCATATTTGCATTACTAAGAGGGTTATCCAAGGGGAACTGTGTTCTAGCTTGATAAAAACATTTTAGAAAGTGTTTTATGTTCTTCCTTCCCAAGGATGTTATAGATTGCACACATCATTCAGATTTTACGTAAACCTTTGTAATGTCAGTGTAAGGGTGGGCTCTCCCTCTGTCTCATTCTATTGATATAAGCTAAATATTCTTAGTAATCACATGCATTCTAAACAGAGTATACTGCCAGGGACTGTGATTATAAAAGAACAACTTCTAGTTTTAACTTGATTTCTAGGTATTAAATGGCAATGAAGCACTAGTATCAGAGGAGTACACCAGCTTTGGTATTCTGACAGACCCAGGTTTGAATCCAGTTACTGGACAGCTGAAAATTTTTCTTGGTGTTCTGTGGGTAGCCAACAAATTAGATGAAGGTGGAAGTTTGGACGAGTAGGTTGCAAAATGTTCTTCAAAACAGGTGACCATCAAAGTGAATTTTTAAGAATAAGCAGCGATTTACCAACGATGGAAGGAGGGAAGGATGCTCTGGCAAGGATCAGCAGCATGCACAAAGATTTTTAGGCATGAAGCCATAACGAGATAGAAGCATAGATTCTGGGATTACTGACCCTAAATCAAGATGTCTGAGGAACATACAAATGGAAATATTCAATGGGGTTTGGTAGCTTCTGCCTGGATTCGTGTGAACTTTAATTAATAAAAGTAATTAATTAATAAAAGTAGAATTTATTATGTGGGCCTCCCAGTGAGCACAGGACAGGAAAAGGTCAGTTTGTATTCAAATGCCAAAGAATGTTCAAACTACCTCACAATTGCACTCATCTCACAAGCTAGCAAAGTAAAGCTCAAAATTCTCCAAGCTTCAATAGTACATGAACCGTGAACTTCCAGATGTTCAAGCTGAATTTAGAAAGGCAGAGGAACCAGAGATTGAATTGCCAACATCCATTGGATCATAGAAAAAGCAAGATAATTCCAGAAAAACATCTGCTTTATTGACTACACCAAAGCCTTTGACTGTGTGGATCACAATAAACTGGAAAATTCTTAAAGAGATGGGAATACCTGACCACCTTACCTGCCTCCTGAGAAATATGTATGCAGGTCAAGAAGCAACAGTTAGAACCAAACATGGAACAACAGACTGGTTCCAAATAGGAAAAGGAGTAGGTCAAGGCTGTATACTGTCACCCTGCTTATTTAACTTACATGCAGAATACATCATGTGAAATGCCAGGCTGGATGAAGCACAAGCTAGAATCAAGATTGCTGGGAGAAATATCAATAACCTCAGATATGCAGATGATACCACTTTCATGAGAGAAAGTGAAGAGGAACTAAAGATCTTGCCTGTTGATGAAAGTGAAAGAGGAGAGTGAAAAAGTTGGCTTAAAACTCAACATTCAAAAAGCTGGCTTAAAACTCAGCATTCAAAAAATGAAGATCATGGCATCTGGTCTCATCATTTCATGGCAAATAGAGGGGAAACAATGGAAACAGTGACAGATTTTATTTTCTTGGGCTCCAAAATCATTGCAGATGGTAACTGCAGCCATGAAATTAAAAGACGCTTGCTCCTTGGAAGAAAAGTTATGACCAACCTAGACAGCATATTAAAAAGCAGAGACATTACTTTGCCAACAAAGGTCTGTCAAGTCAAAGCTATGGTTTTTCCAGCAGTCATGTATGGACGTGAGAGTTGGACTATAAAGAAAGCTGAGTGACAAAGAATTGATGCTTTTGAACTGTGGTGTTGGAGAAGACTCTTGAGGGTCTCTTGGACTGCAAGATCAAACCCGTCAATCCTAAAGGAAATCAATCCTGAATGCTCAGTGGAAGGATGAATGCTGAAGCTAAAACTGCAATACTTTGGTGAAGAGTTGACTCATTGGAAAAGACTCTGATGCTGGGAAGGATTGAAGGCAGGAGGAGAAGGGGGCAACAACAGAGGATGAGCTGGTTGGCTGGCATCACTGATTTGATGGACATGAGTTTGAGCAAGCTCCAGGAGTTGGTGCTGGACAGGGAAGCCTGGCCTTCTGCAGTCCATGGGGTCACAAAGAATAGGACACGACTGAGAGACTAAACTGAAGAATTTATTTATGTTACATGGTAATGTAATTTCCCATTGGGGTAGCAGATTCTACATTCTAAATGCCTTGGTTATTTTTTAAAAAGAGAGAGAGAGAGAGAGAGAAACCAACAACAACAAAAAAAAATTCCAGCCCCAGCACCCATCCCTGCCCCCCCAAAATCCCTCTACTTAGGACAATGAACTTATGATAAATTAAAATTTTCCTAAAAATTTCTAAAATTATACTTTTTACTAGGTGATTATACATTTCTTACTTATTCATGTTTCCGGATAACCTATAGTACTTTGAAAATATTCAGCAACAAAGATAATTGCCTTACTAGGTGATTAAAAAGAAATTATTGGGTTGAAAACTTCAGCTCTACCAACTGGGATCTAAATATTTTGGAATCCACCTCAGTTGGCCAAGGGAGAATGGAGACTGTCATTACCTAAGAAAAGACTTCTCATAGAATTCTAATGAATCTGGCTCAACAGATCACTCTTCGTGGAATTTTGGTTGTTTATTATACAGATTTTGTTGTCATGTTGATCTGAATGAGATGTTCCAAAATAAAATCCAGAAAGCATAGTGTAAACAGTGTCTCTTACCTACTAAGTCTCTGAATCCAGTAACATTCATTCACGTACTCATCAAGCCAAGCTTTTGTTTGTTTTGATTTGTAGAGGAAAGTCATGTTGCCACATGTCTACTCCAATAAACTCATTGCTATTGAAACTGACTCATTTGGAAGGGACAAGCCTACATAGAAAAAAGTGTAACATAATGGACAGGATTCTCATTTTCTTCTTGTTCAGTGATGCCATCTCTTTATCTTCACCTGCACCATGAGTCAAGAACAGATGCTGACATGTAGAGTCATAGAAAATGAGAGGATAGGGTTGGGTGAAGGCCAGGGAAGGATCAAAAACAAAAGAAGAAGTAGGAAAGACATGATACAGTTTCTCCAGATAGGAATTTAGGGGAAAATGCCCTTAATAAGGGAATTCCAACTTGAAGGACTATCTTCCCCAGCTAGGTGGCATCTAGAACCTATGATTGCCATTCAGAGAAAAAGAAAAAGGGAAAAAGGAACAGAGCATTTTATCCTTAAGGCAAAATGAGTTGTTTCTGTTTAATAAATGCATGGACTTAAATTATGGAACCTCAGATTTTTAGTCGAAGCAAAGGAAACTATAAGATAAGCAGTAAGAATGTTTTATCGATTAGATGTTATTGTAGCTTTTATGTATATTTTGTAAAGCAAAGCATGGATATTTCACGCAATGCTTCAAGCACAACTTTCTAAAGAAAACCATCAATCATTTGTTCTGATGGGTAACTGCATATTCAATAGTGGGCAAATCCTATAGCATTTTTCTTTTTTTCCTCATAGTAAGGTGTTTTTTAGTGACTGTAAAAAAAAAAATCACACCATCTTCTTTTACATAGAACTTCATAAGATAATCCACATGAAAGAAAATCATTTTATTATCAATGTTTCTTACCTGTTATTTTCCACCTATGTTGAGACCATGACTTGGTGCCACCTTTGGCCTCTTTTCCTGTCATGACTGCCTGCTATTTCTGAGCCCACGTCATGTTTGTATGCCCAGAGCCTAAAAGGAGTCCACTTTTTAAACTAAATGAATGAAGAAATGAATAACTTTAGGCTACAAATGATAAAACATGTTAGTAATATTACAATTAATATTTATAGTTAGCAAAGCACCTTCTCTGAATTAATATTCAAAATCTTGCTATGAGGTAGATACTTCATATCTCTATTTTACAAATAAGGAAACAAAAGCTCAGAGAGGTTAAATAGGCTTCCCAAAAGCCTGCCTGATGAAGTCACTTAATTGGGATTTAAGCCCCAATCTTTGTTAAATTCCATTTGCTTTCTTCTACATCCTACTCTCTCTAAGAGTATAATACACAATGAATAGCAGCTGAAAGATTATATCTAATATATTTAATTTTATTCAGGATGAAATAAGGAAATATTATATTTTTGAAAAATTCAGAATGTTAATAACATTTTATGAATGCTCATATTCTTTTGGTTTACTGGTCTTTATAAATATGAAAGAAAAATAACCAGCAATATGAGTTTAATATCACAAAAGAACTAGCAGTATTTTATTAACCTGCCCTCCTAGGGTGCCTGCAATGATGTAATTACTGCTATTTATCAATCTGTACAGATGTACTGAATTACAGCTTAGAGATGTATAACTTTCACTTACAGAGAGGAAAGCTGGAGGGTGCAAAGCATTCTATTGTAATCCTAGGAAGGTATTTTTTAATTTGTATTTCCCCTTGGCAATCCCATAATGATTTCCTTTCATATAATCTTCTCTTTAACTGATTTATACCCAGAAGAACCATCAGCATCCAGCAACATGCTCCCCCAAGAACTAAGTGAGTGACAGCTGCCTGCTGCCATCTGGACTTGCAGTTGAAACAAGCAGAGATGGTGTTCTCTGTGTGTTCTATATTCCTGATTGTCCAAAGACTGGGAAGTCAAAGGTCTTAACAAGTCTGTATTATTTCTCCACATACATCCCCTTCCTTCTCTGCAGAACAGCATAATATCAGTGCAGCCCACATGAAGGCTCTAAGAAATGAACCCAAGGTAGATAATTTATAATGCTTGTCAGTTATTAGAAATGTGATGGTACATAGAAGAAAAATACAAAAATAAGGAATAGGTTGGTCAGGGCTTAAGAGTAAAAACTGTCCCCATCCTCAACCCTCTCCTGCGAGGGAAACCTTTTATTCAAAAGAATCTCTTCCTGTCTCATCTGTTCCCAGTTGAGAATATTGATACCTCCCTATACCTGTCTTTTCTGCTATTATTTCACACAGTGGAAACTTGCATATTGAAAAGAAACTCTGACAAATGTTCTGAAATTTAAAGCAATGTTCTGAAAGTTAAAACAAACTCTGACAAAGGTCCTAAGCCTAGGATGATTATTTCAGTTTATCACAGCTGCCTGCCAGTGCTTTTTAGTATCAGTGTTCGGTGTTTTCGAGTGAAACAACAGTTGACCATGACTGTCCTTCCGGATCTCCTCCCTGTCTGCCCGCTGTCTGCCTCAGTGTGTCTACCTATGCTTTGTAAATGTAGACATGCACCAGCTTCTCTTCTGCCTTCCTCTGGCCAGATGTCTCCTTATGACAGCTGACCCACAACTCCAGTGCTTACTTTTGCCTTTATTGTGAAGACTCTAACTTCCCTCCTTCAGCTCTGCAGCTCCTTCTAGGGCCCTGATCCCCTGATCCATCAGCTGCATCCACAACTCCCTAATCTCACTTCAGACTCATGAAGTGTTCAAAGAAAGAAGGATAAATGTATCATTCCAAGAGTCGTGGAGGAAGCCTGGCCTGAACTCACAATAATGTAGGATCTTTTAGATCAGAACTGCCCAGATAGAACTTTTACATTAAGAAAACTTACTGAATTCTGCTTCTGCTTTATTGACTATGCCAAAGCCTTTGACTGTGTTGACCACAACAAACTCTAGGAAATTCTGAAAGAGATGGGAATATCAGACCACCTGATTTGCCTCTTGAGAAATCTGTATGCAGGTCAGGAAGCAACAGAACTGGACATGGAACAACAGACTGGTTCCAAATAGGAAAAGGAGTATGTCAAGGCTGTATCTTGTCACTCTGCTTATTTAACTTACATGCAGAGTACATCATGAGAAACGCTGGGCTGGATGAAGCACAAAGTGGAATCAAGATTGTCAGGAGAAATATCAATAACTTCAGATATGCAGATGACACCACCCTTATGGCAGAAAGCAAAGACGAACTAAAGAGCCTCTTGATGAAAGTGAAAGAGGAGAGTGAAAAAGTTGGCTTAAAGCTCAACATTCAGAAAACGAAGATCATGGCATCCAGTCCCATCACTTCATGGCAAATAGATGGGGAATCAGTGGAAACGGTGACAGATTTTATTTATTTATTTATTTTTGGCTCCAAAATCACTGTAGATGGTAACTGCAGCCATGAAATTGAAAGACTCTTGCTCCTTGGAAGCAAAGTTATAACCAACCTAGATAGCATATTAAAAAGCAGAGACATTATTTTGCCAACAAAGGTCCATCTAGTCAAGGCTATAGTTTTTCCAGTAGTCATGTATAGACGTGAGAGTTGGACTATAAAGAAAGCTGAGCACTGAAGAATTGATGCTTTTGAACTGTAGTGTTGGAGAAGACTCTTTAGAGTCCCTTGGACTGCAAGGAGATCAAACCAGTCCATCCTAAAGGAAATCAGTCCTGAATATTCATTGGAAGGATTGATGCTGAAGCTGAAACTCCAATACTTTGGCCACCTGATGCGAAGAACTGACTCCTTTGAAAAGACTCTGATGCTGGGAAAGACTGAAGGCAGGAGGAGAAGGAGACAACACAGAATGAGATGGTTGGATGGCATCACTGACTCAATGCACATGAATTTGAGTAATCTCTGGGAGTTGGCAATGGACAGGGAGGCCTGGCGTGCTGCAGTCCATGGAGTCACAAAGAGTCAGACATAACGGAGCAACTGAACTGAACTGAACTGACTGAATTCTTGAAAGTATGTCTAATACACACCCAGCGTGTGTGTTAGTCAGTCATGTCTAACTCTTTGTGATCCCATGGACTGTAGCCTGCCAGGCTCCCCTGTCTCTGGAATTCTCCAGGCAAAGGGACTGGTGTGGGTTGCCATGTCCTCCTCCAGGGGATCTTCCTGACCCATGAATCAAACCTGGGTCTCTTGCATTACAGGCAGGTTCTTTACTGCTGAGCCACCAGGAAAGCCCAGTATACAACCAGTGGTTCCCATTAAATTGCTGTCTGAGATCAGTATTTAGTCTGCAGGAAGTTGTGCTTGTTAGAGAATCACAGAATTAAGTACTTGGTAAAAGCTTGGCAAAGTGACCAATGTTAGATCCTTGGTGGTCTTGCTGACCCCAGAGCCTCACAACACAGAGACTGGGGACAACCATCAGGCGCCATGTGAGAGGATGCTGGTAATCCTACAAGACAAATTATGTTTTGCCAAGATATTTGATTAAAAAATTGAAAAAAAAAGTAAACAGATGATTGATAGGATTCAAGTTTAATTCCTTCAAGAAATGCAGATGTGCAAATTGATAGATGCTTTTCTGACATCTTTTTTAATGTGCTATAAGCTATGTTCTTGCATCCATTCCAAGCATGCTCACTCCTGCTCCATTTTCTCCATGCACTGTTTGTGTTTCACTTACATTTTCAGGAATATTTTAGTTAGAATAATCAAAGGAAGAAATAAATAACAGTTAATTGGGAAATGAACTAATTCTAGAGACACAGTGACAGTCTTTGTAGGAGGAGATGGCTGTGATTTAATTGTTCTTCCTCCAGAGACCATCAATAGAGTGGGTTTTGCCAGATCTCTTGAATCCATTGCTACTGTAAAGCTCTGTGGAGCAGGACTGTTGTCCCTCCAAATATAGTCCCTCTGTGTTGAAGGCCAAGAAACCCAGTGTCGGAATGAAACAAGGGAAGTCTGCCCAGGAACTTCTGCAAAGAACGATCCCTTTGATATAACTGCCTAAGAAAGAAGCACCACAATTGCTCTTTTACCAGTCATTTAAAATATTTGATTATAAATGAGTAATTGGTGGTAGCTTGTGATCAAGGAGGTTTACATTTCTATGTGTGCTTCCCAAAGGGAAATGTGGTAGGTTTGGCCTAAGCACAGATAAGTGAACATAAAATGTGAAGCTGTGATGTCTATCCCAGGCTCTAGTAGATGCACATCTGCCACTAAGATAAATATAGAAAGAATATATAGCAGCCTTTAAACTGGATCTGAAGCCCTCCTCAGAGTGCTCATGGATGACAAGGCCTGCCGGAGTATTTCCGTAGAATCCTGTGCTTTGATATACTCAATACTTACTAGAAAGAACCTTCATTAGTTACTTATTTTCTCCCTCATGTCGGGGAGATCTGCATCTTATTTCTTTATGCTCAGTGCTTAGCATATAGTGCTTGACACATAATAGGTGCTCACTATAAGTAAATAGTTGAGTTAATGAGTATTCCCACTAGTAAAATTATATTCAATATGGATACGTTTTACCAATGAGGACACTCACTGCTGATTTGCTGTCTACACCGCAAGGTAAATTTTATGTTCTTGATAAAGAAGTTGTGTGTTTACTTGGTGTAAGGTGTTCTGCTAATCACTGTAGAGGACACAGAAAGTGAAAGATGTAAGACTCCCTAACTTTATCCCCAGGCTTATGTGGAATGCTTCTCTTTAACTCACACTGAATCATCATCTCTCACTTCTTTGAGTACTTAGTGACTGGGGTACAGTAGGTACTGATAAAATGTTTGGTGAAGAAATGGATAATAAACCTACATGGTGCTTATGGTTGATCTGACATCGAAAGCTTGAGACTAACAACTTCAGTGTATTTATGAAATACTTGAAGCTCTCCTGGGCTTTATTTTGTCAGCTAATTGTAGTCAGCATTCTTAATATGTAACTGCAATAGAAACTTATTGAAGACAGGATATTAACTATTTCAATCTTGTTCATCACTGTATTCTCAGACTCACATACATAGTAGATTATTGTAAATATTTGCTGAATTGATGAAGTTTTAAATGTTTCATTTTAAGTTTTTATAGAGGAAATTTGAAAAATGAATAGCTATGATAGAAAACATGGAGCCAAAGAGAAATAGGACAGAATGTTTTAGGGGCTCACTGTGGTCAAGGTCATGTCTTGTTGTGGGGGCACAATGGTTTTATAAGTAAAATTCATAAATTTTAATAATAATATTTTGGATAGATCTTGAAGAGACAGGTAGAATTTCAACAGGTGTAGATATTCAGGAGAGCACTGACTTCTTTTTTTATTTTAACTGTTACTTCAAAGTTATAGAATACCTTGATTCAGAGACATGGAGTTTAAAAATTATACAGCATTCTTATCTTTATGTCTGCAGGGAAAACAAGTTATTTTTAAGGTGATTTTCTTAAAATCATGTGGAATGCTGATAAATGTTTTTCTTAAGATTTAAAAGTAAGGAGTTTTAGAATTTAATCATAGAATTAATGTTAAGTACTAAAACACATTCCTTTAAGGCTTTAAACTATTTTAGTACCAACAGAAGAATTTAGCTCCTTTTTAGAACTAAAGGCCATTTAAATCAATAAGATATCTGAGAAAAATAATTTTACTTTTTGTGATGTCATATTAAAAATAAGGTGCCTAAAATATTCACCTAACCTTGTAAGACACCTGTGTCTCCACAGAAAGATCAAAATCCTCGAAATCAAGGGCCCTCGCCCAGTGCCTGTGTCTATAGTTAGGAGGTTTCACAACCTGGAGAAGTCCACAAACTCATCTTCCTTATTGATGAAAAGGGGCTTATAGGAGAAAGAACCATGCCTCTCAAGCTTTAATGAGTCATGGACCACTTGCAAATTTTGTTAAAATGCAGGTTCTGATTTAGTACATCTGGGACAGGGCCTGAGATTCTGCATTTCCAGCGAACTCTCAGGTGATGACCATGTTGCTAGTTTCTGATGCCACTCTGAGTATCAAAGGATTAGAAATCTGTTGAGGCTTCCTGCTGCCCTAGGATCCTAGGCAAGGCTTTCAGTATGAAAACTTTGTTATCAGACATAACCTGGAATGATAATTCAACCACAGAAAGCTTCCGGAAGTCCTCTTACTGCATGTGCCCTGTGCTTTGCGTTACTTTACCACCTCGACTCATACAAGTAGTTTTCCCTGGATGTCTTTGGCGTATGGTAGACTCTTCTTCCTTCATTTCTCCATGACAAGTGCCAGATAGTCATGGTACTTATTTTAAATACCAGTGCTTAAAGTAATAAGCCTTGTGTGAATTTAGGTTCCTACAGGAATCTGGCCAACAGTTATTATATTGTCCATCAATCATAAATTCTAGTAATAATTTCTTGAGCTCTACTACCTATAGTGGCATAGGTTGAAAATGAAAGTCGCTCAGTCATGTCCAACTCTTTGCAACCCCATGGACTATACAGACCATGGAATTCTCCAGACCAGAATACTGGAGTTGGTAGCCTTTCCCTTGTCCAGAGGATCTTCCCAGCACAGGGATTGAACCCAGGTCTCCTGCATTGCTGGCGGATTCTTTACCAGCTGAGCCACCAGGGAAGCCCAAGAATATTGGATTGGGTAACCTATCCCTTCTCCAGGGGATCTTCCTGACCCAGGATATACATCACTATGCTTTAATTTGCAGGTGAGGATACTGAGGCTAAGAGAGATATAAGTGAAGTCTAGGGCCACCTACCCAGTTGTTGTTGTTTAGTTGCTGAGTTGTGTCTGACTCTTTGTGACCCCATGGACTGTAGCCCACCAGGCTCCTCTATCCATGAGATTTCCCAGACAAGAACACTGAATTGGGTTGCCATTTCCTTCTCCAGGGAATCTTCTGGACGAGGGATCGAACCCACATCTCCTACATTGGCAGGCATCTTTACCACTGAGCCACCAGGGATGCCCACCTAACCAGTAAGAGTAGCCAAGATTTGAACATAAGTCTTCCCAGGTCCCAAGTTTTGCTCTTTCTGCCACATCACACTGCCTCTCTGAGGGAGGCATACATAAGACTGGAAAGAGAAATGTTCAAAGATGTTCATGGCATATTATGGTCTTCAAGAAGTTTTTAATATAAGAGTAATTAGATAATACAAAGCATCTCCAAGTGAAGTACCCACTGGCTATTTTAGAAATAAATTTTGTGGTAATGCGGAAGTGAGAGGAAACTGTGTGCAAGAATGGCCTAGAAAGTCTTCCCAAAGAAGGCAACCTTTGAGTCAAGTCTTGACAAATGAGTGGGAACAAAGAGAGGTGCATCTGAGACAAGACCTTTTTCAGGTAATAAGAAGGGAGCCCATCATGACAAGCCTTTAATACCAGACTGAAGAATTTTCATTCCATCCTTTTATCAATGGGGGCCCTCTTAATGTTTATAAATAATATGTCAGCACTATACGGTGGAAGGAATAATAGAACTATACTTTAGAGGGGCTTTCCTGGTGGCTCAGCAGTAAAGAATCCCCCTGCCAATGCAGGAGACACAGATTAGATCCCTGGGTCAGGAAGATACCCTGGAGAAGAGAATGACAACCCACTCCAGTATTCTTGCCTGGAGAATCCCATGGTCACAGAAGCCTGGCAGGTTACAGTCCATGGGGCTGCAGAGTAGGACATGATTTAACAACTAACAACACCAAATACTTTAAAAGATAACTCTGGCTATTATAAACAGTGCTGCGATGAACATTGGGGTACATGTGTCTCTTTCAATTCTGGTTTCCTCGGTGTGTATGCCCAGCAGTGGGATTGCTGGGTCATAAGGTAGTTCTATTTGCAATTTTTTAAGGAATCTCCACACTGTTCTCCATAGTGGCTGTACTAGTTTGCATTCCCACCAACAGTGTAGGAGGGTTCCCTTTTCTCCACACCCTCTCCAGCATTTATTGCTTGCAGATTTTTGGATCGCAGCCATTCTGACTGGTGTGAAGTGGTACCTCATTGTGGTTTTGATTTGCATTTCTCTAATAATGAGTGATGTTGAGCATCTTTTCATGTGTTTGTTAGCCATCCGTATGTCTTCTTTGGAGAAATGTCTATTTAGTTCTTTGGCCCATTTTTTGATTGGGTCGTTTATTTTTCTGGAATTGAGCTGCATAAGTTGCTTGTATATTTTTGAGATTAGTTGTTTGTCAGTTGCTTCATTTGCTATTATTTTCTCCCATTCAGAAGGCTGTCTTTTCACCTTGCTTATAGTTTCCTTTGTTGTGCAGAAGCTTTTAATTTTAATTAGATCCCATTTGTTTATTTTTGCTTTTATTTCCAGCATTCTGGGAGGTGGATCATAGAGGATCCTGCTGTGATTTATGTCAGAGAGTGTTTTGCCTATGTTCTCCTCTAGGAGTTTTATAGTTTCTGATCTTACATTTAGATCTTTAATCCATTTTGAGTTTATTTTTGTGTGCGGTGTTAGAAAGTGATCTAGTTTCATTCTTTTACAAGTGGTTGACCAGTTTTCCCAGCACCACTTGTTAAAGAGATTGTCTTTACTCCATTGTATATTCTTGCCTCCTTTGTCAAAGATAAGGTGTCCATATGTGTGTGGATTGATCTCTGGGCTTTCTATTTTGTTCCATTGATCTATATGTCTGTCTTTGTGCCAGTACCATACTGTCTTAATGACTGTGGCTTTGTAGTAGAGCCTGAAGTCAGGCAAGTTGATTCCTCCAGTTCCATTCTTCTTTCTCAAGATTGCTTACATGGAAACAACCTAGATGTCCATCGGAAGATGAATGGATAAGAAAGCTGTGGTACATATACACAATGGAGTATTACTCAGCCGTTAAAAAGAATTCATTTGAATCAGTTCTGATGAGATGGATGAAACTGGAGCCGATTATACAGAGTGAAGTAAGCCAGAAAGAAAAACACCAATACAGTATACTAACACATATATATGGAATTTAGGAAGATGGCAATGACGACCCTGTATGTAAGACAGGGAAAGAGACACAGATGTGTATAACGGACTTTTGGACTCAGAGGGAGAGGGAGAGGGTGGGATGATTTGGGAGAATGACATTCTAACATATACTATCATGTGAATTGAATCGCCAGTCTGTGTCTGACGCGGGATGCAGCATGCTTGGGGCTGGTGCATGGGGATGACCCAGAAAGATGTTATGGGGAGGGAGGTGGGAGGGGGGTTCATGTTTGGGAATGCATGTAAGAATTAAAGATTTTAAAATTTAAAAAATAAAAAACTAAAATTAAAAAAAAAAAAAAGATAACTCTGGCAACTAAGTATGTGAAACTTACAAATTCTAAGCATGTGAAACTCTTCGAGCTAGAAGAGTTAGGAGTCAGCAAGATAGTTGGGTAGTTAGTTTCTTCATCTGTTAAAACAGGAAAAAATACTAACTACCTCATAGGTTTTTTTGAGAAATAGAGGAGATACAGTTTATAAAACACTTAGGGTGGCTGGCATATAATGTTAAAAAAACGTTGAGTTATCAAATCAGCTAGGTGTGAAAGTGAATGACCTTAAATTCTGTGTTTGTTTACACTTATCATTAGAGTCAGCTCTTCCTTTAGAGAGCCTCTTAGTACAGCGCCAGATGCATGGAATGTCATCATGGTTAGGCAGTGTGGCTGGTGTTGCCATCATCTTCCTCTTCTGCTCTTCCTCCAGGGAGGTGTGCGTTTGCGTCATCTTTTCTCTGACCTTACCATCACACGGCAGCACAATGACTTTCCTTTGACTTAATGTTGCACTGTTGCTTGCATCAATCTTTCCTCTGCTAATTCTACCTCCATTTACTATATGAGAAGTTTTCCTGAGGATGTGTTCTGCTTGTAGACACAAGAATGAAAGAAGAGCTGCAATTCTGAGAACAATTTTAAAATAAATGGGTGAGTCCAGGTTTTCTAAGAAAAAGAAACTCAAGGTGGAAATTCCCTGCAGAAGAACTTGACTGGGATTGATGTTTGGCATGTATCAACAGCTTTGGATTTTTCGAGGTTACTCCTGACTTCAAACCTGGACTCAACATACTAAAGTAAAAGGTATATTAGACATCTTTAGTTAGAGTTCAATGCAGAAGAAAAGGTATGATGTCGGGGAGGAGGGATAAAGTAGCAGTTAATCATTAGGTCCCCCAGTCCCCATGTTTTGTCCTCACCAAGTAGTCAGATTCCCTTATGCAAATCACTTTGTTTTTCTCACATGCAGGGTGAAAATACCATCTGTGTCTGTGCCTTTCATCTGGCATTCCATTCTACCAAAATGTGCCAGGCACTGGGCTAAGTGCTGTGATACAATAATAAGCAGAAATACACATGGTCCCTACCTTCATAGAATGTACAGACTAGGGGTATAGACAGATATTAATCAAATAATCTCACCCCCCCAAAAAAAAAAAAATCACACTGGCGCTAATGTAGCTATGACAGAAGCTACAACAGAGAAGTACAGGGTGCTCCAGAGGGAGACAAGAAAGGTACCCTTGAGGGAATGTGTGCTGAGCAGTAGTTGCTCATGTCACTCTAGGACAGTTGGTGTTACAGTCCAAGAAGAGAGAACTGCACATTCAAAAACCTTGGAAAGAAAGCCACTGTCCCAGGAACACAGAGCAAGAAGGAGGATGTGACTGTTGAAGCTGCAAAAGCAGCTGGGGGAATAACCAAGCCACGCCTGGCAGGTCCTTTCAAAGGATTGTTTTAAGGGGTTGTTGCCATCATCAAGTGAAACAAAGAGCCCAAGTTTATAATTTAAAATCTTTAAAAGTTATCAAATTCTAAACAAATCAAAGATAATTTAATTCTAATCATGAGTATTGTCTCTCTGGGTTATAATAAGAAATTATACCAAACATTATCATATAGTTTATAATAAGCATTTATTTTACTCATGGAATCAAAGTTTGGCTGTATATACTGGCTCATAAAATCCTCTCCAAAGAAAAGCCTAGGCATCTTATCTGTTTGGTACATATAATATTGGTGATTTCACAGAATCATAAACTCTTAGTTAGGACCTTCCTTGCTAACCTATGATGTTTCCACTATGTCTGATAACACTGAAATTGAGATCTTCTAAGGATGAGAACCTCCTAGCTGTCAAAGGCAATCCATCCTGTCTTTGAACTTGCTTCAGATTTCTCACTCATACTTTGGATCAAAACCTGTGAGACAGGAGACGGAGGAGGGTGGTAACCTCACAGTGTGCCAAGTGCTTCATGGCTGTAGTCGAATTTAACTCTCACAGGAGCCTTATGAGGCCTACCTTCAGTTTTATAGATGTGAAAACTGAGATGCAGAAAAGTGAGCTAATTTTTATTTGTCCAAGCCCATCTATTAAAAAGGGGCTTCCCTTGTGACTCAGATGGTAAGGAATCTGCCTGCTAATGTGGGAGACCTGGGTCAAGAAGGTCCCCTAGAGAACGGAACGGCAACCCACTTCAGAATTCTTGCCTGGAGAATGGACAGAGGAGGCTAGTGGGCTACAGTCTATGGGGCTGCAAAGAGTCGGACATGACTGAGTGATTAACACTTTCATATATTAAATAACTAGCAGAGCCTGACTCTGAGTACAAGCTGATTTGACTCCAAAGCCGAAGTTCTAAAGGTTCTAGAACTATACTTTAAAGCCACTTAAAAAATATTTTGATAGTTTCAGCATCTTTTGAAAATCTGATGAAATCCAAAGACCTATGCTCTAAAAAGGTGAAAAGTGAAAATATGCACAAAATTTTGCAAACAGCTCCAGTTTTGATGACTCACATAAGTAAAGATACCCATGCTATTATATTCATTGTTTACAACACGAGCTTCATTAGGACAGAGAACATTGTCTATCTTAATTGTTGACACAGCCCCAATACTGAGAACATTGTCTGGCACAGAGTAGGAGTTCAAAAAATAATTGTTGAATAAAATTAATTCCAAATGCTTGGGTCCATTAACCTAATTTCTTAGAGCAGGATGATAAAAGTACAGTATGGAAGGGTTGCCTTGGTATAAAATTCAAGAGAACCACAGAATGACTTCTGAGCCCTGACCTCAGACCCCAAGGGACCTTCTGAGTTCAGATTTGAGAAATTATAGGCCAATTTTATTTTGTTTTGCTTTTTTAACTTTAAAATCACTTTCTCTTCCTCCATTCTCAGAAAAGGATAATGTTTTTAAATAGTTTCTTTTTAAATTAGAATTTTAAGTACTCTAGTAAAAATAGCACTTGAGTAAGTTTTCAGGAAGTATTTGGGTTAAAAGTGAATAGATCACTTTATCTGATTGCTTCCCAGTGTCACCACTATATTATTTAAATGGATTTTGCTTGTTTTTTGAGGGGTGGTGAGAATTTTAGTACGCTTACGTGAATCTCTAAAGCTGAAGTAAATATTAGCTCTTGGTAAATGATTATAAAACTATTTTATGTTATTTCTCTCAAGTTTTAAAATAGCTGAAAAGATAGTTTTCCATTCCAAGAGACTGGGTCTGCATAGTTGGTAGTTCTTAGCACTCCCACTGAATCTTTCCCAAAAGGCAACACTCAGAAAGTATGATACCAAATCCTTTTCAGCTAGTGTGTTTAGTTGAGATAAACTGATAATCACATATAGTACTCAGTCCCCTAATGTGTGTATGGGATAAGTAATACATATCCATATAAACCCCTGTAGATGAGGAAAGGAATGCTTTAAGAGACAAAAACAGTAAGTGGTAGAGCTGGGATGTTATTTAGTGCTCCATAACAGGAGAAAAATACAATGGAAGTGGAATCCTGAGAGGCTAACCGTTCCATGGTGTTCAGGCAAGATGGTATTCAGGAGACAGGGGAAGACAGGGACACAAGCTCAACTGTCCGAATCATCTTGGCAAGAGGACTGGTCCCTACATGGTGGGAGCAATAATGCAAGAAGGAATGGATATGAGGGTCACTTTTGAAAAGGAAATCAATAGACTTTTTTTCCCTCTCTCTGTTTTTCTCTTATTTTGAACACTGGGGTCTTGCCTGATATCACGTGAGGCACTAAGGAAGTTCAAGTCATGTTAGTATCTTTTCCATGCAGATTTTTCTTGTCTCTGCCTTCCATCTGTGAGACACAGAGGCAGCTGGAAATAAGCTTAGTCTGAGGCTCCTTCTCCACACTTCTTGGTGTGAATCGTTGGTTAGACTTGATCCCCTGTTTATAAAAGCAATATAATTAGTCATATGATAGAATATATAGAAAATGGAAATTTAAAAGACATGACCCATAATTCCGCTATTCTAAAAATGGTCATAAATACATTTTTGGTGTGCTTTCTTATCTTTTTTTTTTACTATGCATTAAAATTTTTAAAAATTGTAATATAGCATATACCACACCATTTTGTGCTCTACATTTTTGATTTGCAGCAGTATACTTGATTGATTATCAAAATGCCATGGGACTAGATATTTTAAGGTAATTTGTGTTGAGATATAAGACAAGGCCAAGGACAGCCTTTGAAAGCCCCATCAGAGAACGAAAAGAGGGTATTTTAAGTTCATCAAAGATTGAGAGTAGCTTTTGGTATGTTCTGTCCTTCTCTGCAACAGACACATTTCTGGTGCTTAGTAAGTATTTTCCTGTGATTGATTAGAGTTGAGTCATCTTGGTGGAGCAGCATGCCGAGAAGGTAACCACACCTGGCTGTCTCTGTTGTACCCAGTCTGTTTAAACAGGTCCGTGTCATAAGACACAGCGTGATAATGATGTGCTCTCGGAGGTTGGCCAGAGGCCACCGTGTGCTTTGATAAACATCAAGCTCTGGAGAAATAAGAAAATGGGAAATCTCAGGACAACCTCTATATATTCACACATACACACACGTATACTCTCTAACAGTAAAGAACCACCCCACCGCACCCCCAGGAAGGCTATACAGAGCAGGCGTAAAAGCCAAGCAATGCCCTTTTATTCCCTTATTTCAAAGGAGCATCAGCATAAGGAACCTTCAAGGGAAGCTACTACTGATGCAATTTTAGAAATCTGCTTTGCCTTTAAAAGTAGAATTGTACCAATTTTGAAAGATGATCAGACAAAGGATAGCTTGTTTCCCCAAGCCAGAGGACCACCTGAAGGGGAGTTTCAGGACTTCATGCTGTCGCTGCCTTCCTGGCAGAGCCCTCTAACTTTGGCCCAAGACTGTAACCCCTAAATTCAGTTTGCCTCTTTGTACTTACCATCATCCATCATAGTCCTTCTGCTAAAAGGACAATCACCTCCAGGAAATAGCCACAGCAGAGAGATATCCCCCCAACATTAGAGCTTCGGTGGAGACCAAGGGACACGAGTCAGGAGGAAAAGTGTGTCCTTCCAACTTGAGTCTTAGAATCGGAAAGTTCTCTATGATGCAGCAACTTGAAATACTAATCTCTCAACAGGGACTTCCCTGATGGTCCGGTGGTTAAGACTCCACCCTTCCATTACAGGGGTCATGGGTCTGATCCCTGACTGGGGAACTAAGATCCCACATGCCATGTGGAGCAGCCAAAAAAAAAGGCGGGGGGGAGGAATATTAATCTCTCAATAATTGAAGAAGGTTTAGCAAAGGAAAATAGTTCTGTGTTTCTTTTTCTCTTCATGGGTGTTTTCCCCCAATATCATCTTCCCCTTCTTCTTACCCAGCTCTGCATCTTGCCAGCCTTAGCACAGTTTTTTCTGCTATGTGTGTGAGTCTACTCTTGCTCTGATTCAGCTGACCCTACTCGCTTCCCACCTTCTGCACACCTCTTTCCTAACACCTGTACCACAGCCCTGTAATTGTAACTACCTTCAACTTTCCCTGTGATAAATCATACTGTTGAGAAGAGGGATAGTGTCTTATTTATCTTGGGGCATTTGGTGCCTGGCATGAAATATACACTGGAACTATTTTACTAAGAAAGAGTTAAAGAAACTGTAACATGAATTAATTAGTGGCTTTGTTTCTATGACAAACAAAACATCAGCAGAAAAAAAATCATATTTAAATTATACTATTACATAGGAACACATTTTGATAAATCATTCTTTCAAACCTGAAAGAGGACCCTCCTCTTGTTGCCCAGCCCTAAGTCCTGAAGTTTGTCTTCCCAATCACCTCCAAGTTCCACTCATACCAATATCTAGGGCTCTAGAGAGCTATCACTGCAGATGGTGACTGCAGCCATGAAATTAAAACACCCTTACTCCTTGGAAGGAAAGTTATGACCAACCTAGACAGCTTATTAAAAAGCAGAGATATTATTTTGCCAGCAAAGGTCCCTCTAGTCAAGGCTATGGTTTTTCCAGTGGTCATGTATGGATGTGAGAGTTGGACTGTAAAGAAAGCTGAGCACTGAAGAATTGATACTTTTGAACTGTGGTGTTGGAGAAGACTCTTGAGAGTCCCTTGGACTGCAAGGAAATCCAACCAGTCCATCCTAAAGGAAATCAGTCCTGAATATTCATTGGAAGGACTAATGTTGAAGCTGAATCTCCAATACTTTGGCCACCTGATGCGAAGAGCTGACTCATTTAAAAAAACCCTGATGCTGGGAAAGATTGAAGGCAGGAGGAGAAGGGACAACAGAGGATGAGATGGTTGGATGGTATCACCAATTCAATGGACATGAATTTGAGTAAACTCTGGGAGTTGGTGAGGGTCAGGGAGGCCTGGCATGCTGCAGTCCATGGGGTCGCAAAGAGTCAGACACAACTGAGCAACTGAACTGACTGACTGAGAGAGCTATGTTGCTACCTTCTCAAATTCTTAGTGCTTCTCTCTTTATGGGATGTATTCTAATGTCATTGCTCCTCTTGGCACCACTTTCCATTCTTTAAAGTATAGATTAAAGGTCTTACGTTAGGAATAAAGAGGGAAAACATTCTATCATATTCTTGGTGTACTGAGCTGAATTTATCCAAGAAGTCATATGTGGGTTAAATATATAAGCAGTGCAATTGCATTATTAATCTCACACTCTTACTCCTCCTCAGTTTGTTCAGTTCAGTTCAGCCGCTCAGACTCTTTGCCACCCCACGGACTGCAGCACGCCAGGCCTCCATGTCCATCACCAACTCCTGGAGCTTACTCAAATTCATGTCCATCGAGTCAGTGATGCCATCTAACCACCTCATCCTCTGTCATCCCCTTCTCCTCCCGGCTTCACTCCTTCCTACCATCAGGGTCTTTTCAAATGGCCCTAAGTTTGTGGGCCATAGTTATTTCTGAACTTTATTTTAGTATCCAACTGTTGCATGATGCCAGATGGGAAGCAATTGTATATAAAAATGGGGACTGAATCCAGGACAGCTCATGCTCAAAAGACCTAGACTCCTTTGTGTTCAGATTTCTGGAAACAGTTTTAAAGACAACATTAGGTGTGAGGGTTGCAAGGTGCGTGATCAGCTCATGGACATTCTTCTCATTGATTGGTGGTGAGGTAGTTCAGTTCAATTCAGTTCAGTCGTTCAGTGATGTCCTGTGAATTCAGTGCAACCCGTATATTGATTCAGTTCAGTTCAGTTCAGTTCAGTCATTCGTGTCCGACTCTTTGGGACCCCATGAATCACAGCATGCCAGGCCTCCTTGTCCATCACCAACTCCCGGAGTTCACCCAAACTCATGTGCATTGAGTCGGTGATGCCATTCAGCCATCTCATCCTCTGTCATCCCCTTCTCCTCCTGCCCCTAATCCCTCCCAGCATCAGGGTCTTTTCCAATGAATCAACTCTTCGCACGAGGTGGCCAAAGTACTGGAGTTTCAGCCTCAGCAGCAGTCCTTCCAATGAACACCCAGGACTGGTCTCCTTTAGGATGGACTGGTTGGATCTCCTTGCAGTCCAAGGGACTCGCAAGAGTCTTCTCCAACACCGCAGTTCAAAAGCATCAGTTCTTCTGTGCTCAGCTTTCTTCACAGTCCAACTCTCACATCCATACATGACTACTGGTGAAACCATAGCCTTGACTAGACGGACCTTTGTTGGCAAAGTAATCTCAGTCATGAACCTTCTGGTTCCAGCATACCATCTTAATAATGACGGGCCTCTCTGTGGGCAGGCTCAGACATTTAAAAAACAGATACTGTGGAACATCAATACAAAATTTACCAAGGAATTCATCACAGGATTTCTTTAATGAGTGAGCTTTCCTTTCATATTCAGATTCTAATTTGAGTCAACGTAAAGGAAATATATCCACTCTTGTTCAAGATAAGAAAAGGAGATTAGAAAATCAAATCTGATACAGATGAGGATAGGTCTCTAATAACAGACAAATTCCACTAAGGGATTGAATGATCCATTTTAATAACACAAGCAATTTTTTAAAAAAGAAAAGAAAAATACCCAAAATTAGCAATTACATTTATTTTCAATCAAGGCAAAAATATATAGGTTCTAGAAATATCAGGCAATTAATTAGTTAAAATCTCCACGATAATTTTTGAAAGAATTATTAAAAGATGTTTAGGAGCATGAAGAAATAGAGGTGGTTGATAACCCAGATGCAGAATGGGTCCCCGAAGAACGCTTGGGCCAATGGTGTTAAACTTTTTAACTGAAGGCACAGGAGGCATGCTTACAAAATTTGAGGTTGATTCAAAACTAATGAAGATACTTTTTGTTTTTTAATGCCCTTCAGCCTCTCTCTGTGGAGAAAGGATTTCTCATTTCCTCCAGGCTCCCTGGTTTTCACAAGGGGCCTTAAATTGTCCTCTCTTTGGTGCTCAAAGCATGTACTTTTACCCCTTTAACTGCCACTGCTGCTAAGTCGCTTCAGTCATGTCCAACTCTTTGCGACCCCATGGACTGAGCCTACCAGGCTCCTCTGTCCATGGCTCCATTTTCCAGGCAAGAATACTGGAGTGGGTTGCCATTGCCTTCTCCTGCCCCTGACTAACAAAGCAAAATATGCGTATTTCAGGTTCTTTTGAGGGGAGGTGGGAAACAACTTTGAATTATCTGCTGTCCAATTCTTATCGGATCCAAGTTGTTGTAACAACAATAATTTCTAAAATGATTGCCTAAAAAATATACATTCACTTCTCTAGACATTCTAAATTTTTTCTTTGGCAAAATTTAGATGATCATTTATTCAGTTTCTTATTCAATCATTTATTCAACCAGTTGCTACTGATTTTCTTCTATGTGCCAGGCCTTGTGGTGGGTTACATAGAATGTGTGTGAAATAAACATGGTCCAGACACAACAATCTACCAAGAAGAAGAAGTAATGCATAGGTGAATGAGCAAATAACTAGGTGAATACAAATTTAGAAAGTACTAGTGCTTTCCTTGTAGCTCAGTTGGTAAAGAATCTGCCTGCAATGTCAGAGACCCGGGTTTGATTCCTGGGGCAGGAAGATCCCCTGGAAAAGGAACTGGCAACCTGCTCCAGTATTCTTGCCTAGAGAATTCCATGGAAAGAGGAGATTGGTGGGCTACAGTCTGTGGGATTGCAAGAGTCGGCCACGACTTAGCAACTCAACCACAACCATCATAGAGCCAACAAATGGGGTGCTGCTTCCACTTAGTGAAAGTGAACAGGATGGTGCATCTGAGATTACATCAGTTAAACTGATGCTTGCAAGCTGAGACGGAGCCAGCAATGGGAAGGACTCCATGAAGAACATTCCAGGCTGAGGAGCAGCACATGTAGAAAGAAGACTCTAAGGCAGCCAAGTCTAGAGACGGCGAGTGAGGAGATTGTTATGAGGTGGAAGTGGTGAGCTGGGAATAGATCGCACAGGACCTCATGGGCCAAGTAAGAAGTCCAGAATTTTTTCCAGATAGAATAGAAAACTTGGAGTACTTTAAGCAGGGATATGATATGATTCAACACATAGCTTAAAGATCACAGAGGCTAGCATACTAAAATCATGTTTTCTAGGGGACCCTCCTAGAATTAATTTTCCTAAATAGTGCTTTGTTATCACACTATTATTGACATTGAAGTGTCAGTTAAGAAACCATGGCCCATATCCAGTATCATTGAGGATGCTGATTCTTTTTGAGAACCCAGGAAAATTTTCCCTGGTGGGGTGGTTAGAGTTCCTCAATACCTGGTAATCTATGTTTATCTTGAGTAACTGCCCTGTTTTTAATATTATGGATATATTAAATCTCATAATTGATCTCATTTCCTTTTTGTCTTGTCTGTTAGGAATCTTAAGCCACATTTTTAGCCACCTCCTGCAAATATGCAGGGTTGTGTGATTTGTGTGTCTGTAAACTTGGCTTTCTTAATGTTTCCACCCATCCTTTACCTTTTTCCAAGCATACTTAACTGTTTATTTTATACTTTTAGAGTATAGGTATTTTCACTAGCTACCTTAAAGAACAAAGCAAGATTAAACTGTTGTATTAAACCATTCAATATCATGGTAATCCAAGTCTATACCCCAACCAGTAAAGCTAAAGAAGCTAAAGTTGAACGGTTCTGTGAAGACCCACAAGACCTTTTAGAACTAACCCCCCAAAAAGATGTCCTTTTCATTATAGGGGACTGGAATGCAAAAGTAGGAAGTCAAGAAACACCTGGAGTAACAGGCAAATTTGGCCTTGGAGTACAGAATGAAACAGGGCAAAGTCTAATAGAGTTTTGCCAAGAGAACGCACTGGTCATAGCAAACACCCTCTTCCAACAACACAAGAGAAGACGGTCAATACCAAAATCAGACTGATTATATTCTTTGCAGCCAAAGATGGAGAAGCTCTATACAGTCAGCAAAAACAAGACTGGGAGCTGACTGTGGCTCAGATCATGAACTCCTTATTGCCAAATTCAGACTTAAATTGAAGAAAGTAGGGAAAACCACTAGACCATTCAAGTATGACCTGAATCAAATCCCTTTATACAGTGGAAGTGAGAAATAGATTCAAGGGACTAGATCTGATAAACAGAGTGCTTGATGAACTATGGATGGAGGTTCATGACATTGTACAGGAAACAAGGATCAAGAACATCCCCAAGAAAAAGAAATGCAAAAAAGCAAAATGGCTATCTGAGGAGGCCTTACAAACAGCTGTGAAAAGAAGAGAAGCGAAAAGCAAAGGAGAAAAGGAAAGATACACCCATTTAAATGCAGAGTTCCAAAGAATAGCAAGGAGAGATAAGAAAGCCATCCTCAGTGATCAGTGAAAAAACTAGAGGAAAACAATAGGATGGGAAAGACTAGAGATCTCTTCAAGAAAATTAGAGATGTGAAGGGAACATTTCATGCAAAGATGGGCTCAATAAAGGACAGAATGGTATGGACCTAACAGAAGCAGAAGATACTAAGATGAGATGGCAAGAATACACAGAAGAACTATACAAAAAGATCTTCACGACCCAGATAATCATGATGATGTGATCACTCACCTAGAGCCAGACATCCTGGAACACGAAGTCAAGTGGGCCTTAGGAAGCATCACTACGAACAAAGCTAGTGGAGGTGATGGAATTCCAGTGGAGCTATTTCAAATCCTGAAAGATGATGCTGTGAAAGTGCTGCACTCAATATGCCAGCAAATTTGGAAAACTCAGCAGTGGCCACAGGACTGGAAAAGTCAGTTTTCATTCCAATCCCAAAGGCAATGCCAAAGAATGCTCAAACTACCACACAATTGCACTCATCTCACACGCTAGTAAAGTAATGCTCAAAATTCCCCAAGCCAATCTTCAACAGTATATGAACTGAACTTCCAGATGTTCATGCTGGATTTAGAAAAGGCAGAGGAACCAGAGATCAAATTGCCAACATCTGTTGGATTATCGAGAAAGCAAGAGAGTTCCAGAAAAACACCTATTTCTGTTTTATTGACTATGCCAAAGCCTTTGACTGTGTGGATCACAATAAACTGTGGAAAATTCTGAAAGAGATGGGAATACCAGACCACCTGACCTGCCTCTTGAGAAATCTGTATGCAGATCAGGAAGCAACAGTTAGAACTGGACATGGAACAACAGACTGGTTCCAAATAGGAAAAGGAGTACATCAAGGCTGTATATTGTCTCCCTGCTTATTTAACTTCTATGCAGAGTACATCATGAGAAACGCTGGGCTGGATGAAGCATAAGCTGGAATCAAGATTGCCTGGAGAAATATCAATAACCTCAGACATGCAGATGACACCACTCTTATGGCAGTAGGTGAAGAAAAACTTAAGAGCCTCTTGATGAAAGTGAAAGAGGAGAGTGAAAAAATTGGCTTAAAGCTCAACCAGAAAACTAAGATCATGGCACCTGGTCCCATCACTTTATGGCAAATAGATGTGGAAACAGTGACAGACTTTTTTTTTTTTTTGACTCCAAAATCACTGCAGATGGTGACTGCAACCATGAAATTAAAAGATGCTTACTCCTTGGAAGAAAAGTTATGACCAACCTAGACAGCATATTAAAAAGCAGAGACATTACTTTGCCAACAAGGTCCATCTAGTCAAAGCTACGGTTTTTCCAGTAGTCATGTATGGATGTAAGAGTTGAACTATAAAGAAAGCTGAGCACTGAAGAATTGATGCTTTTGAACTGTGGTGTTGGAGAAGACTCTTGAGAGTCCCTTGGACTGCAAGGAGATCAAACCAGTCCATCCTAAAGGAAATCAGTCCTGAATGTTCATTGGAAGGACTAACGTTGAAGCCGAAACTCCAATACTTTGGCCACCTGATGCGAAGAACTGACTCATTTGAAAAGACCCTGATGCTGGGAAAGATTGAAGGCAGGAAAAGAAGGGGATGACAGAGGATGAGATGTCTGGATGGCATCACTGACTTGATGGACATGAGTTTGAGTAAACTCCAGGAGTTGGTGATGGACAGGGAGGCCTGGTGTGCTGCAGTCCATGGGCTCACAAAGTGTTGGAGACGACTGAGCGACTGAACTGAACTGAAATGAAAACTGTTGGAAGAGAAAATCAGGAATTAAAAGTGTCAATAATTCCTTGGGGCTTCACAGGTGATGCTAGTGGTTAAGAATCCAGCTGCCAATGTCAGGGACGCAGGAGATGACGCTTTGATTCCGGGGTCAGGAAGATTCCCCTGCATGAGGAGATGGCAGCCCACTCCAGTATTCTTGCCTGTAAAATTCGATGGACAGAGGAGCCTGGCCATCTACAGTCCATGGTGTTGCAGAGTCGAATATGACTTATTGACTAAACAACAACACAACAGTAATTTTAATAAGCTTAAAAAGCTGCTCTTAAGTTTGAAAGGTCATTTGTTAATTATAGGATAGAGAACACTCATTTAACAACAGATCTTATGGAAACACAGAAACACCACTTATGTTGACTCTAACATAGTCTGAGGTGATAGAGACAGCCTCCCACATAGCACTTAACATTCGTCTAATAGTGAGTTTTTTTTTTCTGTCTTCCCTGCCAGACTGTCCCTTGAGACAAGGACAAATACATCGCATTCACCATTGTATCTTTCATACTTACTGCAGTGCTGTGCAGGCATTAATTAATTAATTCACATTAATACCATGCTGAATTAATGATTGAGTAAATATAGATTAAAAAAATAAAACCTCTCATTATCTCAGACTGGATCAACAAGAGTGCAATCCCCTGAGAGCAGGAGGTACCCACACCCTGTACCATATACTATTTTGCTTGGCCATGTCTAGAGCTTAAGTTTAGGGTAAGAACAGTATTTTTAAAGAGATACTGACAGACTGGAGCAGATCCAAAAGACAGCAATCAGCTTGCTAAATAGTTAGAAGTTGTGTGGTTTGATGGAAAATGTTTAACCTATGAAAGGAGAGTCTTATAAGAGGTTGGTTTTCTAAAAATATCTGAAGAACAGGCACATGGAAGAAGGAACAGATTTGTCCTAATTCCAAATGACAGAATTAGAACCAATGGATTGAAATTATAAGCAAATCTTTCTTAAATAGCTTGTAGTCCTCAGTGAGGTAATACACCTCATATTTGTTGGGTAGAACATTCATTCATTGATCTGACCATGACTTGTATCATAATTGGGTGGTTGGATTGGAAGATTTTTAATATCTTTTCCAAATCCAAGATATAAAAACGTTATGTGCGTAATAGTTGAAATGAACAAATGGACTCCATATTAGCATGTAACAATCTAATCTAATTAATGTGTCACACAACCAATATTTACAGGTATTAACATGACTGTTAATACTAAAGTTTTTGCATTAGTCATGAAACTGTTTCTGAAGGCAGTAGGTTTTGACAGGGTGAAAGAGTAGGAAAGCACACAGTTCCAGATCTTTGAAACAACTTATAAAAGTGAAAGAATTTTGGTTTGGCTGAAATGGATGAGTGTAGGCAGTGAGCCCAGGACAAGTCAGGCCAAATCGCTGGCCATATGAACTAGATCTGATGGCTGGATCCCCAGGGGATGGAATGAGGGCAGAGAATACGCTCTGAAAGGCCTACAGAGATGAAGTTAACTAAAGAGAGCAACGAGGGCTAGACCAAAAAAAAAAAAAAACAAAAGAAATCCATTACCACCCAGAAGTTTTTGCAGTAAGATCTGGACTTCAAGTGGGAGACATGGCCCAAGGTGGAAAAACTGAATCAGAAGAGAATGAAGCCTTTTGTGCATGGTTCTGGTCATGGCTGTGAATGTTAATATCCCGGCTTGCTTGCACTGGTCATCAGGCCTGTGATGTATGCATATTGGAAAGGTTTATTGACAAAAAAATGGGGCACATACATCACAAATCAACTGGTAGAAATTCTTGAAATGAGCCTGAGAGCCCACAGGAAGCTTTGATATGAAACCACAACCTTTGGATTCAAGTAGTTTCAAAAGCAACCCTCCAGATTGGTTCTGCTTTCTTTCAACCAACCACTTGTATCTCAAACATTTTCCTACTTGGCAGAACTGCCTTAGCGCCCTCTGAACAGGCTGATGAGGAGGCTGGAATGTGCATGAAGGAACAGAAGGAGCAGCAGACAGATGAAAGCACAATGAGACATTCCTGGCTTCTGTAAAAGCGCTCCTCACTTTCTGCCACGTGGACACAAAATTCTGTTGAGCGCTAATCTGGGATCATTTATCAAAAGATTTAAAAATTTTAAATACCAAAAGTTTTGTTTAGAAGTCAAATTTCAGAGTTTTGGCTGTATTTGGAGTGTTTGCCTTAGGAAGAAATGCCATCGAAGAGGCCAGCCAATATGCAGAGTTAGTCTTGAGGACGAGTAGAAAGCAGAGGGCAAACAGCCTACCCTTCAGAAGAGAGTTGTTATACAGAGAGGCCGTCAGGCTGCCTCTTCACTGTAGGATTGGGTAAGGAATGGGTGGATCTCCAGCTCTCAGTCTGAAGTTACTCCAGAAGCAGGCATAGTTCTCACTGGTCTAATTAAAGGCTCTGGGCTGTGTATGTTACTCTAACGGCACCTTGATCTCAACCACTGCAAGAATTCAGTTACCCTATACCCATATTTCCATCACATACAATTAAATAGGATTAAGATGATTTTCAGTATATTCTTCCTAAAATTTTCTCCCTTATCCAATTTCCCCAGCACCCTTTTAGTGCCACAGTTTTCCCTTTCCTGTCCCTCGTGTGTAATAGTGGAAAGAGTTAAAACATCATCAGCTTGGAGATACACAGAAGCTCTACACTTGGTTGCTGTATCACCTGGGACATTTGTTCACCTCTGGGAGTCTTAATTTCCTTTTTGACAAAATCATATCTATAGGATAGCACAGAGAGTTTCCATGGAGTTAATTAAAGATGTGACATGTAAATGGCATAAGGGTTAGCACCCAGGGGGTTCTTAGCTTTGTTACCCACTCTCCCTTTTCCATTCCCCTGTTCACTGTTCTTGTTGGTTTCCAATATTGATTTGTTTATCCCATCCCTGAATAGTCTGAGGGAAGATTGTTCTTAATGACCAAATTAGGAAAGAGGAAAAGCAGGTGAAAACGAAAAACTAGTACCATCCATTTTCCTCACTTTTGAAGGCACTGGAAAGGAGGAAATCCAGCATCTTGGGTTTTCAGCACTCTCTCCCTCTCCGATTCATTTGGTCCTCACCCACTCACTCACCAGTGAAGAGGAAGACCTCTGTCCACGAGACGCACGGAGAACATTTCAGCCCAGGGAAAATTATCAGCAGTTTCTTGATTTTACATTTACAACAAGCAGAACTGCCCACCCAGTGGTGATTCTTTTAACACTGGGGCCAAATGATAAAAGAATTCATTGAAAGAGCTTAGGATTCATAGCAAAACATTAGCATAAAATAAGATATTAACGATGCTAGTGAGAAAATAATGCTACTTACCTGCCTTAAATATGGTTCTGAACACACACAAAGGCAAAACCATGGTGAACAGTTGTATAGATTTGTAAATACTACTCTAACCAATGGGCTTCCCAGGTGGCGCAGCAGTAAAGAATCTGCCTGACAATGCAAGAGATGCAGGAGACAGAAGTTCAATCCCTGGGTTGGGAAGATCCCCTGGAGGAGGAAATGGCAACCCACTCCAGTATTCTTGCCGGGAAAATCCCATGGACAGAGGAGCCTGGTGGGCCACAATCCATATGGTCACAAAGAGTCAGAAACGACTGAGCATACACACACTTGAACCATAAAAAAATAAGTTGGATGTGACACAGGGAAGACAAAGATGTTATACATGGTCCTTCATAAATCCCTTTACTCAGACTGATTTTTAGAGAAATTGGGCTGTCTTCTAAATTGTCTGTCTTTTACTCAGGGAATTCAGATTCCCTTTTTCCTCTAATTTGCATAAAATTCTTGTTCTTCATTGCCATCTCCTATGAAATACTATGTTTCACATTTTGTATCTGTTTACATATATCAAAGAATACATATTTATGATCTTGATGTTTTCAGAACAAAACACCTCAGGACTTTCAGTATTCATGTGTTCATTATTGTGCAAAGGAAGCATTATGATTTTTTCAAATGGTAACCTGGCCAGGATACACTGCAGTGCTTTAGTAAGAATCATTCCTATTTATTTTTTAAATGCAGCCACATCAGTATCAAACTACAAGGTTGGTACTGAGAATGGTCAGTCTTTTTTTAATTGTTCAGTTCAGTTCAGTTCAGTCGCTCAGTCGTGTCCGACTCTCTGCGACACCATGAACAGCACACCAGGCCTCCCTGTCCATCACCAACTCCAGGAGTTCACTCAGACTCACGTCCATCAAGTTCATGGAGTTCACGTCCATCGAGTCAGTGATGCCATCCAGCCATCTCATCCTTGGTCGTCCCCTTCTCCTCCTACTCCCAATCCCTCCCAGCATCAGAGTCTTTTCCAATGAGTCAACTCTTCGCATGAGGTGGCCAAAGTACTGGAGTTTCAGCTTCAGCATCATTCTTTCCAAAGAAATCCCAGGGCTGATCTCCTTCAGAATGGACTGGTTGGATCTCCTTGCAGTCTAAGGGACTCTCAAGAGTCTTCTCCAACACCGCAGTTCAAAAGCATCAATTCTTTGGCACTCAGCCTTCTTCACAGTCCAACTCTCACATCCATACATGACTACTGGAAAAACCATAGCCTTGATTAGATAGACCTTAGTCGGCAAAGTAATGTCTCTGCTTTTGAATATGCTATCTAGGTTGATCATAGCTTTCCTTCCAAGGAGTAAGCGTCTTTTAATTTCATGGCTGCAGTCACAATCTGCAGTGATTTTGGAACCCAAAAAAATAGTCTGACACTGTTGCAACTGTTTCCCCATCTATTTCCCATGAAGTGATGGGACTGGATGCCATGATCTTCGTTTTCTGAAATGTTGAGCTTTAAGCCAACTTTTTCACTCTCCTCTTTCACTTTCCTCAAGAGGCTTTTTAGTTCCTCTTCACTTTCTGCCATAAGGGTGGTGTCATCTGCATGTCTGAGGTTATTGATATTTCTCCTGGCAATCTTGATTCCAGATTGTGTTTCTTCCAGTCCAGCGTTCTCATGATGTACTCTGCATATAAGTTAAATAAGCAGGGTGACAATATACAGCCTTGACCTACTCCTTTTCCTATTTGGAACCAGTCTGTTGTTCCATGTCCAGTTCTAACTGTTGCTTCCTGAAAGCAACTATATATCATTTCCTGTGTTTCCTTCCCTTTGCTTGGTTTTCCAGAACATATCCAAGGTTTGCAAGGTCCTTTCTTCTTGCTCTCTCTACTCTTCTATACTCTCCCATTGAAAAGTAATAACTGGTGGGTATTTACAGCAAGGACATTCTCAGCACTAGACTATCAAACCAAAGGTGTCCACAAGGTGGCTGACATCTTTATCTCCATCAGACAGAAGCCAGTGCTGGATCTGAGCTGGGGGAGTAGACCTCCAGAGTATCTAATATTGCAGTGGAGTGCTAAGCCTTTCTGCCATGCATGCCCAGGCTTCCTGCATAAGCGGCACTAGATATTAGATCCCTTTCACTGTCCACAGAAGATCCCTTGGAGTAGAAAAACTCTGATCAAATCCTAAATAAAAATGGAAAAAGAACACCATGACTCATGAGAGCTTCCTTTTCTTTCCTGTATCAATGCTGACTTGAAAACCTGACCCTTACCTCCTCTTTGCATGATTATCGGAAGAGGTTCACAATTGCTATGAGAGAGAATATATTCCAGTGAAGGTCCAAGGGATCTTTATTAACGTGTTCATTTACCTAATAGGGCTTCCCTGGTGTCTCAGACAGTAAAGAATCCACCTGCAATGTGGGAGACCTGAGTTCAATCCGATCCCTAGGTGGGGAAGATCCCCTGGAGCAGGGAACGGCTACCCACTCCAGTATTCTGGAGTACTCCAATATTCTTGGAGTACTGGAATACTCCAGTATTCTTGCCACTTATGGACAGAGGCTGCAGTCCATGGGGTGACAAAGAGTCAGACAAAACTGAGTGACTTTCACTTTTACCTAGTAAGATATTTATGCGAAATGAGCTGCTTCCCAGAATTGCAGACGGTTCCACAGGGAAAGACGTTAGGTCTGACACACACAGCAAGAATCAAGGCCCTAATTTAAGCCCTGTTGAACTTTCAATTGAGAGTTTTTCATTATTAGGATTCGAAATCCCAGGCCAGGCTATATTTAAGTTTGAGTCAGCCAACTATAAGAACAACTTGGCCATATGCCTCTTTTTCAAAGAACTTTATTCCTTCAGCCGCAGGCTCAGAATTTGATAACATGTTTTCTATGGATTTTTTTTTTCCTCTTCACATCAAACAATATTAGAGAGAAAAAATAGAGGGAAAACGCTAATTATTCCCATATGTATACTCAGATATAGCCAAGTGGAATTACTGGCAGTTTCCTTAAACACACACTCTGGTTCCAGATCTCCACACATGTGGGCACAGACCCTCCTCAGGCTCTACTTGTCAGAATCCCACCCTTTTTTTTTTTTTTTTCAAATCCCACCCAAAGGTCTCTTTCTCTGTGTGGCCTGCTCTCATCATCTCAGTCAAAAATAATATTGATTCCTCTAACATTGCTCTTGTGTCTTTTTGAGGCCCCTTTCCTGTAAGCCTGTATTAGCACTTCTGCATAACTCCTCTATTGATCACAAGCAGCTTGGTGAGAGCAGCTTTGCATGAATCTGCATTTTTACAGTGATTCCTGGCAGTGTCTTAAATGAGACAGGTACTTTCAAAATATCAATATTTTGCCTCTGGGTGGTTAAAAAATTGGGGAAGTGGAAAATTTAAAGGGGTAGATATTCAACAAAGACGCTGACCTCTGCCAGTCTCCTCTGTAAGAGCTCTCAACCTCCCATGCCGAGGGTCAGGGGCCTGGAGTGTGTTTACTCAGGGCGTTAAAGCACCTCAAGTTTACTCTTCACTGGAAAAGCTTTATTTATTTCTTTGTAATGAAGGGTGGTCATTTATACTCAGAGCCTTATGCTTATGTGAAGCGGCTTTTCGCGTACGTCGTTTGTCACACCCATCTTCTACCCGGCTGGGCTGCAGCTGCCCGGGAGAAGGCGAGCGTGCTTTCCCTAACCTTCAACACCAGAAAGATTTTTCCTGTGCCCAGGCATTGTTTTCCTTCTGAGGCCGTTTTCTCCTCCCTCTCTCTTTTCCTTTGAACTCCCCGTGAGTGCCGCTTCTCCCGGCTTCGTCAACTCGAAGGCAGGCCAGGCCGGGCAGGGCAGGGCAGTGCTCGCGTGGGCCTCCCGCACTGCGCCGCGATCAGATCTGCGGGACCTGCCTCTCCCGGGGCTTGCGGCCGGGCGCGTCCCGTCCCGTCTCCTGCCTCCCTGCGATTGGGTCTGCGAGGTCACGTGAGAGCCGAGGGCTGGAATTCTGAGTTGTGGCTCCTGGCACTCCTTTTTTGTTTTTTTAAAAAAATCGCTGGGTCTGTTGCGCTCTGCCGGGCTGGGTGCCTCGCTCAGTGACTGAGGCTGGAGGCAGACGGAAACCGCCACAAGGGCAGACTGAGGGGGCAGAAGAAAGTCTGCCGGGATGTTGAGTCAGGGACCCCGGACCCCAGCTTCAGGTTGCTACTATCTAAATGCCATGACACCTGAGGGCCAGGAGATGTATTTGCGATTTGATCAGACTACGAGACGCTCTCCTTACAGGATGAGCCGGATTCTAGCACGCCATCAGCTAGTGACTAAAATTCAACAAGGTGAGTCGCTGGTAGCGGAAGGCTGTTGCTAATTCTGATTTCTATGGGCTCTCTTTCATGCTAACCCCATTTTTAAAAATGACTGTTTTCACTTTACAAGATATGGATTTCTATGCCACGGCGCGCATACCTTTCAGAAATAACTTCCAGGCTGCCGTTTTAAGCAAACAGTGACAGCACTTAGCTGCCACATAACTCAACGGTAAAGTCCACAGAAAACTTCAGGATGGGACAGTGAACCATCAGTTTCCAAAACTTAATGTGTGTCTACAGAATAAATGAGACAGGTTTCCTCAGTACGGATTTTAGGAGCTTTTCAGCAGGTTCCTCACACTCTGTCACACTTAAAACTTGGACACTTGTTTATTTAATTAGGAGAGGGGGAAGAAAGAACTAACTTCCACCCTGCCAAGATTCTTTAGAACACTGTTAGTGAAGGGAGAAGTTTAAAATTCTATTCTTAAGGCCCTTGGGCTGACAACCAAAATCACATTCTCTGCCTATTTGTACGTTTATGTCAGCAGTTACCACTGATTTGTTGATATTGTTCTTCTGGTAAAAGATAAAGGTGTCTGCTAACCTCAAAACAAATCTTGTGACAGAAGCACCAGCTTTGTAAGGCAGACAGGAGAGGATACTGATTACAAGCTGCTAGATGTCCCTTTTTATTCTCAAGGGGGGAAAAAAATCACAAAAACTCTTCATGCTCCAGAAATAGTTTAAAATGTGTTTATCTTAGGAGGTTTGTGTAGAGTAGAAAGATGAGCATTCCTAAGAAACTTCAGTTGCCCATTTAAAAGACATACACACATACCTACACATATACAATATATTTATGAAGTTTATAACCAGCCCCTTGCAGACTAACTAAATAGCTAAATTATTATATTGGTGATACATAAATTGACCAGGATTTTCTAGAGTTGTTATAAAAATACAACTTCCACTTAAATGAGTTTAAGATTATATTGAATTTTAGAGGGGAAGCTGGGGTTCGTAATCATGAAAATCTTATTGTAATGTTTCCAAAAGGAACAATATGTATTCTAGTGAGCAGCATTTGATGAGATTGTTTCCTTGGAAATTAGGATTTGTTTTTAAAGGTTCAGGAACTGGTTATGTGTGAAGGATACTGGTCCTACATACCGGTCTGATTTCAGGAAGGATATTATGTCATTCCATAAACTCTGTGTGCAGGTCTTGGTTGAATAGAAACAAAAGTAATCATTTCCCTGTGGCTTGATTTAAAAATACACTAGGCTTAGAATAAAAGCCAGCTCCATTTTAGTTTTAGAGATTTCTAACAATAGTGCTTTACCAGACATCATCATCATTATGGACATAGGGGCTCAATAAATGTTTGGTGACAGTTTGATGGCTTATATAGTCTGTGCTCTGTAAATGTTCTTCAGCATGCTCATAAAGTGTATTATGTTAGAAACATTGCATACAAATAATTTGAAATATCTCTGTAAATCTCCTTAAATTAAGTTATAGTGATTTATTTCATTAAAAATTATTGATGTTCTTTCTGGAATGAAGATTATTTTTCCAGTAAGGACTTGAGACGTTATGAACACATGTATGATTGTTGAAAGAGTATTCTGTGTCCGTGTTTCATTTTGTCTAATTAGAAAATTTGAGCATTCTTACTTTTTTTTTTTATACTGGGCAGTGGAATATTTGAAGCTAATGACTGCCTAAAAATTAAGTGACAGGATCATAGGTAAAGCATGAAAGAATTCCAACACTCCAATGATTAGGAGCTTGTTATTTGTTAATAATGAGTTGAGTGGTGAGTTACTAATACAATGTGCAATTTTATCATAAGACTTTGAGAAAGCAGAAGCAAAATGATTTTACTGGGTTTACTGTATGAATACATTGGTTTACTGTAATAGTAGAGAATATTGACTGAACATTTATAATGTATCATGTTCTGCTCTGAGGGTTTTATATTATGTATTTCAATTCATTTTATCCTCAAAAAGTAAATCCTTGTAGGTGAGTACTATTATTATACCCATTTTAAAGGTGAGAAAACAGAAGTACATAGAGTTTAGTTAATTTCTCCAATGTTACATAGTAAGAACTGGTATTTGAATGTATCTATAGAGACCATGCTCAATCATACTCTAAACCATTTTTTAGTTTTTATAGTGAGGGTTAAACTACCGAACCTGTGGTTGATTTCTGAACTGTATATTTCAATCTTTTCTACTCAGGATATAGCACTGAACCATATTATAGAATCACCATGAGACTTCCAGTCAGGTCCTATTTCTCTGGTGGAACAAAGCGCTATGTGTTTTACCTTCCTTGAGCAGTTAGTACCCAACAGTACATGATGTCTGGTTATTTTACTAATGGCCTACAGTCATTCAGTTAAAGCTTATCAAGTGCATATTAAATTAATAGCATTATTAGTTTTTGTAGCTCACTTATTGGTATCTTGAAATGACAGCCACTTCACTAAAATGGTTTTCATTACTCTGCTATGGATATTTCAAGAAAGATTGGGCATTGTATTAATACAGTTTGGGGGCATGAAGACATAGTCTTTCATGGCTGTTGGGAACAGTGCAAACAGGAGTAAGTTGCTCCTCTCTGACCTCATTACAATGAGATAAATCATTGAATGGCATGGACATGATTCAGCAGTAGATCCACTCATGGGAGGGAAAAACAAAGGGAAATAAAGGAATCTTTGATGATGCATAGGATCAGAATGAGTTGCTAAAACCCAGGATGAATCTAAACTTGCTCATCTTAGGGTATGCTCCAAAATATACATGCACCATTTCTGTAGCTGTCTCTTTAGTTCTGGAGTCTTAAATCCAATTAAAAAGAGAAGCAATGTTTAAAATAGAATGTTGTTTTGCAGAGTAAAAACTTATCATGTAAGTCATATTGCTCATAGTCCTTACCCCATAATCTTGCTGAATCAATGGGGAAATTGTTACAGGGAGAGAGGATGGAAATAATAACGGTCCTTATTTCCCTCTCAGGCAGGCACTTGGAGTGGACAAGAGGGAGGATGCGAAGGAGGTGGAGGAAGAGCATGTTAGGCCATGGAAGGGGAGAGTGGGGATTTTATGTCATTAGATGGCTACAGTTTATTGGCTACATGTGCACCATGCTTAAGTCTGTACACATACACCTTACTAGGAAAATTCAAATTGAGGCAGATATATAAGTGTGATTACTTGCTTTGTGAAAGAATTCATCATGCTATTAAATGTAAAAAATATGTTAATGCCTTAAATAGCATGAAATGGACCTGATTGCAATAAAGTCCACTGAACTCTGGAAAAAAGAGGAGACAGGGATGCAGGCTCTGTCTAGACACTCTCTCATTCTTTTGCTGTGGCAAGTTTCAGACTTTCACTGGGCCTTCATTTCTTGACAAGGAAATGAGATGGTCAGACTGTGATTCTGGTTCTCAGGATCTTTCTGTGGTTGAGTCAATAACTCCTTGAACTAGAGTGCATAAAGCTGGGAAATTTAAATCCAGAGTGACAAAACCCAAAAGGGAAACAGAGCAGCAATCTAATGTGGAAGAAATCAATGACTTCTAATTTTTCTACATCTTGTCAAGGAAATAGTGAAATGGAAGTCAGATTTTAATTCTACTTCTGATGCTAATTAATTGTGTGATCTGGGGAAAGTAACAACTTTTCTGGGCCATTCTTTTCTTCTTCCATAAAATGAAAGAGTTTGAATTAAATAAACGTGAAGTTCCCATCATCTCTAAACTTCTAGGATTCTGTGATCACAGGTTATTCCTTAAGAGAAAGATGATGCTTATTTACATTTTCCTTATTGTGTCATTCAACATCTACCCAGGCATGCTTCTTTGTTACCTGTTTAACGCTTTCATTATCAATTTACTAGGAACATTAGGATGTCCTGTCTTGTGGACTATTTAAATGTCAGTATAAGCTGTAACTGTAAAGGTTAGTTATAATTATAAAGAAACTTGTAAAACCTTTCTTTCTCAGGAGTCCTGGACTGTACCATAGAGTTATTGTAATGCCTGGCCTCTTACAAGGATTGTAGAGATCACAGAGTTGTATACCCCCATGCTCACAAAAAAAAAAAAAAAAACCACCTCTTTTCTTGAAAGAAAATGTAGAATGTAGAAATTTCACTAATAGGAGAATTAGTGAAAATTGGACTTGCACTTTCATTGACTTTTTATCTGAGACTATTTTTAGAGATAGCCCCTGAACTCAACTAGAGTAGAATAAACTGCCATTTTTATGTTCACAGGGAATGAAACTGGGCATTAATGATGTATTCGCTCTCATGCCTCTATCAAGTCAAATGATATGCTGGGGATTTGCCCATCAAATGATATCTTGGGGATTTGCCCAACCTAAGTGGTGGCATTGCTCATCCCTGGTGTAAGAGACCTCCACCAACTGAGCACCGTCAGCCAAAATTAAATAATTATCTAGCTTTTCTTTTTTTTTTTTTTTTTGGAATTGCCCTTTCTCTGTGCTTAGCATTCTCTTAGTCAACTACTTTCAGAAATAGAGGATGAATACACCCACAGAAAGACAGATGGAAACTGAAAACAGGGTAAGAATGTGTCAGTCATGCTGGTCAAAAGTTCTTTAAAAAAAAATACTGTCAGAAATTCACATTTCATGAAATCAGAGCCTCTTTCTATTCTGTGCTGGTGGACTGAAGGGCCTGTTCAGAAAGGACACTATTCAACCAGAAGTTCAGGAAAATCTGTTAAGTGAATTAAGTCAATTAAGTTTGAATAACATTTTAAAAATCATCACATGGTAAAACTGTGAGCAGTCAAGAAATAAGAACTAGAAGGAAATTATCAAAGAACAATATGCTTGTACACATATAAAACTTGAGAGTTTAACTTTAACCAAATTGTGACTTTCATGGCTACACTCCACTGAGCTTATTAGTTCTGAACTTATAAACACTCTTCCCAGATGCAGATTTTGTGACATTAATTGAAGTGAACAGAAATTCACTGATTCATTTTTTCCTCATTTCTCCCCCTCCCCATCCCATAATCAGTGCTTTAATTCTTAGTAAATTTGGGGCACTGGTTAACTCTTATAAAACAAGGTTCCCCGTTTCCCCAGCAAGCTAACCATGGCCAATTGGAAGCACAAGTTGGGAGGGAAAAAGAAAGAAAATCACCAGTAGTGGTCTGAGCAATTGACAGACCAGACTTACTTAGATAGAAAACAAGTGGGTTTTAGTAAACTTCCTATATAAAGGAAAATGCATGCTTGCTCAGTTGTGCCTGACTCTTTGTGACCCCATGGACTGTAGCCAACCAGGCTTCTCAGTCCATTGGATTCTCCAGGCAAGAATACTGGAGTGGGTTGCCATTTCTTCCTCCAGGAAATCTTACCAGCTCAGGGACTGAACCATTGGCAGGCAGGATTCTTTACCACTGAGCCCATATAGAGGAAAATACATTGGTGGAAATCTAGTGGAACAGATGATCATGTGCTCTGTCCCTGCGTCTCATTAGCTGTGAGAATGAGGTGCTGAGACTAGGGAAGAAGACACAAGAAGAAAATCATGCATTGCTCACCAGATCTTTGAATGAAATGAGGATCATGTGAAAATCATCTTTTCTCTCCTCAGGGGCAATCTGAATATGATTTTGGTGTGGGTAAAGACATTGTATATTAATTTACATTCTACCTCATTTTCTTAAAGGATTTGAGGTAGTTCAGAGAAGATGCAACTCAGTTTTTAAAAAGATAAATCTGGTGAAAAGGAAACATGTAGGTTGATTCAGTTCAGTTCAGCCCAGTCGCTCAGTTGCATCCTATTCTTTGCAACTCCATGGACTGCAGCACTGTCCATCACCAACTCCAGGAGCTTGCTCAAGCTCATGTCCATCGATTCAGTGATGCCATCCAACCATCTCATCCTCTGTCATCCCCTTCTTCTGCCTTCAATCATTCCCAGCATCAGGATCTTTTCCAGTGAGTCAGTTCTTCACATCAGGTGGCCAGAATATTGCAGTTTCAGCTTCAGCATCACTCCTTCCAACGAATATTCAGGACTGATTTCTTTTTAGAATTGACTGGTTGGATCTCCTTGCTGTCCAAGGGACTCTTAAGAGTCTTCTCCAATACCACGGTTCAAAAGCACATCAGTTCCTCAGCACTCAGCTTTATGGTCCAGCTCTCACATCCATACATGGCTACTGGAAAAACCATAACTTTAACTAGGTGGACCTTTGTTGTCAAAATAATGTCTCTGCTTTTTAATATGCTATTTAGGTTGGTCATAGCTTTTCTTCCAAGGAGTAAGCTTCTATTAATTTCATGGCTTCAGTCACCATCTGCAGTGATTTTGGAGCCCAAGAAAATTAAGTTTGTCACTGTTTTCATTGTTTCCCCATCTATTTGCCATGAAGTGATGGGACTAGATGCCATGATTTTCATTTTTTGAATGTTGAGTTTTAAGTAGGTCAATTAATAAGATAAAAAGAGATAGATAGAGATATTATATAAAAATTTATAATGTAAGGTCCTGAATAATTATTAAAAGCATGCTGCAGGTTTAGCTTGAGGCTTCCTAATCTAAGGAAAGAGGAAAACATGATCAGGGAAGATTTTCAATGTCCGTAAGGTAAAAACATAGCAGCACAGCTTTCCCTGGGACTTGGTATACAGGAGCAGTTTCTCATAAAAAAATCCCATTGTGCTTTTTAACATTCTTACAATGGATTCAATAGCAAACCCCTTACAGCATCCTACAGTGAAAGTAGGGGCATAACAATAAATTTTAATTCAGTAAAACTATTTGAGGATGGAGTGGGCGGCTCACAACAGGGAGGTTCAGTATGTAATCCTCTGATTCCCTGACTTGACCTAGAAATAGCATGGAAACTGGAGACAATTTCGCTGTGTCTGAGAACTCTAGTAACATGGATGGATGGATGGATGGATGGATACTTAGATGGATAGTCAGGAGGAAGAAGTTTTTGCGGTTAAGTAATTTTGAGAAAAACTACATCCCCTTTCCTTTCTTGGAAATTCATATTTATGAAAGGCTCAGAGAAACCCTGCAGAAAGTAATTTAACCTTGTTTAAACTCACATATTTCATCATTAAACCATTTTTTACTGGATACCAGGAAGTGACACATGTGAAACCCACGTTCCCCAAGGAACACATTTTGGAAAGTCTGGTTTAGGAAAGTGCAGGGCCAGGTGGTTCATTCAGATCATTTTGTTTGAACATATTTCTTGCATGAATTAATACTTTGAGATTATATCTTACAGAGTAACATTGCAAGTATTCTGTTTTCAAATAAGGCCAACTCCATATACTTTAAAAATCAGCTGGGTAAATGCAGGATATCTTTCATGAAAATAAAAAGGAAGATCCTAACCTGATTAGGTGGCCTCTGCACATTTGCCCAGCAGAAAACTGAAGGGATAGGTATATGGGCAGAGTTAATCATTATAATAATAGTACAAATAATCTTCAAGTAACCCTACAAAATACATTCTACTGGGCCAGAAGAAAAAAATGATTGCTTTTTAGCTCTGGATCTGTCTAACCTACAATAAAGCCAAAGTTCTAGTTGAGTTCCAAAAGGGTCCGGCATTATAGCAGCTGATTCAGAATATTCCTTTACTGCTGGGAAGTAGAGTCACTGCCCCACAGGAAAGAAACAGGAAAGTCTTTAGGGGTCACAAATTCTCCCTGGTGGCTCAGAGTCAATTTCTAACTCAGGGTCCAGTTGTATCCTTGGTTACATACTGTCCCTCTCAGAACGACAGAATAAAGTGACCTGATAGATAATAGGTCATTTTTAATAGTAAAATCTGTTTGGTCCAGTTGTATAAGCAACTTACCAAGTTTTCCGTGAAGACTACAGATATTCTTAAGGTTGTTTTTTTTTTTTTCCTCCTGCTGGCGAGAGATAACGAATTAACATCTGCATTATGACTGATGCTTTTTGAGAGAAATCCACAGAATATCAAGAGGCTGCAACAGAAGGCATGAAGAATTAGTCCATATCGTGTCACCCAAGTCCCTATGCCATAAAGTCATACAGGGTCATGGCAATCACTGTAGAATGGTGCAGTATAGGGCAGGGTAGACACAGATTACTATGAAAATGGATACACTATTATTTGAAAAGACATGAATTCTCTTTTTTTGGAGAAGCTTAGGGTCAAAAGGAATTTAAATGGAATGGTTAGAAAATGACTTAAAAATAGAGAACATGCTGATGCTGTTAGAAAAAAGAAATCAATAGAAATACATCTGAAATGTCTTGCTAGGCTCTCAAGTGACTTCCCTCACAAACCATAGGAATCCTAACAATTGTAGAGGTCTGACAGGCGGAGCTGACTAAAATACCAGTGTTTTGCATTGCCACATCTCTAACATTCTGATAAAACACGTAGAGGAGAGAGTGGAGATTGTAAAGGAACTGGCAGTCACCAAATAACTAATCTACATGTCAGTATCTTGAGCTGAAGAAGGCATTCTCTCCCTGCATTCCTACTCTCCTCTTCCTGGTAATTTCAAAAATCATGCATATGGATGCCAAGAACCTTTGATTAGTATTCCATCTCTATAAGTGAACAGTGGCATTTCATACACATTTGTATTCACCAGAGGGCACACTGGAAAGAAAAATACAGTAGTCATAAAATCATTTTCCTCTGAAAGTTTTACTATCCCCAAATTATCTATAATATTTAAAATCACTATAAGAAATAAGAAAGACTCACAATTCCAATGACAATCGCATTCCAACCATTCTTATCTAAAGACTAGGGCTCAATATAAGAAAATATAGTAAGCAAACATCCATGTACATTTGGCCCTTCAAGGTACTGTACGAGCAAATGAATAAATTATGTCCTGTATACCAAGTTTGCTAAGGCAGGCATATCTATCTACTGCCCCATTTTTTGTGTCCTCAGAAAGTGTCCCCTACAAAATCTGAAACAAAAGGTGTATGTGTTGAGGGGGGCAGAGGGGTTGTTGTTATTATTTTGTTTTTTATCTTAAGCCATAATGAAAATCATTGTCATTCCCAGTTGTGGTTTCCTGGGCACAGCAGTTACTCTCTCAGTTGCCCTGAACTGACCTGAAGTGGTGGGTTTAGGCTGAGTTTCAACTCATAAAGATAAATAGCAAAGTCTGTTGATCCCCACCTTCCGCCAATAAAAGAGGCAGGAAATGTTCCTGGCTCTGGAAACGACTTGGTGGTAAACTGTGAAGAGGAGAGAGAGCAGCAGTGCTGGGGGAAAGGGGGCTGTGCTTTTGCTAGACTGGAGTGAAGGCCAGGGAGGTCATCAGGGTGGGAGTGGGGAGGGGTGGGAGCAAGGTTCTAGACAAGCCTCACTGGCCAGTCTGTAGATGGTTATATCTACAGAGCTGATGGCTTTATCTGTAATATATGAGTTCCCCTGTCATCATGTGATTTTTTTAAACTATTAACTCTGTGCTTGCTAAGTTGCTTCAGTCATGTCTGACTCTTTGTGACCCTATGGACTATAGCCTGCCAGGCTCCTCTGTCCATGGGATTCTCCAGGCAAGAATACTGGAGTGGATTGCCATGCCCTTCTGCCAGGGGATCTTCCTGACTCAAGGACTGAACCTGAGTCTCTTATGTCTCCTGCATTGGCAAGTGGGTTCTTTACTACTTGCAAGTTAACTGAGATTTTTCTTAATTTTGTAGAAACTTCAGTATTACAGTGGTCTCTGCACAGAGGAATTCATAGAAAAGAAATGCCGTAAAATGTAAATAAACTTTCTAATGACCAGTTGGCAATTTGAAAATTAAGCACTCTGTTTCTCAAACTAATTCAAACAAGTTATTTAAGAGGCCTTCATTGCCCATTTCATCTAAGACTTTCATTCCTTTTCATTGAGGGCTGTTCTTCATAATTGTTGAATTCCTCCATGATGAAAGACTGCATATGAATGTGATCATTAACATTTGTGGAAATTTGTCCTTAAGAGTTGAATGGACTAAGTCAACATAGATTCTTTTGCTTCATTTGTTTATGGATTATATGTAGTCTTAGGTCCTCCTCCATTTTGGTAAACTAAAATGTTGATAACTAAACAAGATTAGTTATTAATAATAGTTATTAATAGTAACTAAACAACATTAACTAAAATGTTAATCTTGAACTTTGTAGAAGCCTTGTTTTGTAAGATTAAATATTTGATGTCTACATATGGCATCCTGGAAACCCTGCAGAGCTATTATCATTGTAATGTGTTCACTGGTAGAATGCATGAGTTTGTGGAGCAGGCCCATGTGCACTGTCTTTTTGAATAAGTGTGTAAGATAGTCCTAATCATCTCAAATTAGGAAGCCGTGTTCCCTGGAATCTTTCAGAGACCTGACAGATGCACATGCAACTTTCCTACTTTGAAATGTTTCCAGTCTCCTTTTCCCAAGTTGTTCCTTTGGAAGCAGATTAATTTTCACTTGGTGTTGCTGAACGGCAAAGCACATTTCCTTGAGTGGACTCTATCGATAAATATAGACTCACTTGATCTAATGAGGAAACTTGGCAGTGAGCAATATGGTTGTAAAACATTAACTAACTGGTAGGGTAGAGATGGTTTCAGAGTCCAACTTTTTCCTTTCCCCCTTCCACGTAGAGTAAAATTACTTCCTCACCTCCAGCTCTACAATTAACACTGTTTTGTGGAGCCATTCTATTTCTGTTTCACATGAGGTTTCTCCTCTCTCTCTTGTCTCTGTGTCCCATCGTTGGTTACTTGAGTGGAACTGGCTGTGGACACTGCAGCTTCTATTCTGTTTTGTTCCACAAGGCAGGAATGACATGGAATGGAGACAGGTTCTTTTCAGCTCATTAACTGTCAATGACGCTGCCTTCTGACTGTTGGAGTCTACGCAGCTGTGTCCCGAGGTACGGGCGAGCCATGCCTTCTGGGCTGAGCAGAACTTTTCCACTGGGTCACCCAAGTGAAAAGAAAAGTGTAAGTTGGGGTTTGTCATGGAGAGGCAACATAGTTTACTAATGTTTCTATGCATTTAGATCAAATATTCGGGTCTGGGATTGATGGCTTGACTTTTTATAAATTTTATGGCTCAAATTTTAGCTCTTAAAATGTTTACAAAAATTTTAAAACACTAACAGTATACTTATACCCACATTTATTGAGGGTTCCCTATTAGGTACCCAGGACTGTTTTCAGCACATATATTACTATTTCATTTAATTTTCATGAAGACACGAGAGTTAAATTTACTAGGAAGGCCTAACAGTCAAGGCCTTACACTTACAGGCCTTCATTTTTCAGATGAGTAAGCAAAGACTCAGAGAGTTAGGTAACTTTCCCAGAGTTTCCCAGCAAGTAGGTGGCAGAGCTGGGGTTTTAACTCAAGTCTGTGTGATTCTGAAGCCCACGTCATTCACTACGGAAAACTCCAGCAGCCTTACAATTATGTAAACGAGTCTGCCTGGATCCAAGCAGTGTGTTGTTTTTATCATCACTTTGGGCCTTGTCTGTTCCTTGCACCCCCACCCCCACCCCCAGCCTTGGGCTCAACCAGCCCCTCAAGTTGTTGGAGGACTTTACCTCCAAAACCAGCAGCAGTTTCTCGTGATCATCCTGCACACTAACTGCCCTCCCACCACCCTGTTGAGGGCTGGCTGCTCTTCATCATGGACGCTTTGTCCAAAGTAAACGTTGGGGCAGCAGCATTTGGCCTTTGGCAAGGAATCTAACAAGATTAGGTAGGAGCAAGCATAACAGAGGGAAAGAACAGATTCCTCAACCCCCAACCTCCTTTCCCTACTTCTGATCCTGCAAAATGCCATGCTTCTTCCTAGAAAGTGCTGAGGGTAGATGTTGTAGGCCCGCAGGTTTCCCCAGGGTTCTTAGGGCCCCGGAGCTCAGTGGCTCATGTGATCTTCACCGTGGGCCTTTGCAGGTGGGAATCCAGGTGGGAAATAGATCAGACCTGTGGTATTCTCCGGACTCTAGACCTCTAACTCACCAGTTCTATACTGGAAGGAAAGCCTATGTTAAACCAGGGTTTCCATTTCCAAACAGAAGCCCTGGATGGAGATTTTTTTTTTCCCTCCAAATTTTGCAGTTTTGACCTCAGTCATGGCTGAGGCCTGCAGACCAGAATAGTCGCAGTTGTGCTCTGCGCTTGTAGCTGGAGAACAGTAGCCAGTCAGAAGAAAATATCAATGTTCTGCCAACTTCTGCTGTTTGTGAAATTTTGCCAGAAGCAAAAACAGGATCAAAAATAATAAACAGACCTCCTCCCTTGTTGCATGACTGCTATTTACATAAAGAGATTGATGAACTGACTGTGCTTGTGTGAGTACTCAGGGAAGGGAGTTTCTAAGGAGAAAAGGTTAATTCTTTGGTAGTTGATTGCATGTGATTTGAGGTTTTCTCAGATAATTGGTTTTTAAAGAAATAACGCATAGTATAGATCACCCTGCTTCTTCAATACAAGCAGTCTATATCATGGGTAAAACAACCAGACACACGAATTATGTGCAACTGTAAAACTTTACAGTGAAAATGAATCTTGAGAGCAAAGGACCACCATGAGTCTTAAGTAGAATAGAGATGTTTCCAGTGAAAAGAGAAACCTGGACTGTAAGGCAAGCTTGGGGAACTGGAAGGCAGGAGGCTGGGTTCTAGGACAACTTTGTCGTGACCTGATGACCACAAATACTTTTATTTAATCTGTCAGTGCCTCAGTTTCTTCGTCTATCAAATGGGAATAATATACTACCTCCTGCTATTCAGCGATATCATCAAGAGAAAAAAATCAGTGTGAAATCAGTTCAAACAGAAGTTGTCATCCTCAGTTCTGGCATGGCTAAGTGATGTCAGGGCACCTGTTAGGGATCTCTGGACCTGAATACGGGCCCAAACACAAAAGCCGTACAAAGCAAGCTCCAACTCTTTAGTTCTCAGCTAGACACAACACATCACCACACTTGCTTCTCTTCCTTGAATAATAATTTATATCCCCCTCCAGGATATGAAAATAATGAGCCACTCTGTGGTCTTGTTTTGTTTTTAGTTGTTTTCCAAATAGGCAAGGTATACTAATTCTTAAATTTATTATACATTTTCTTTTTATATATTTGATGTGCTGTGAGGGAATCTATATCATTAATTAGGATCATTTTAAACTCCACTTTCTCTTATTTTTCTGCCTTTCTGAGATGTCAGAAATTTCACATCATGTTTTTTACTCAGCTAATTCACTCTTACAGAATAATTTCCCATTGTCATGAGAACCTTCTGAAGTGAAAGATACGGTGTGACAGACTCGGGGACTTTGACAAGCCAGTGTGTCATAGATCATATGCTTTCCATGTTAAGAATCTCCAGTATAAACTGGGCTTCCTGCCAAGGCTAATGGGCAATGTGGATGGTCCTCTTAGGCAGGATAGCCTGGTGTGGCTGTCGAGCTGGAGGCCTGAAAGATCTTAACCATGGTCCCAGCAGACTGCCTGAGTCCGAGAGGCCTGAAGGAACCTGATGTCATGTGCCCAGATTATCTGATGAAGGAAGGATGTGCCCAGTGCTTTCCTGGGACCTTGCCAAGCACAGCCTGGCCTGCGTAGCCTTAGGAAAGAAAGGTGAAAGCAGGCACATTTTTACCAACATTTAAGATGTTGGGGGATTGTCCCATAGTTTTGATACCAGGTTTTCGTTTGTTTTGTTTTCAGTGTTTGAGTGTGCTGATGATGTTAGATTCCAAGAAGAAGGGCAATTACTAAGCTGAGACCACTGTGAAAATCTTGTTGAATACTCTGTAGTTTTTACTTGGAAAGGCTGAATGTCTTGAGTACAGTGGCATTTGAGGGGTACCTTTATGAATTAAGAGGAAGGAGCATGTTTGATGGAGAATAAACCAAGCCTGTGAAGGCTTCCTAAAACCTTTTCTCCAGCAAAACTGGCTTATTTGAACTAAAGAGTTGGGGCTTGCTTTGTACGGCTCCAATGTTTGGGCCTGTTCTTATTGATTTGCATCTTGCATATGAGGGTGAGACTAGCATCTCTCCACCACCACCCAGATTCATGATGCTCTTAAGTTTCTCTGTGGCCTTTATCTTAGCAGAACACATTTCTTGATTCTATCTGGCTCTGCTCAACGAGTAGCCATTTAAATAAATTATCTTGTCTTGTGATTGATACAAATAACTTGACATGGGACTTAGGAAGTCTTCAGAGCCTTGATTTATGAGAGAAGGATTCTCTCAGACATCCTTCCTTTGGCTCTGGGAGGCTGTGTAGCTTGCAGGTGCAATGTGCAGTGAACGAAAACCTGGGCTTTGGTGTTTCCTGGACCTGAGTTCAAATCCTAGTTCCAGCATGGATTGGCTCTGTGATCTTGAGCGAGTTCTATGACCTTTATATGCCTGTTTCCTCATTTCAAATGGGAATAAAAATAATAGCATCCACGGCCTGGAGTTGTTATGCCATGAAATATAAAGTGCTTATCACAGAGGCGAGTGCAAAGTGCACTTACTCAGGGCTCAATGTACATTCGTTTGTCTGAAAAGGAAACAGAATGGAAACAGAAAGTGGTCCATTCCACTGTGGATTAATTCCTTGTGAACAACTCATCCAAGAACACGGAACTCTCCCTTCTGGTGAAAAGCGCATTGTTGCTCTTCTCAGTTCTCAAAAAGTCAGGGTACATAGTTTACAGAGAGCTTACCCCTGCGCTAACACTGTGACACTAGCATTTGTGCTCCCCCTGGGAGGACTGGGTTGGTGGAGAGTTTCTCGTGAAATCATCTTTGGTAACATTGTGATAACTAACACAAATATTTAAGAGAGGCTACATTTTGGGAATGAGTATCACTTCCTCTCCATCAGTTACACTAATGGAGACTCTAACTTAGTCAGTATTTCAACAAATAACTGTTCAAAGTCAATTGCACAATCTTTGCTGATATTGAGTGTGATGGAAAATTGTCAATATATAAAGCATGATCACTGCCCTCAAGGAGATTACAGTTAAGTGAGCTAAGACATAAACTATCATTAACACCGACAGTTCAAAAGAATGACTAACAGGTTATCAAAACATAGGCATTTATATTGAGTGCATTGTCAGCAGGGCTGTAATATAAGGAAAAAAGGTTATTGGGCCTGAGCTATGGAAAGACTGTGTTTCCACTGGGCAAAAATCAGAGGAACTCATTCTAAGTAGGGCAGCAGAATGAACTGAAAAGTAAGATTTAAGTAATTAAAAATGTAGTCTATGCTACTGTATAGTTGGGGAAGGAGAGGGTGGGACAAATTGGGAGAGTGGCATTGAAACATATACACTGCTTATGTAAAACAGTCAGTGGGAATTTGCTGTATGACACAGGGAGCTCAAACCTGGTGCTCTGTGACAACCTAGAGGGGTGGGACACAGTGGGAGGTGGGGGGGAGGCTCAAGGGGGAGGGGACATAGGTATATACCTGTGACTGATTCATGTTGATGTATGGCAGAAACAAACACAATATTGTAAAGCAATTATCCTCCAATTAAAAATAAATTTAGGAAAAAAAAAAGCTGACAATTAGCTACTACCAAAAAAAGAAAAAGAATGTAGTCTGTCCTACTGTACAGCACCAGAAACTATATTCAATATCTCATAATAAACCATAATGTAAAAGAATATGAAAAATATATGTAACTGAGTCACTTTGCTATACACCATAAGCTAACACAGCATTGTAAATCAACTATATTTTTAATTAAAAAAAAAAGTGAGTGGTTGTAGGAAATGAGATGATAAGGTTGGAAAAGAACTCTGAGGCCAGACTTCAGTGAATTTGAAATTTCTGTGGTAGGTAATGGGGTGCTACTGAGAGAATGTGAGTAGAGAAGTAGTTGGTTGTAAGCAGTTGTTTAGAAAGATAAGTAAGTGAACATGGGTTTGAAGTTGTCAGAATTAATGGAGAGAGCGAATGATAATCAAGGAACATGTATTTTGGCCAGACTGTGTCTAGGCATGATAAATAATTGTCTCATTTAATTCTCCTAAGAGTAGGTACTGTTGGTATTCCTATTGTCAGTTCAGTTCAGTTCAGTTCAGTTGCTCAGTCGTGTCCGACTCTTTGCGACCCCATGAACTGCAGCACGCCAGGCTTCCCTGTCCATCACCAACTCCAGGAGTTTGCTCAGACTCAGGTCCATTGAATTGGTGATGCCATCCAACCATCTCATCCTCTGTTGTCTCCTTCTCCTCCTACCTTCAATCTTTCCCAGCATCAGGGTCTTTTCCAATGAGTTAGCAAAAGGCTAAATAATTGAGACCCAGACAGGCTAAAGTTACTTGCTCATATTTAACCCAAATGACTAGGACTTGAACCCAGGGCTCGCTGACTCTATCTTCTTCCACAGCTCAAGCATTATAGTTTAGTTTTGTTGTTACAGTGATTACCTTACCCTGACGGCTGAGGATTTTAACTGTGGTGATAAAGAAATGATAAACGTAGGATTTAGCTCTGTAACTTTTCAGAATAGCAGAATATTTACAAGCCCTTAAAACTTTAATGTTCCCAATTACCAATTTATCTCTTCATGTCTTTCCCCTACTCACTATGTTAAGAATTCATTGGTTTGAATTTATTACTATATCTTCTACTAGAGATTTTTATTCTACTTGGAGATACCTGTCAAGTGATTTATATTATCAGTGACTCTTGCTCAGTAAATTCTGGGTCAGCTTACAATGGAAATTTCCCTGGATTTTAATTGAATTATCTGATAAGACTATACATATTCAACTATTTACTAGTAAGGAATAAATAAAATTAAGTACTAATATGAAATGAATTTAATATAAGCAATAAAGAGATTTAAATTTTGAACTCCTGTGTGTGCATGCTCAGTCGTGTCTTGCTTTTTCGGACCCCATGGACTGGAGCCCCACCAGGCTCCTCTGTCCATGGTATGTCCCAGGCAAGAAGACCAGAGTGGGTTGCCATTCCTTCTCCAGGGGATCTTCCTGATCCAGGGATTGAACCCGTGGCTCTTGCGTCTCCTGCATTGGTAGGTGGATTGCTTACCACTAGTGCTACCAAACCCCTAGACATTGCAAATTGGCTTGGATGATTTCATTTCTCAAAGAAAGGCTTTTTAAAGAGTATTATATACCTAAATACAAACAAAATTTAGTGCCTAATTTTAGAAACATGAATAAACCAAAACACTAGTTGTATTGGGCCAATTTGCCAAAGTAGTTTGAAACCAGATTAATTTGTAGAGTATCCAATAAACAGATGGGTCCATAGGGCGCATGATCTCATTTATACCAAACTCTTAAGAAGTCAGTCATTATTTTATAAAAAAAAAAAAAAGAATTTCAAATATGAACTGTTCTAGAAGTAATTTAAAGATGTTTAAATATTTTATGAAGTATGAAATCGCACATAGTAGCCTCAGGCAGGCACCCCACTGGTACTGAATAAAAATTCTCATATAGAGGTTTTTTTTATAAGAGCTATTAATATAAAGTTTTACTTCTTTGCCTGAATTGTAGTTCCTATTCTGAATCTAGCCACAGGTTAAATTCCAATTAAATGAGATGCCTAAAGAGCCCCCAGGGGACAGAGTTTGTGTGCTTACTCGGATAATGTGCAAATAATACTGAATTTTCTGCTAGAAAGCACCATTCTATTTTTTCAACACACTCCAGTCTCTTAACTCCTGTTTAGAAAACAACTTTTCACCATTTCTCTCAAGTCGTCTGTTTCTCTCCTTTATCAAGATGACTGTCTCTATACATCAAGATGGGCAAAAGGTCATGGTGAGTCAGGCAAAGTCTCTCTTCTCAGAAGGTAATGGCCACACTTATTCCCATGACCTCTCCCAAGAAGCAAAAACTAGAGGTCATGGTTCAAACTCTGAGTTAGCGCCAGCTTATTCTCTAGGACAGCCTACTACTGACCCAATTACCAGTTCCTGAAGGTTATGGCTTCCCAAGGGAGTGTCCTCCTTTCAGGGTTCACACTTAACATTCTTGTCTGATAGTTACACATAAACCTGATTTCTCCCTTTCTTGCTGATCAATCTGCTCTCTATGTGGATGGCATGGGAAAAATCGCAGCCTCTACAACTTCCACGCCACAAGACAGACTTCTAGATAGCACTGGTGAGTGTGTGGCCTTAAGCTCCTCACCATGCACAATGGAAACCTGTTCTGTTTCTGGTGCAGACCCCAGCTGAGCTGATCCTACAAGACCCATGTTCGCCAGTGAATACATTCATTGAGCGGCAGTGGTTGAACTCATGAAGGTATGTAACTGTGGCTGTATAACAAACCACCCCAAACTTAGTGGCATTAAATGACCATTATTACGCTCATAGGTTCTGTGGGTCAGGAATTTGGAAAAGATACAGTAAAAATGGTTTGTCTCTGCTCCATGATGATTGTGACTTTATTGTTGTTGGTGTTCATTCACTCAGTCGTGTCTGACTCTTTGAAACCCCATGAACTGCAGCAGGCCAGGTTTCCCTGTCTTTTGCTATCTCTTGGAGTTTGCTCAAAATCATGTCCATTGAGTTGGTGATGCCTTCCAGCCATTTCCCCCTCTGTCATCCCATTCTCCTCCTGCCTTCAATCTAAGATTGTGATGTTAGCTGGAAAAAACTTGCAGGCTGTGGGTGACTCAATGACTGGGCACTGGAATCATCCAAAGCCTCCTTCACTCCCGGGACTGACCGCCTGAAATGTGGGGCCTCAGCAGAGGCTGCCAGCAACATCTACCTGTGTCCTCTCTAGGCCGCAGCCTAGGCTTCTTCACAGCATGGAGACTGCCTTGCAAGGAAGAGCGAGGCAACAGTGCATGCCTTCTCCTGATGACCCTCAAAGTCAGTATAGGATCTCTTTTGCTTTATCATAAAGATCTGCCCAGGTTCAAGGGAAGAGAACACTACTCGGTGGGAGGAGAGCCAAAGAATTCACAGATAGGTTTTGTAACTCACATTGGCTAAGTCTACTGCTACTGCTAAGCCACTTCAGTAGTGTCTGACTCTTAGCAACCCCACAGACTGTAGCCCGCCAGGCTCCTCTGTCCGTGGAATTCTCCAGGCAAGAATACTGGAGTGGGTTATTTCCTCTTCCAGGGTATTTTCCTGACCCAGGGATTGAATCCCGGTTTCCTTCGGCTCCTGCATTGCAGGCGGATTCTTTACTGCTAAGCCACCAGGGAAGCCCGAAGTCTGGGTTCCTGCCATTCTTGCTGGCATGTGGCTTGCCTTTGGCTGATTGATTCATTACTCTGAACTGTACAGCTGGAAGCAGTGCTATAACTAGAGTCATCATGCAATGTGGTTTTGCCCCCAGGTGTGCAGAGATTGCCTCAGTGACATTCCTGTGTATATACTACATCGCACTAATTCTTTCACTGTGATAGTATCAGGAGTAGCTACAGGCATTGTTCTGTACGTACATTAAATTGTTTAAGCCCTAATACCCTGTGCAAAGGAGAATATCCTTCCACCCTGACTTGTTGCCCAGAATTAGAACAAAATCCAGAATTTCCAAGGCTGGAGAAGGGTCTCCAAGAGAAGTCAAATGGTTCTCAGTTTTATCTGAAACCCTATTTTCCACAGATGAGAACTCTGAGTTCTCTCATTTTACTCATAACTGCTGCTGCTTCTTTTTCTTTTTTTAATGCTACCCTGAATCCTTAGGGATAGAATTTAAGTTCCTGGATGCTGTTTTCTTAAGAAATTAAAGAAGATGGCCCTTTTTTTTTTTTTTTTTTAATGCAGTGGTTGTCAGGCAGGAACAGTTTACCCTCCAGGGACAACTGGCAATATCTGGAGATAGTTTTGATGATCACAACTGGGGGTAGGGGGGTAGGTGCTAGTAGCTTCCAATAGATAGAGGCCAAGGATGCTGCCAAACATTCCACAATACACAGAAGAGCCTCCCACACCAAAAGATGATCTTGCCCCAAATGCCAATACTGCCACTGCTGGAATACTCTGCTTTACAGGGGATTTTTCTAATCCCCCTTATAAAAATGAGGACACTGGGCCTCATAGGAGCTCATGGACCACAACCTGTCAGTGATGGAGCCAGAATTCGACAGCCATCTTGAGATCCTCGGTCTCACGTTCTCACCTCCTGTTGCTACTCCAGCCAGCCTAGCACTTGCCTAGAGAGAGCAAACTTGGAGTGGGAAGTGGTCGTTCGCACTTTTCTCATGCCCTGGGCAGTGTGCTGTACATCACACCTCTGCTAATAATCACAAATCCCGTGAAGGACATGGTGCTCCCATGTCTTCTTTCCCCTTCAGGAGGTGGGTGTGGTGCTCACACGGGCTTGATTAAGACTGTAGGATAAGGCATGAGTGGCATTTGTGCTCTAACCTCCCAGAAGGAGACTTTAACAACTGAAAAACTGAAGCACAGGGTACCCCTGTGTGTTTGTGGGTGTGGGTGTGGGTGTGGGTGTGTGTGTGTGTGTGGGTGTGTGTGTGTGGGTGGGTGGGTGGTCTGGCTGTGTTGTGGGAGGGCAGTAAGATCTTATCTTACAATGACAAGCAAACAGCTAATTACTTGTGATTTTGGAGATAATTGTTTTCTCATCCTGCAAACATGCCAAACAGGAAATTAATCTAAATCCCAGAAAGTCTGGATCGTCCCCAGATTGTCAAAAAAGAAACACTCATTATTCCTCTGGAGTCCCAGTCACATCTAAGAGACAAGCTAAAAGTGGCAGCTGCGGTCCAGCGCCGCCTGCCAGGGCCCCTGTGCTCTAACTGGAGAGAAAACAGCACAGGGAGTCTGGCAAAGGCAGGCCCCCCACAGACGGGACACCGGGTTAATGCCACCCGATGCCTGGCTGTGAGTCCTCCTCTCCGGTGGGCCCAGTCATCGCTTTGCATTCCGTGTCAGTGCGAGAGCTGCTTTCCCTCTGCCTTGGACAAATGAGTCTTCAGGTAACAGATGACAGTTAAAATGTCAGGCAGATATGATCTGCAGTGAGAGACACAGCCGTCTCTGCTTAGTCTCTGGTCCCGAGCTTGAAGCAGTCTCTTTACTTCCAAAGGGAGGATAAATTCAACCCAGATCTTTCCCTTAGATGAACCATCTCTGCTCCCATCTCCTCACTGCTCCTGGGCCCCAGTTCACCAGGAAAGGCCTTCTACGGGTGAGCAAGAGAACAAAGGACAAGCGGCCTGCCTTCTGAACTCAGGCAGCCCAGCCCACACAGTGTTTTAACTGTTCTGGGAAGAATGAAGCATTCATAAGCCACTCCATTTTCAAGAAAAAAATTTCCTGTGACATTTTAGTTCCCTGTTGTGCTGGAGCATTTTTAGAGTTTTCTCCTGCCAGTCATCTCGAATGTTTCGTATCTCTCTCTTTTAGCTGAATTGCATATTATGAGCCGTGACCCACAATAAAAAATAATGCCACTGTTACTAAATGAAAGTCTCGTTCTTTGGGTTATTCTGGGCTATGGGTCAGCATACAAACGCTGACTTCTGTAAGTCCAAAGGCGGGCTGAGGCTTCTGTGGGGAGAACAGAAATGAGCTATGAGATGAAAATGACCACCTGTGAGCTCCAGTTTGGTTTATGTTTCTGTGGAATGTTTTCTGTAAGTGATTTGACTGGGTGCCACAGCATTTTTCCTAGTAGGAAACCTGCCTATTTCTGCAATCTCTTGTCTGCTTATGGAATTTTTGTAGATCTTCAGTATCTAATTTGGGGTTTCTCAACCCCAGTACTGTTGACATTTGGGGCCCAGATAAGTCTTTTTTTATGGGAGCTATCCCATGTGTTGTAGTGAGAGACAACAGTATGTATGTAGTATGTTGAGGCATCTATTGTTTCTACCCCCTAGATACTAGAAGAGTCCTCCCCGCAATCTGAGAAACAAAACTGGAAATGTCTGGTGTCTTCGGACAGTGCCGTGTGTTCCTAAGGGAGCAAAAGAAAGCATCATTGGTCACAGATTTAAATTTAAAAATACCTAGGTATGAGCGAATCCGTCCTTTTGTTCATTCCTTTTACAAGTATCTCTTGAGTGCCTAGTGTGTGCCAGAATCTTCTCTGAAGACTGTACATTGGAACATGAAGAGGTCATAGTCATTGCTCTATAGGGATTTGCAAGGCAGACAAATTTTAATTTAAATAATCACATCAGGGATATACTCTAATAAAAATATACAGGATTCCACTGGGGAGTTCAGAGGAAGAAGTCTTTCATTCAAGTTACCAGACTTCCTGGAAATTCTTGATTCCACGTTTATTCAGGAAATACCTTTAGTTTCAGTTGGGGGGAAATCCTGTTTACTGCGACATTATACTATGGAGAATCTCAAAACCAAACCTGTGAATTCTTCTGTAAATGTATTGATAAAGTAAAGATTGTCAAATGTAGATAGAAAAATGCTCCAGTCTATGGAGATGAACAAATGTACAAATCATATACCTGAGAGCATCTGAATAATTCTAGTGGCTGTTGGTGGTTCTGTGGGCTGGCAGAGCACTGTGCCTTGGACACTGTCCAGGCTTGGTCTCAGGAGCGTATCTGTCAGACTTCAAAGTCAGTGTTCAATCTCTGCTCGGTAGTATCAGACTAAAGTGGATGTTTACACCTCTCTAGGCCTCAGATTTGGTAACATCCCCATATACCATGGAAGCTTCCCAGGGGACGCAGTGGTAATAAAGAGTCTGCCTGCCAGTGCTGGAGGCTCAGGAGACCTGGGTTCAATCCCTGGGTCGGGAAGATCCCCTGGAGGAGGAAACGGCAACCCACTCCAATATTGTCTTGGAGAATCCCATGAACAGAGGAGCCTGGAGGGCAGCAGAGGAGCCTGGAGGGCTACAGTGGGGTCAAAAAGAATCAGACACGACTGAGAAACTGAGTACACACCATTTAATGGAACACGTCTCAGTGACTTGAGTACACACCATATAACATGGAGGACTGTGAAATGAAACCAGAGTAAACCAGTCCCAGCAACTGGAGCCCTGTTGCCAATGGTTGGCCACTGGGCTGCGGCATGGAGGGCAGTATCCTAGCTGGAAATCTGCCCTTTCTCTTTCCTTCAACAAATGGGAAAGATGCTATTAAAAGTGATGATTTTGAGTGTGAGCAAATTTATATTTAAAGTCAGGTGTATGTTTTAACTATGTGGAAGACTGTGATTTAATCCATAAAAGTCAGAAAGACCTAGAGTAAAACCAGCACTCTACCAGGACTAGCTATTTGACCTTGGACAAATTATCTCCACTCTGCCTTAGGTTCCTTTTAGAAATTCGTGTGATAACTGCTACCTCAGAGGATTGTTATAAGAATTATAGATGTTCAAAAACACCTGATGTAAGTGCTTAGCAAATAGGATGCCAGCAGTCTTGTAGTAAATATTACTTGTCATATACCTCACACTGGTGCGCCTGTGACCCTGTGGTTGAAAACTATTGTTTTAAAGACAGAAAAGAACAAAACCAGGAATCTGTTGTAGGTCTGCGGAGCAGATGTGTTACTTAAAACCAAAGAGCAAAAACAGTTGACTTTGCTTGTGATGCTAAGATGCCATTGAAGTTTCTTTGGCAAAGCCAGTATTGATGAGGTCAGGTGGTATTTATCATTGATTAAAGAGCTGATGCTGATGAGAAGGGGAGATTAGGAAGGCCATCGTAGCTAGGAAGGGCCTGCATAGGCAAAGATAAACCAGCTCTTTGTTTGCTTTCTGATGGACTATCAGAAATGATTTTTAAACTCAAATGAAAATGGTATCACTTTTTGGTGATTTCTTGGCCCTGACTTAACCATAAATGAAGAGGCCTTTGCCCTTGAGCCTAGAGACTTAATAAAAATGTGTCCGGACCACTTTCTACATGCTCTTTGACTGACATCTATGCACATGTGACCAAGGATTATAACATAAGGACAAAGGAGATATCCTCCAAGGTTGAGATTATATCCAATCATGGGGACTGACACCAAAGCAAGTATGAAATTTAATCATGGAGACATTGATGAGAGGCCTATTTGGAAGAGGTCCCTTCCGTTTCTGTAAATATTCTTGCCTGGATATCCTCCTTATCAATATGTTTCTCTATTAATTTTTAATTTCTACCGAATATCCTCTTTTCAGAAAGAGGATATTATCAGCCCCTATGAAAATGAGAATAGTGTAAATTTTTACCAGTTTCTTCCTCAAAAGATCCTTTGTCTTATCCGTTCCCTCATGTATTTATTTATTGTTTATTTAGCTCCTTTTATAATCTGAGCAAGACAAGACAAGGTCACGGCTCTCCAGGCACTTCCACTGTAGTTGGCATGAGGAGGGAGGCTGTAATTACAGCACAGGACACAAGTGCAACATATGTGTAAATTCTGGATGCCGTGGGAGCCACAGAGTCTACACGGAGTGCTTAGGGAAGGCTCCCCAAACAAGGGGGTGCTCCAGCTGACTTCTGAGGGAAACACCCAGGCAAAGATAGAAAAGAAAGAAGTTTACAGAAGAAAAATGTCATGTGCCTCGAGGTATGCAAAAGCCCAGGCGTGTTCTTGGAACATCAAATTAAGGAGAAACCTTGTTTTCCTTGTGGAAGCAGAGACCTGCATCTGTCGCCGTGGCTCTGTAATAACCCTGCACAGATAATTCCCAGTCACAGGAGCCCTCCTCTAATTCAGTCTGGCTGTAAAAGTGTATGCGCCTCTATTTGGTCCTTGTGTAGAAAAACACACACACATAGAATTAAGTTGAAAATCTTTCATTGAAACCTGCAAGAATAGTTCTCAGAATATTCTACCCCACACTTAGAAACAGTGCTAATCCATCCCTACTCCTTTTAGCTAAAGAGTCTAAACAGTGCATACTAAAAAGACTGTCCTTTACTGCCTTCCTCTACATTTTTTTTTTTTTAAATTCCTAATCCCTGTGATGGAAGGTTCATGGTCCCTTGAGATAATGTGCTCCTGTATTATTGGTCTTCACAGTCATTAAGTTATTTCCAAGTTTAATTGAAAACTTGCTCTCTTTTTTTTCTTAATTGAAAACACAGAACAACTGCTCTCTGGTACATCTATTTTTTAAGAAGATGGTTATGAAAGCATTTACTTCAATGACAAAATAGGGTGGGCTATTGCTTAATAATTATGCCAGATGAAGGCTAAACCCAGTTCTCCTTGGTAACTGGAACCATTGATGCTACAGCCAGAGGATGATGCTTTGAATAAATTTTGAAGCTGGAAAGATATTTGCAGATAAGGGACTACTGCTCACCAGCTTAACCCGAGAAGCTGATGAAGGGGAGCTGTTCATTTCAAATGAATCAGTCTTATCACATGCATATAAAACAAAATGACTAAATGAAGCAGCTAGAAGATTATAGTGAGTTTTAATTATCTTTTAATAGCCAAAGGGCTCTTGCCAACACATGCTGATAATCTGTCAGCTGTTATATGCCATACCATTGCCATTTATGAGTCTCAGCTGTTACAAATGGGAAAATATATTTACAATGATGATCTTTTCTTGTTAAATGCAAATTCCCAGAGATGTTCAAACTGAAATTTGGCCTCACTGCTTTGTTTCTGTTGCCCTCTTGTGTGGAACTAAAAAGACTGGCAGAATCTGATGACAATAACCAACATCCTTCTTAATAATTTATGACTCTCGTGATGACATAATCTCAATCCATAAAAAGTAAGGGTAAAATCATTTGTGAAGGATGCTCATAGATTATATACATTACCTACAAGTTATTTTTTAATGATAATCTACATTTCAAATCAACCTGTCATCCCCACCCCACTTTGGTTTATCCCTCTCCAGTGATATTTGAGCTCCAAGGCTCTGAGGCAGCTCCCCTAGTGTTAGTTACATTCAGTGCTAAGCTTCAGTGCTTAGCATTCAGTCCATGGTAGAGCAAATGAGAAAAAGCTTCTGAGTTTACTGGTCTCTGCCTACTTATTGGAGAAGGCAATGGCACCCCACTCCAATACTCTTGCCTGGAAAATCCCATGGACAGAGGAGCCTGGTAGGCTGCAGTCCATGGGGTCGCTAGGAGTCGGACACGACTGAGCGACTTCATTTTCACTTTAATGCATTGGTTAAGGAAATGGTAACCCACTCCAATATTCTTGCCTGGAGAGTCCCAGGGACAGGGGAGCCTGGTGGGCTTCCATTTATGGGGTCACACAGAGTCGGACACAACTGAAGCGACTTAGCAGCAGCAGCAGCAGCCTACTTATTAAAGTTCTTGTGTTGACTTGGCACTGTATTGGCAGTGTATTCCCCTGCTTCTGTTGACCATTTTTACTGATGCCTTTGCTAGCAAATCTTATTCCTCGCCCCAGCTCTGTGTTCCCATTCGTGGCTTTTATTACCAATTTCAAAGGGACAATTCCCACATCTACATCTGCAGGTCAGACCTTGCACCTCTCTTCCAGCTCCAGAGTTCGGATTGCCTTAATGAACATCTCTAATGGTATAATCATTGTCAGTTCTAATCAACAAGTTTAATAACTGGCGATATTAATTTTCTGTCTGGAACCTTTTCCTTCATCTGTCCTTTAGTGCCGTTCTTAAACCTTTAGCGCTTCATCTGTTTTTCTCATCTTCTAGAGTCATTTTTAAAAAAATTCTCTAACCTTTAGCTTTATAGTAAGTCTCTAAGCACCATCATTTTGTATTCTAAATATATTTGAGATTGGCATAAGGATTGAGTTCTTTATTTTCACTGCAAACATTGTGGCTCAAATACAGAAACTTCTCTATTTACTTTCAACTTAAAATTTTTAATACATAAACAAATTATTCTTTATTGAAATCTCAGTCTGGCTCACCCTGGATAGATGGGTTGGCATCAAGAAGTCATCATTTCATTTCTGCCATCACTTTTGTTGATGTGGTTGTTATGATTAGGCTTAAGGAGAATTTTTGCAGTCATTTGAACTAATTCTGATCTGATAAATGCAAAAGCAGCAACAATTGTAAGTTGAGAAGTGGTTTAAAGTTCAAATCAGTTCAGTTTAGTTCGACTGAGTTCAGTCACTCTGTTGTGTCCGACTCTTTGCGACCCCATGAATCAGAGCACGCCAGGCCTCCCTGTCCATCACCAGCTCCTGGAGTTTACTCAAACTCATGTCCATTGAGTCTGTGATGCCATCCAGACATCTTATCCTCTCTTGTCCCCTTCTCCTCCTGCCCCCAATCCCTCCCAGCATCAGGGTCTTTTCCAATGAGTCAACTCTTTGCATGAGGTGGCCAAAGTATTGGAGTTTCAGCTTTAGCCATCAGTCCTTCCAATGAACACCCAGGACTGATCTCCTTTAGAATGGACTGGTTGTATCTCCTTGCAGTCCAGGGGACTCTCAAGAGTCTTCTCCAACACCACAGTTCAAAAGCATCAATTCTTCAGCGCTCAGCTTTCTTCACAGTCCAACTCTCACATCCATAAAGTTAGGAAGCTGCAATTACCATGGGAACAGAAGTAGAAGGTTTTAAAAAACTGAAAGAAAAAATGTTACCTACATTTTGAAAAAGTGGTTAAATGTTAATGGGTTCAGAAGGAATGTAAGTAAACCGTGTTAATAGATGAAAAGTATGGAGCCAAGGTGACTGGCAGTGATCTGTAAGAAACCTGTTGACAAAATGGAAGTGCCGTTGAATGGAGCCTTGGCACCTCCCCAGGCCAGCAGGAGCCTTCCTGGGGAGGCTGGCCAGGCAGGGGCACCGTTGATTAAAGACACATCATCCACCCAGGGGAGTTTCTTAGGTCCCTCACCTGTTCAGGTCCGAACACCAGAGCAGTTACAGCTCAGGGCTGGCAACAGGCCTGAGGTGCAATCAGACCTTGGCACTCCCTGAAACCAGGTTTGAAAATTAATTTTGAAAATTAATCCTTTTGCTTTTGTTGAGTGTATGTTCAGCTCCTTTAGTATGACTGTAGGCCTAGTTAACTAACACAATTGAAAAGAGATCAGATAAAGTTAATCACTTATATGTCTATATTTATATTTTAATGTAAAAGTTAAATAAATATATAAGTATATAAATATAGACATAGACATATTACTTTGCCAACAAAGGTCTGTATAGTCAAAGCTATTTTCCAGTAATCATGTACAGATGTGAGAGTTGGACCACAAAGAAAGCTGAGTGCCAATGCTTTTGAACTGTGGTGTTGGAGAAGACTCTTGAGAGTCCTTTGGACTGCAAGGAGATCAAACCAGTCAATCCTAAACGAAATCAACCCCAAATATTCATTGGAAGGACTGGTGCTGAAACTGAAACTCCAATACTTTGGCCACCTGATATGAAGAGCTGACTCATTGGAAAAGAGCCTAATGCTGGGAAAGATTGAGGGCAGGAGGAGAGGACAGAGGATGAGATGGTTGGATGGCATCACTGACTCAATGGACATGAGTTTGAGTAAGCTCCAGGAGATGGTGAAGGACAAGAATGCCTGGTGTGCTGCAGTTCATGGAATCACAGAGTTGGACATGACTGAGTGACTGAACAACAGCAACAATATAAAAATTGACCCCAATACATGTACTATTTCTTTGGTGATTATGAAGGACTGTATGTTACTTGTAGACCATCATTATGAATGTCATTTTTGGGGAAAGTAAGCAGACGGGCCACTAATTAGTGCTTTGTCAGCAACTCAGGGGGGCTTCCCAGGTGGCTTAGATGGTAAAGAATCTGCCTGAAATGCCAGAGACCTGGATTCGATCCCTGGATCAGGGGGATCCCCTGGAGAAGGAAATGGCAACCCACTCCAGTATTCTTGCCTGGAGAATCCCATGGGCAGGAGAGCCTCATGAGCTATAGTCCATTGGGTCGCAAAGAGCTGGACACGACTGGGTGACTAACACACACAGTGGCAGCCCACTTAGACAGGGTGTGCAGTTCCATTGAGCACTCTGGCAGGCCTGTTAACAAGTAACCCTTTGTGTTTTGTTCGTCACTCAGTAAACTCATTTCCATTGGAGAGAGAACTTTATTTCTGTTCCTTTCAGTCTAGTTGGAATCCAAACATCATCTTTATTTTTTATTTTTTTTTTTTTAGTTTTTTATTTTTTAAATTTTAAAATCTTTAATTCTTACATGCATTCCCAAACATGAACCCCCCTCCCACCTCCCTCCCCATAACATCTTTCTGGGTCATCCCCATGCACCAGCCCCAAGCATGCTGTATCCTGTGTCGGACATAGACTGGCGATTCAATTCACATGATAGTATACATGTTAGAATACCATTCTCCATTATTACTGTTTTGAAAGTTTCATTCCAGAGTTTGATGATATGCTTACATATCAGAGACACACTTGACATAAATCAGTAGAATTTATCTGAAATGTTGGTGCATCGTAACTGGGGCCCCAGGAAGCACACAAGGCCTCCTGTCCACAGAGCTGGCTGAGAAGACCACTCTGACCTCATGGCTGGACACACACTTTCATCCTTCAGGAGAGCATCTTCCTTGCCTACCAGCACCTCGGTTACATCCAAACATCATGCTCAACATCATGGTCACAAATAAGTCCTGTGGCCCACGTTGTGGGCAGAGCACTCACTTAGCACTCCACCTCAGCTCTGCATGTTCATTGGGATAATTCTGTTCTTTCCAGATGAAACATTCTAACCCAGTTGGGACATGATCAACCATGTTTATGCTGTCCGTCAGCTTAAAGTATTTTTTTAAATGATTTTTGTGTTAGAATCTATCTTTAGTTTGGAAAGTTGAAGAGTGAGATAAGAAGAGTAGCATAAAAAAGGAATACTGTACCTGTATTTCCACTAGGGTCTCAGACATCTATTAGGAAGTGCAGGTTGTCCACAGGCATCTTCTTAAGACCCCAGAAGCCATGCTGTCCACAGGACTGTGGAGATGGGGTGGGCAGGGCACAAATACGGTGCTCTGGAATATAAAGGTAGGATTCTTTTTTGGTTCTTAGAGATACCATAAGCCACTGTGATCTAGGCTTCATGGAAAAACTATTTGGCAGTGACCTTTTTATGTGTCCCTAAAGTTATGTGAAATTTGAACAGGATGGGCCAGACCTTCTGTTTAGTGAATAGAGTGGGCACAGGTGGGCAGGCACTGACCTGCTTCTCTAAGCCGACAGTCTCTCCGGTGCTCTCCGCAAAGGAAACACATTTCTGCCCTTTACAATCCTAATCATACCACATGCTGGCAGGACTGTAAACTTCTGTGACGTGTGTGGAATCCAGTTTAATTGGAAAAGTACTTTCAGATGAAAATATTGCCAAATCATTTGATGTGGGAAAAGTCACAGACACTGTTCTTCTGGATGAGATCTTTCATTGTTTGATTTTGAACAAGTCACCCATGATCCAAGTGAGACACATACATACCAGCTAGATCAATACTCTTTACAGTGACAAAATTGATTTTCTCCTGGCAGCTCCAGTAGTGTGTTAGAGACCTTCTATATAGACCTTAAACATTAGGATTTATGAAGTGAGAACTATTCAAAGCTGAAACCAGCTGTTTAGTATATGTAAAAATGTGAGGAAGAGAGAACTAAATACAGCCCGTAGAGTGAAAACCTTCTTAGTCACTCAGTGTGGTTAAAACAAATGACAGGGGACTGCTATGCAGCTATTTCAGTGTTCCTAATGGAATGTCTAGCGTTCCTTTATCGCTAGTGCTGGAGGAGCCTCTTGAGGCCCTCAGGCCACCCCAGCCAGCCTCACCCATGTTCTCATCACCCCCTTGTCAAAAATAGGCAGTACGTGGGGGTGTGGCAACCGAGAAGGGATTAAAGGCAGGGAATTCCAAATAAAGGGCAGCTTCTGAGACATCAAAGCTGCTCAAAGTCTTGGGTAAATCATATATTTAAGCAGACTAAATTGAATTAGGAGATGATGGTGTTTTCTTTTTTAGGTACAGGAGGGCCGTGTATCATATGGGAAATATTAAATATAGCAATGATCTGAATACTTTATTTAATATGTGATTATTATTATGGCTATACCCTTTCAAGATTAATACAACTTGTTTTGATTTTTACGCTTAATCAGAAATCTGTAGAGATAGGGTTTTGCTAATTGGTCCATTTTGAAACGGAAAGGAATTAACTTCTGAACGTGTGTCCAGGATTAGATGTTACTTATTTATTTTAAGTATAAACCTTATTTGACAAGCAAAATAAGGTGCCAAATCTGAGGTTTGCAGAAACAGGCTTTCAAAATTCCACCTACAACTAAAAAATGTATTTTATTAAGCTTACCATCAAGGGAAGAAATAACCCAACCTAGAGATACCAACAGCCAGTTAGACCTTTTGACAGAAAGAGAAACTTTGGGAAGCGTAAACATGTATGTCCACATATTAAGAGTCTACCAGCCTTTTGCCCACTGCTGACATAATAATGTCTTGCACACTTCCTCTTTGAAAATACAAAAATAAATGACATTGAAACCAAAAGCTCCGCAGAAACCTATTCAGTCTTTGTAACTGTCCTGAAGGCACAGAGTTTTCTCACGATGACCGCAGCTGGGCTGGATGAATCATCCTAACCTTGCATACTGTGTTCGTAGGTCTTTCATTTTGATGAAGTGATTCATTTGGAAAGAGAGGCAAAACAAAGAGGACAAGGCCCAAAGACTCCAGGGGCCTGAGAGGGCTCAAAGTCACATAACCTTGTTGTTTGATCACACTGGCTGCCCTGACAGCAGAGCCAAGGAAACCTGGGCGGCCTGCCGACCTGCAGTGGGTCACACTCTGGACACTAGATAATTGCACATACACCACCACCTCCTTTCCAGCTTCCCAGGTGACTCAGAGGCAACGAGCCATTATATGCCAACGCAGGAGATGCAGGTTTGATCCATGGGTAGGGAAGATCCTCTGGAGAAGAAATGGCAACCCACTCCAGTATTCTTGCCTGGAAATCCCATGGACAGAAGGACCTGATGAGCTACAGTACATGGAGTCGAAAAGAGTTGGGCACGACTGAGCACACACACACAACACACACATACCTCCTTTCATTCCCAGGTCAGTCTCACGAGGTTGCTATTATGACATTTTACTCTTAAACATATGAGGCTCAGAGATATGACATAACTTGTAACTAAAGCACCTTAGATTCCAAACTCCACATCTTACTGTTCTGTGAACCTGTCCTCCCCTCTGTCCTTTCTCTAGGATGCCTTCCTTCCCTTTCTGTCTCAGTCCTATCCCTATTGGGCTTCCCTGATAGCTCAGTTGGTAAAGAATCACCTGCAATGCAGGAGACTCCAGTTAAGTTCCTGGGTCGGGAAGATTCTCTGGAGAAAGGATAGGCTACTCACTCCAGTATGCTTGGGCTTCCCTTGTGGCTCAGCTGGTAAAGAATCCGCCTGCAATGGAGGAGACCTGGGTTTAATCCCTGGGTTGGGAAGATCCCCTGGAAAAGGGAAAGGCTACCCACTCCAGTATTCTGGCCTAGAGAATTCCATCGATTCTGTAGTCCATGGGATTGCAAAGAGTCGGACACGACTGAGCAACTTTTACTTTCACTTTCTTTCCTATCCCTATTTTCCCCATTTATTCATTTATGTATTTATAGCATACTGAACCTCCACACCATGCCAGGCCCTGTGCTAGATCCCAGGATTCACTAGTGAACAAGGCAGACAACAACCTTTTCCTCATGTAGCTGACCGTCTATTGAACAATAACTGAAGTGCTTCCAGAGTACAAGTTGAGGGGCCCAGGGGGATGGGGACTAGGGAAGGGGCACTACACAAGGGTTGCTGGCTTCCTGGCGAGGGGAGTAAGCGTATTCATTAGCAGACTAAGAATTTTAAAAAGATTTCAGCAGGATGGAACAATGAGTCAAAAACAGTTAAAATTAAATAGGAATAAGTTTAAAGTTTTTATTTAGGTTTATCTCAAAATGTATACAGAATTGGAAGACATGACTTCCAAAGGTTTCAGATGAGTTTTGAACCCCAGAAATATGAAGCAATGGTTTTAAAAGGATGCACTCTTAGGCTTTATCTGTACCACCTTTATTTGTAAAACAAGTGTTGTTAATTCCATGTCACATCCTTAACTCTCTACTGAACTCTTCTGTTTTATGGGCAACACTGATTACTAGACAGTGAATAGTGAACTTTCAGCTTGAAATATATGAGCTGAGGTGGAGGGTAATCAGTGTGCCAAAGTAGCTGATTTTCCTTAACAATGTCTAGTAATATCTATTGCTTACACTGTTTAGGACATGATTTTCCAGAAAAAAAAATTTTTTTAACTATATTAGTCTAAATGAGAAGACAAAATTGGGCTATGCAAAGTTACAATAAGATAATACTGAAATGGCAGATGATCAGTTTATGATGGCATTGGGAAGAGAGATGTGAGACTGGTACAGGAAGTGGGAAGAACACTGGCATCAGAATTAAACATATGAGATCGGATACCAGCTTTGCTTATGTGCATTGTGATACAGACAGTTTACTTCACATCTTCGAGCAACTAAGGAAACCCTCAGAAAATAAATCACTGAAAGGAAATAGGGGGAAGGTCAAGGAAGGGTTTTTGGAAGAAATGTTTTTTGAGATTCATTCTTAAGAAATCCTGGGCATAGATTGACTTCATTTTAAGAACTCCATTACAGACAGAAAAACAATGACAAAATGAATATATAAGAATTTGTATGGAATGGTGTTGTGATTTCTCTTTGGCCAGGCTGTCATCTGATATGTTTTGTTGAGACTGAAATTCATTGACAGCTGTCTGTGGCTAGTGATAATCTCCTGGTGTGTGTTGATTTCCCTACTCCTAAATCCTCCCTGTATTTGGGGAATGGTGTCATATTGTTATCAACTTGTTTTTCTCATTTTAATTTATAAAACTTGCCATCATGTTAATGCCATGTAGAATGTCAAACCTTTATCATGAGAATTTGCATGAAACACATTCCCTTGTGATAGCTTCCTATGAAATGTAGTATTCATTTCTCCTCCTTTATCAGCAATATCTTACAAGAGGACAAGGAGTTCTGTTTCATGTTTTCTTCTTTATCAGAAACTACTGCCTCAATTATTAGTAGAAAGTATAAAGTGGAAAATAATACATTGTATTATTTAAAATGTATTTTAAAGAGAACTAGATAATATGTTCAACTTCCCACCCTAAAATCTGAGAAACGTCAAGCTTGTTCATTAAATACAACTAATAATTTAAAATATTGTGTAACTGAGATGTTCTGGGTTAATAAGGAAGTAGGTATTGGTGAGGAAGAAATAAAGTGATTGGAGAGATGAAGAAAGAAGGGAAGGAAGAAGAGAGAACAAAATACGGGGCCAAGAAAAGGCAGAAGCAGAGAGGAATGCAAAGAAGAAGAAGAAGCAGCAGCAGCAGCAGCAAGAGAGACAGAAAAAAATAAGAGGGACGGAGAAGTGGGTGAGACTTGTGTAGGACAGGGGCCACTGTACTTCCCACCAGAGGTCCTGCTTCCCGACCTGCCGTTCAAGTCTTGACCCCAAAAGGAGGCAACGCTATATCTGAAGACCAAAGTCAGGGGCTTTATTGTGTGAAGACAAGGGCATGAATCTCTAACACATTTTCACATGCCCAGGATTGTCATAGACGTTCAATTTTAGTATCATCTAACAAACTGTGGGAAATTCTTCAAGAGATGGGAATACCAGACCACCTTATCTGCCTCCTGAGAAATCTGTATGCAGATCAAGAAGCAACAGTTAGAACCAGACTTGGAACAACAGACTGATTCCAAATTGGGAAAGGAGTACGTCAAGGCTGTATATTGCCACCCTGCTTATTTAACTTATATGCAGAGTACATCATGCAAAATGCTAAGCTGGATGAAGCACAAGCTGGAATCAAGATTGCTGAGAGAAATATCAATCACCTCAGATATGCAGATGACACAACCCTTATGGCAGAAAGTGAAGAACTAAAGAGCCTTTTGATGAAAGTGAAAGAGGTGAGTAAAAAAGCTGGCTTAAAACTCAACATTCAAAAAACAAAGATCTATGGCATCCAGTCCCATCATTTCATAGCAAATAGATGGGGGGACAGTGGAAACAATGAGAGACTCTTCTTTTGGGCTCTAAAATCACTGCAGATGGTGATTGCAGCCATGAAATTCAAAGATGCTTGCTCCTTGGAAGAAAAGCTATGACCAACCTAGACAGCGTATTAAAAAGCAGAGACATTACTTTGCCAACAAAGGTCCATCTAGTCAAAGCTGTGATTTTTCCAGTAGCCATGTATGGATGTGAGAATTGGACTAGAAAGAAAGCTTAGCACCAAAGAATTGATGGTTTTGAACTGTGGTGTTGTGAAAACTATTGAGAGTCCCTTGGACTGCACGAGATTAAACCAGTCAATCCTAAAGGAGATCAGTCCTGAATATTCATTGGAAGGACTGATGCTGAAGTTGAAACTCCAATCCTTTGGCCACCTGATGTGAAGAACTGACTTCTTGGAAAACCCCCTGATGCTGGGGAAGACTGAAGACAGGAGAAGGGGTCAACAGAGGATGAGATGGTTGGATGGCATCACTGACTCGATGGACATGAGTTAGACCAAGCTCTGAGAGTTGGTGAAGGACAAGGAAGCCCAGTGTGCTGCCATTCATGGGGTCGCAGAGTCAGACATGACTGAGTGACTGAACTGAACAATTCCTTTGTCATTAAAAATTCACTGTTGCATTCTCTTCTTCCTCTTTTTCCCTATCTTCCTCTTCTTCCTGACCTTAGCCCTGACTCATTCAAAACTCAAAACTTATTTCTAAAAATAGAAATCCAAGTTTAAAATGCTATATGTCCATTTATTCAAAATTAGTGTTTTTTTAGCCTTGTCAGGTCTTGAAGTGCTGTGATATCAGGACCCCTCAGAATATCATGCAAATTACTGGAGTGAAAAGTCCTTTGCATCAGTCAGTGGTTCCCAACCCTGTAAGCACATCAGAATCACCTAGAAGCTAATGATACCTAGGGTGTCTGGGCCCACTGGCTGGGGTGATCAGAGTTGGAGTTGCCTATCATTATTTTTTAAGCACCTCGGGTTATGTGATAATGCAACCAGTGATGAGAAAATGCCTTTGGAGAAAATGCAACAAAATGTGTGGATCAGGGCTCTTGTGCTCACTAGTAAGGGATTATATAGCCTTTGTATATATAACTGGGATCATGGGGTTTGGCAACTTGCTGTTACATATATGGTGGAACGTTTGTGTCCCTTGGTGGTGGTTGTGGTTTAGTCGATAAGTCGTGTTCAACTCTTTGCAACCCCATGGACTGTAGCCTGCCAGGCTCCTCTGTCCATGGGATTTTCCAGGCAAGAATACTGGAGTACGTAGCCAGTGCCTTCTCCAGGGGATCTTCTGGACCCAGCGATTGATTGAACCTGTGTCTCCTGCATTTCAGGTGGATTCTTTACTGACTGAGCCACCAGGAAAGACTTGAGTCCCTTGGGAAAATGTTATAAAAAGACTAGCTCCAAAAAGTGAGAGAGATGCTGGTCGTGTGGAGTAGTTGTCTTAGAAACAATGTTGTGGAAGCTTCATGTTGGATTTGTACGTGCTTACCCACCATCTGAGCACAGTATGCCTCATGTTGTCCTGTTGCCTGCTCACTTGAGCATGGATGGACTCTGTAATTGGAGCTTCCTTCCATTCTAATTTTCTGCCTCCTGGCATCTCAGCTCCAGCCAAATTTAGCCACAATGCACTTTCTCTTCTGGGCCTTTTCCCAGCCATTCCTTTAAATTGGACCAATCTATAACTAACTCTGCCTAACCACACCACCATCATTTCATCATTGCTCATAGAAATTTTATCTGTCCTTCGAGGCCCTTCTCCCATGAAGCAATCTTGATTGTCTTGACAACAGATATAATCTTTCTTATCTTTGAAATCCCACTGTATGTTCCATTCTCTCTCTCTCCTTATCTGTTTTTGTTTTATGGTCATGAATATTTTTATCTTATTTGTCTAATAAGCTGAGTGAAGGTTGAGGCTGTGTCTTTGGATGCTTTGTTGAGCCTGTCTGCCCTACTATTATGCACAGAAAATTCTCAACAAATATGTACTCAGTAGAATTTAATAAAATCAAAAAAAGGTGGTGATTGAGGTGTAAAACTGATTGAGGTATGAAACAAAAATTTAGACAGATGTTTTTGTTAAAATAAATCTGCAGTTTGGGGAGATGCTTTTGTGCTCATAGACATACAGACTTAGACAAAGACGTAGACATAAGAAGCTCATGATCTGTGATACATTCCAGTCAGTGTTGAGTAGAGATCCATGTGCGTGTTTCTGGGTGCATTAAGTACAAACAAAGTGAATGAATAGGTCATGTTTTATCCAATGCTAGCACGATAACTCCTCTGTATTTCTCTTTTGTGAAATAAGATAGACACTTATTTGTCTTCAGTCACTTCCCCTTGATTCGTGTTGATGCTCTGTCTTAAATTGTAACCCTGGGATTTATTCTCTTCTGCTTCAGAAGGACAAAGCCTTTATATCAACTAGTATAGTTTCCTTTCGACCAACATACACACAAAAGGAATTATAATTTTTAAGAACTTGCCAAGCTTGTGTTTACTCTTTGTGTTGTTCCTCTGGATAATAGGCCTTCCCTTCCTACTTCCTGCATCTTCCAAATATCCCCACTTGTATAGCAAATAAAATGTAATTGCTGTCCTTAGGCCGTATCTCCCTTCTGCTGCATGCAGTAACCACAAGTGTGCATTTAAACGTAGAATCTGGCCCCTTGAGTTTAACAGAGTTAATCTATTCTTTAAATAACTTTTTAAAAAATGAATGAATGAAAGAAAAGAAATCTATTTTAGGAACAAAAATGTATCTGTGCAGTTTTCTTTTCATGTGGAAGACAAAGAACCTTTCCAATGGGAGGACAGAATGACAGTTCCACTTATCTTGGCTGCTTGGAAATTAGATCACTGACATATTTTCTGTTGAAGAAGAAACCTTATCTTAGTGGCTAAATTTCAGAATCAATCATCTGAATTTCAGTCCTGCCCCCCTCACAAGCAGGGAGCATTATGCAATTTGTACGTTTCAATTAGGTTGCAATAAAAAATGAGTAGCTCAAGGGCATTAGTTTATTACTGGTATCTAGCCATGTTTTCCTTTGCTAAATGACATTCTGAAAGCCTCCTTTCTGAGCATAATCACCTTAGGGTGCCCACAGAGTGTGGCCCCAAATGATTCAATTACGGCTGAAAGTCGTTCTCTTCCCGGAACACAAGACTCTAGAAGCACATCTGCTGTCTTTTGCATTCAAGAGAGATTTTTTTTTCTTTCATAAGTGTCCCTGCAAGGATGTAAATGAGAATGACGATTATGTTCTGTCTGAGTTCTCACTGTTCTGTATTTTCTGTCTGATCTGCTTTTATAAAGTGACATGTTGCATCTTAGGATAAATTATCATCAGTTTACTAACAAGCAAGTTTATAAATGAGTGGATTCAAATGAGGGACATTTCCCCATAGAACCAACAGTAAAATGTTCTGAGCTATATATCCAAAATATATCAAAAACTCCTACTACTCAACTGCAACAACAAAACAAATAACCCACTAGATTAAAAAGTGACAAAGGACTTGAATAGACATTTCTCCAAAGAAGGTATACAAGTGTCCAGTCAGCACATGGAAAAATGCTCAACAGCACTAATCATCAGGGAAATTCATGTTAAAACCAAAATGAGATATTATCACCTTGAACCTATTAAGATAACCATTATCAAAACAACAAAATAAAAAATAACAAGTGTTGGTAAGGATTTAGAGAAATTGGAACACTTATGCACTGTTAGTAGGATGTAAAATGGTGCAGCTGCTATGGAAAATAGAATGGCATTTCCTCAAAAAATTTAAATATAATTACCATATGATCTAGCAATTCCACTTCTTCATATATAGCCAAAAGAACTGAAAATGGATCCCCAGGAGATACTTGCACACCCATGTTCACTGCAGCATTATTCACAATAGTGAAGAGGTGAAAAAACAAACAAACTAAATGTTCACCAACAGGTGGAAAGAAATTGTGACACGTACATCGAGTGGAGTACGATTCTGTCTTATAAAAGGAAATCTTGTCATATGGTACAAAGCAGATGAACCCTGAAGACATTATACCGAGGGAAATAAGCTAATCATGAAAAGATAAAGACTGTTTGATTCCACTTATGCGAGGCACCTAGAGTCAAACTCATAGAAACAGAAAGTAGAATGCTGATTTCAAGGCCTAGAGGAGAACATGAGAAGCTGTTTAATAAGTAAAGAGTTTCAGTTCTGCAAGATGAAAATGTTCTGTAGATCTGTTGTACAGCAGTGTTCATATAGATAACACTAAAATTACTGTACACTTGAAAATGGTTAAGATTGTAAATTTTATGTTGTGTGCTTTTTTTTTAACCACATTTAAAAAGTCATCCTTTCTCACTGGACTTTCACAGAATTAAAGAGATAATGTGTGTAAAGTGCTTAGAATAACACTTGCCTCATAATATGAACTTATATATTAGTTATTATTATTGCCACAAATTAATCAACTCAAGCCCAGGGATGATAAGTGACTTTCTCAGTGTTCCACAACTACTGAATAATAGAACTGGATCTTCAAGTCAGGTTCTCTCATCCTAGAGCTCATGGATTTTCCACTGTTTTTATTTCCTAAAATTGAACCTTTCTCCCTTCATGGCAAAAAAATAAAAAATAAAAGTCCTGGGAATCCCAAAATTCAAAACCACTATTCTGTTCCGTACTAAACAAACCAAAAGAAGATGAATTTTGCTCTTCTTCCAATGCACAATTTTTTATCTCTCACTTTAGGGAGCTGAGTATTCATTTTCCCCAAATCTTTCATCTCACTTGACCCCATTTTTAATCTCTTGGAAAGCCAATCTTAGTCTGTTATAGTGCTTCAGGAAGAATGAATCTTTAGTCTTAAGGCAAATCTTCAGTTTTACCATCTGACTTTGTCTTTGAAACTAGCCAGGAGTTGGACCAACAAAGAAAAACCAACCAAGAAAGCTTGGTTGTGTCTGTTGCATTCACTGGTGAATTCCTAGGGCTTTATGTGGTGCTGTGTCTATGTATGAGTGAATCAAAGAAAACTGAATGCTATTTTAAACAGGGTCTTAGAATATCCAAGCTGGAAGTAATCCAGGGTCACCCACAACTCTTCTTCAGTGGAAGAGCTAGTCTCAAAATGTATTTCTACTTTCTACCAGTATGTTTGTAATTACTAGTGATTAATTACTCTGTTTGGTTTACATAAGATATGTTTCTGAAAGACATAATCTGATCTATCTCGTTTTGTGAGAAAGCTCTCATTGGTATTGAAGCAGTTCTGAGTCTGGAATACTCTGATTTTTTTTTTTTTTTTTGCCAGACAGGAAGTTTCATTTTATTTTGGGTCACAAAAGACTCTTTTTCAGCCCAGTGAGTTTATTTTAAAGGCAAAAATCTTTTCAGAGAAGATACAGTGTCTTCCAGAGTATCAAGAGAGATGGTAACAGGTTTTTCCCTAGAAAAATTTGACAAGGGTGATCAAGTGGGCCTTGCAGGGGTGGAGAGGTTAAGGGAAAATTGAAAGGTTTTGATGAAGGGATCACACTGATATGAGTGCTGTGACCTAGGAAAATTTATGTAGCACCAAGGTATAAGGCTACTTGGAGAAGATTCTGGAAACAGGAATATCAAAACAAGAGTCAATTGAAATAGTCCCAATGGAAAGGGAGGCTACTCCAAACTATATTAATGGTGGAAACAGAAAGGAAGAATAAAATATTAAGAAACAAGATGTATTTACCTTCTAGAAAGAAAAGACTAAGTCTTCAATGTCCAGCACTGACCCAGTGCTTTCATCTGGCAGCTACTCAATATACAGATATTTTATGAATTAATGAATGCATTGAAACTGAGGGCTAAGGAAAAACACAAATTATGGGATATCTTAATGCATTTCTCTTTTCTTACCTAGTTAGCTAAGAATGCCGGTTCCGTTAAAAATCCTGAGTTTGTCTAGAGGACAGATCTAATTCCCAAGAAAGAGAATGAATTTAGTTTGGTTCTGGGTGAATTCAATAATCAGGTAGTAGTTGGAAATCTGGGACTTGTAAAGAGGACAAAGGAAGGTGGAGTTTCAAGAGAGGTCCAGAGTGTCCTTAGAGATGGATGTAGAGATGGATGCCATCAGCAAATGGAGAAAGCTGAATTCCTTGGTGTGGATGAGGCTATAAAGGCTGGTGTAGGAATAAAAGAGAAGAGGTTATGCATCCATGAGAAGTATATGCATGAGCAGAGGGAGAAGGAAGAACCAAGCTGAGAAAATGAAGGGTAATTTAATAAGAGCATATCCAAGGGAAGAAAGAATTTCTGTTACGAAATAGTGGTCAAAAAGCATTAAACTTTGAAGAGGAGACTGAAATATTTGGGAGAAGCAAATGAATTTGTGCTGACCTCAGAAGATAGTGATAAATTAATTCCTAAAAATCAACACATTGTGTAAGAATGCTGAAGATATCTGTTGGGCTGCTACTGTGAGCAGGAGGCGCTGGGATCGAGGAATGGAGGCCCAGCTGATCCTTGATGGGCTTGCTTTCTGTCCCCTCAAACAGTGAAATGACCAACACAGGAGGATTCAAGTTAACAAAGGTTCTCTTCTCCTGCACTCTCTGGACAGCTTTCTTTCTATGCTTAACATTCAGCGGGCATCTTGCTAAGGAAGTAGGGGAGCTCCCAAGGAAGATTGTTGCAGAAAGCTCCTGCTTTAGTACTCAAAAGTTGGGAAATCTCTGCATATGTACAAAGGCTTAATGGGATTAACTGGGATGAAATACTGAGATCTGCTCCTCTGTAAAGGAGGTTTTACTCAAAACCTCTAATGCTCCAACAGCCGTGCGTTTTCACCATCCCCAGTGGTCTCCCCACCTATCCTTCTTCCTTACTCTTCTCCACAGAAATGGCAACAGCTTACGTGAGGTGTACCCTGCAGGGTATTATTAAGGCAGAGGAGAATGAAAATCAAATTTCTGTCAAGAACTTTGGATCATGACTTCAAGACTAGCCTTAGATCTGGTCCTCTGAAGGAAGCGGTATGATTCATTCTCAACAATCGGAAACACTCAGTGATAAAATGATACGGTTTTCAGAATCAAAAGGGATTGTGTACTCTCTAGAACACCACCGGAAAAAGGTAAAGCACAGATCATTCAAAATTCAGCAAGTTTTCATTATTTTAAAATTATAGGCTAGCAGAAAGATAATAGGCAGGTTTCCAAGTGGCTCAGTGATTAAGAATCCACCTGCCAATGCAGGAGAAACGGGTTCAGTCCTTGGGTTGGGAAGATCCCCTGGAGGAGGAAATGGCAACCCACTCTAGTATTCTTGCACAGAGAGTCCCATGGACACAGGAGCCTGACGGGCTACAGTTCATGGGATCACAAAGAGTTGGACATGACTGAGCACACACATGTATATCTAGACACCAGTGTGTGTGTGTCTTTATGCAGATTGGTTTATGTTGGTTTTTTATTTTGTTTTGTTTGCCCCATTTGGGCCATTTCTGTACTTTTTCACACAAACTGAGATTGTTCTATTATTACTTTGCAGATTGAACATCCACAGGCCCTACTACATAGCTTTGCTTTTAGGACATGCCCTGCCATGGTGGTTCTCACACTTGAGTGTGCTCTAGAATCACCAGGAGGCCTGGTTAGACCACAGATGGTTTTCCCCCACCCCCACAGTTTCTGAGTCAGTGAGCCTGAGGTGGGGCCTAAGAATTTGCATTTATAGCAAGTTCTCAAATCTTCTTGGTTCATGGTTCTCTCAAAACACTGCCCATAGGTTGGGCTGCCAGACCTATGGGATAACCCTATTTCTGGGAGGAAAGAAATACCTCACAGTTCCATTTTAAGTAGTTAGACTCCAACAACTTAAAAAGTATTTATGTCTTAACAACTTAGGCATTAATAAAACAATACCCTTAAATTGGAAAAAATAATTTTTTAATTTCATTATTAATAACCACAGCTAGTCAATAATAGGATGTGTGTGCTCATGGAGACTGCACAGCTTCTCACACCTTGGAATCAGTTTGGATGGTACCACCACATTCTCTGTTCCACATTGATTTCCAACAAGGAACTTGCTTTTTATCACAGCAGCTGTCGAAAACCCAGCTTCGCAAATGGTGGCCTCATGGAAAGGAATGTTGAAATGAGCTCATGTTGCCCTTGTCAGCTACCTTGAACTACTAGTTTTCTCAGTGTCTGACAGATGCCTGGCATAGCTGTGAGTCCCTTGAAATGTTAACATATTTCGAGATGCCCCTGAATGTTTACTAGGTGCCCCAGGGCACCTCCTGGGACACCATGGGAACTGGGTCTTAAGTGCTGCTGCTGCTAGTTTGAAGGTTGACCTTTGAGAGTCATCTTACTGATGACCGAGAGATCACAAGGGTGATCTTTTTCTGAGCTCTTTCCTATTTTTTTTTTGACAATCTTTAATATTCTTAAAATGTTGTAAAGCAGTAAATGAAGAAAATTACACACAAATTTACTATTATTTATTTTTTTATTTCTGAAAGCAGAATTGGATAGGGAAGGAATCAGAAAATGAATGAATGAATAAAGATACCACAAAAAGAGTAGTAAAATTTGAAATTAAAATTACTCAAAATTATGTGCAATTGTTGTTATGGCTCATTTACAAAGGAGTTTGTTGTTGTCTTTTTTTAAGCCATTTTTCAGTCATAATTAAACTGAGCAGTCCCAGTGAGCTAGGTAAAGATTATTGTCCTCACTTTACACACAGGAACTGATATATCAGATTAGGTGACTTACTTTAGGCTAAAGAGAGCTTAATTTGATGGAGATAGAAAGCTAACATCACAGTATCTTAGCTTTCCTTAAACAATAAGTCATAAGAAGCTGGCCTGGGACTTCCTCAGCAGTCTAGCGGTTAAGACTTCACCTTCCAGTGCAGGGGGTGGGGATTCAATCTCTGGTTAGGGAGCTAGGATCCCACATGCCTCACAGAAAAAAAAAAAAAAAAAACCAAGAAAAAAACTTAAAACGGAAATTAAAAAGAAAAGAAACTGGCCTGTTATTTCACGTCAGATTCCCTCAAGTTTCATAAATAATTTTCTCAAAAACCTTGGAAGTATGTTCATAGCAAGCAGTCCTGTTTGACTAACAAGAAATCCATGGCCAGTCATGCAAGTGTTTGAGGGTGTGAGTTCCTAAAGCATTTGAGGGAAAGAGGGAAGACAGTGTGATGAGTTCAAAGCTGTGGAACTATAGAGAGAGGAAGACAGGCAGGTACCTTTGACAATAACCAGGGCTGATGTCCTCAGGAGCATCTTCTCAGAAGAACAAAATTTAAAGCCCCTTGAGGACAAAATGACAAGGAAAAAAAATCATTTTAAACCAAAAGAAGCGGGTAATAGTCAAAGTCTACACCTTGAGAGATGTTCCACTTCTGCTTGATCAAATCACTACTTCAGAGGGGGCCCACACCAGGTACTTAAGAGAATCTTTTCAGATACAGCCAGCCAAGCAAAGGTTTCTATGGAGACATATAGTTTTAAGTCACCTGTGTATATCAGTGTAACTCGACATATCTTTGTATCTCATCCACAGTGCCTCGTAGGTTAAGCACTTGATCTACGTTACTGGGGTTTCCTGAGTGTGGCTGTAAGATTCTAGAGGAAAAGAGAGGTGACGAGTGGTTGTAAATTGAGTGACTGCTTTTTCAATTGGTCCTGGAGTCTATGTGATTTGATGTACTATCCAGCCACTAGATGACTGAACGGAGTATACACGTTCAGATGACACTGAATCAGTTGGTCGTTCAACTCAAATTTCAGATAAAACTCAGTCAACTTAAAAAGTTAGAGAATGCCACTGGTCCTGGAAAGAGTGATCTGTAGTGTGAATCCCAGCTTTGCTACTTACAGCCGTGTGACCAAGGCCATCTTCAGACTTTCAGTTTCTTACCTCGTGGGTCTGTGTCAAGCTCGAAAGTGAGATAATAAATGTAACAGCACACTGTAAGTTTTTTATTAGATACCATCGACTCAAGGTGATACTCAGGGTCCACAACATCTTATCAACTCCCGAAATCTGCTTCTCTTTCAGTTCCTTACTCTTAGTTCAGGGCTCTCAAAACCCATATGCCTGCAGGGTAGTGATGTTGGCCTGGGCAAGTCAGCCTGTGTGCATTGCAGGGGTCCATTGTAAAGCTATAGGGCTTTATGTCCAGTCTAAAGCTATATGTCCAGTCTAAAGAGAGCCACTCAGCCACCACTGTGTGCCAGGCCCCGAGCCTTGTCTCCACAGAGCCTTGTGCAACGTGCTGGACACAAAATAGATGCCCAGTGAGAGGCGGGCACCTGCCGTCCTGCCTGACGGGACATCACCCCCTTCCCCAAGGCCTTGTGCCCCGATGGCCGCTGAGTCCACACCTCCAGGGCTGGGGCAGCCTGCCCACTGCTGTTGAGACTGGCCCTCACCTTGTCTCAAACCCTTGAGATAAACTCTCATCTCTAACTGTTGGATGTTCAGTTGAAGGATTTCATGCAACCCAAGACTTTCCGTTTGAAAACTGGAGTGATAGATCACCCTATATATGGCCATCTTAAATTCTATCTCCTTTAAAACTAATGTCCCGATCTCTACAGAGGAGTTAAAGATTATTTTCTCTCTTCCTTATATGGCCACAGCTTTCCGATTACACCTCAGTCTTAGCCCTTTTCAGGTATTAGAATTCTCTCCCCAGTGTTTCTGTTTCCTTTGTCAGATTTGTAGCATCTCACAGTTTGTGGTCCTCATCTCCTCCATGGTATCTAGCTGATGCTTCTCAGGGATATACTTAAAGAGTACTTTGCTTGACCTGAAGAAATAAGTCATTCAGATATAAAATGAGTAAAGACTGACCCTGGGTCTCATAATGGACTAAATAAATAGCCTTTTAGGAGAGATCACGTGATTCTCAGATGAGTCAACATGAGGAGAACAGGAAATAGGTTGAGATTTCAGCAAAAGAAAATTCCATGTATCGAAAAGCAGCCTTTGATCAGAAGGATGATGGGGAAAGAAAGTGAATATAGCTTGCAAAAAATCATGAAGTCACTGCTCCCAGAAGCTTTCAGTGCTGTCCCACCATCCATGTGTCTCAGTTTAAGATGAAGATTTTCCTGAAGTCAGGACTGGAGGGAGTAATGGTGGAGGCTTGGTTCAGGCAGGCATCTCCTGAAATCCAGTGGACCAGGATGAATAGCGACCCTGTTTCCAACAGAAGTGCCATACCTGTTTTTCTTTTTAACCAAGGTAAGATGGACTAACTTATTCCTGTCTAAATTGTGATTGTTGAGGTTTAGAAGTCAGGACTGTGACAGTGTGAAGCTAACTAGCCATGTTACATTATAGTGGAACACTTTTCCCCACAAAGGATTTATCGAAGACTCAGTGAATCACCAGTTGCCATGGTCTTCAGTGAGGAACCACAGCTCCGAAATCCTTCCTCCACCATGTGGACTGACCATCTGCTCACAGTGCTTGCAGATTCCCTTCCAGGGGTCATAAAGTCTCCTTGTGTTCTCGCACGTCTCTGAAACGCCCCGGGCAACTGCTCTTCCCTGCCACGGAGCGGCCACAACAGCTGTGGGATTCACCAGGCCTTGTCTCGGCTCCATTTCTGGCAGCAGGCAGCAACCGCCAAGCCGCTCTCCAAAAACGCCGGCGAATTGTAAACCCATTAAGGCTTAACTCCTAGGGGACAACAAAGAGCGCTGCTGCCTTTGAATGTGTGCTCTGTGTGGGATCACAGGGGCCTCTGGCACCTGGGCCTGTCCTCAGGGCCGGGGCGATCTGTAGGGAAAGTTACAAGCTGCTGAGGGAATATTTTCACAGGTTTTTCCGAACAAAGGGTTCTTTCTTCAAACCCTGTGCAACTCTTTCCTGATTGTTAATTAACCAAACCTTGTGAAAAACAGGCCGTTTCTGTAAATAGAAGTTGTGTGTGTGTGTGTGTGTGTGTGTGCGCGCGCACACACGCACGTATGTGTGGTGTGGTTGATTGTTTTGTGTTTTCTGACACGTGACGTGAAGCTCTGTTTTGAGTTTGCCAGGGTGGCGAGGGGACTGTCGCAAGGCATCTCACCCTTCCCGGTAATCTTTGCTGTGCGCGCTTAGTCGTGCTCCTGTCCCCCGGTGCCGAGTGCGTTCTGTGTGCTTTTTGCCTGAAGTGGCCCTCTCGCCCCTGAAGCCAACGGCCTGTTTGACTCTGTCTCTCGGTGTTCTCACCATCGCTCATCTGTCTTCCTCTGTTTGCTTCCTTGGAGTCACTGTTTAGGAAGCCCCTGCCTGGCCCATCTGTCTTAAATCACTACTCTGTTTACTTTCCCAGACGCTTTCCCACCCAGGAACCTGCCCTCTGCTTTGTCACATGCCCTTTGTATGTGGTGTGTGTTTGAAGATCTGAAAGCCCTCTTTCCTCAGAAGCCCCTACAGGGCCCTGGCAGTCATTATAATGGCTGATTCCACCACTTGGTGCCTGTGGCCACCTAGTCAGAGCTGGCCAGGGCCTGCTGACCTTCTGGAACTGTTGGCGAAGACTTCCAAACCCTACCTCTTTTCACTCTGCCTTCCCAGTTCCGTATTAGGAGTTTTATAAGTTTCACAATTCAGTATCCTGGAGTTTTCGAAAGAGGGTTACATTTTGTTTATTTTATCCACCACTAAGGTGCTTATTGTTGAGATTATCTATCAATTCCATCTTTGTCTTACTGATACTTGATCAATACTTCTGGTATTAAATCTAGCCTTTTTGGTTATGATTGTGTTCAGGGAAAGAAGCTCTTCACAGGCCTCTAGTGGACATGCCCTGGAACTGCAGAAATCTTGTATTCAAATATGTGAAACTGGTGTGACCTATGGGCTTCCCTGGTTTCTTAGACCGTAAAGAATCCGCCTGCAATCCCAAAACATGATCTTCATCAGATTTTTAATTAATAGTATAGTAGTCCATTTGAAGGCATAAGGTAAGGTAAGGTGAAGTCGCTCAGTCGTGTCCGACTCTTTGTGACCCCGTGGACTGTAACCTACTAGGCTTCTCCGTCCATGGGATTCTCCAAGCAAGAATACTGGAATGGATTGCCATTTCCTTCTCCAGGGGATATTCCCAACCCAGGGATCAAACCCGGGTATCCCGCATTGGAGGCAGATGCTTTAACCTCATTTGAAGGCATAGAAGATAAGAAAAATGGTGAAATCAAATTCTTGGGTGACTTTAACCACAGGGTATCATCAAGTTGTCAGTTGCTGCCTGATAGCAAGTGGAATGAGTTTCTTTGTCTATTTAGTCTCTGTAACAGCAGCTGAATTTTAACTTCGAATAATAATTTTAAATCAACTGTACTCTAAATTCATTTTTTATCAAGAATTTGAAGTCTCTGACATTTTAAGTTTAATAATTTGTGTTTCATCTCAAAAGAGTTGAAAATAATATGCCTCCATAAAGACACAAGTGGAAAGTAGTATTGTCCAGAGGCAACCCCCCACCTTCTCCAAAGACCAGAATCTACCCCGGTTTTCTCTCAGCCTTCAGTGGTTTTCCATGAGCCTCGCTCTTACATTCCCCTTGCCAGAAGTACCCCCTCCCTTCCACCACCTCCCCACCTGGTGAAATTCTTCATACCCTTATAAACCCAAGTTAAATCCTATCTTTAATCTATAATTCCCCTCCTCACCCCCACAGAAGGGAATTAAAACTCCTCTATGCTCTTCAGTTTTACTATCTATCACATGTTCAGCTGTACATTCCGTTGTTATTGTAAGTTAACTTGCGAAGGATCTGTAAGTTGATGCTACTGGGACTTGAACTCCCCAGCAGTTAATACAGTGTTGTATTCTGAAAGTTTCTCATCATCACCCTGTCTGCTGTCGCTAGCACAGTTCCTGCGCTGAGGAAAGATTTTCAGCTCATGAGCTGTTCCTTGCAGTGGTTTTCCTGGATAAAACTGGTAGTTGGGGAAGTATGCCACATTTGTCCTTGGTACCTCTGTTTGCATCCAGCATCTGACCTCCCTTCTTGCTCCCCCTCCACAGTCACTTCCAACTTAAAATGAATTTATTGTTTTTAAAATATTTATTTATTCCTTTGGTTGCGTCAGGTCTTAGTTGCCGGCAAGGGGGATTTTCACTGCATCATCTTTCTGTTTGGCCTATGGACTCATTGTCTAGATGTGGCCTGCAGGCTCCAGAGCACTCAGGCCTAGTAGTTGCTGCGCACGGGCTCAGTTGCTCTGAGGCTTGTGGGATCTTAGTTCCCTTACCAGGGATCAAACCCACGTCCCCTGGATTTCAAGACAGTTTCTTAACCTCTAGGCCACAAGGGAATTCCCTTAAAGTGTATTTAAGGCCCTGGAGTACTTTATTCAGGGTATTAGAAGTGTGACCCTTATCCTGAACTTGAATCGCTTTGCCCAATGCCAAGCAGTTCTGCTGGTGAGAGAGTGGTTTTGGGGAATGAAATCCTTAGCTCCAGATATGTAGTCACTACTGTCTCTTCTCCCTGAGAATTAGACTAGCTTCATTTGTTTGAAAGAGGGCATTCATACTGCCTTTGGGGTTAAACTTGCAAAATATTTTCAAGGTATTGACATGGAATGTAGTTCTGGAACAAATTAGCCCTGTGTTTTAATCTGTATAGAGCCGAACCACTGGGGATCATATTTGAGCTGTGTATGAGGGCAATGAGATCCTTTTGAGTCCATCATTGCAAGGTCCATCAGACCTTGAACTAGGACAGAAAGGACTGGGGATTAAACTTTCGAGAGGATGACTCTCTGGGTATCTATCTGCTGAGGGATAACTTGAGAGTTCACATTGGAGGCTTGAGCAAAGCTCACAGGTAGTGGATGAGACTGACTACAAGAAGCTGGTCACTGAGGTGTCGCTGAGGTATTTTATGTGTGCGTGCTAAGTCGCTTCAGTCGTGTCTGACTCTTTACAACCCTAGGCACTGTAGCCTACCAGGCTTCTCTGTCCATGGGATTTTCCAGGCAAGAATTCTTCCCAACCCAGAGATCAAACCCATGTCACTGGTGTCTCCTGCAGGAATCAAATCCACCACCCTTGCACCTTCACATTGACAAGTGATTTCTTTACCACTAGCCCCACCTGGGAAGCCCCAGTAAAGCTATTAAAGTGGAATGGTGTTTGCTTTGTTGAAAGTGCCAAATTAGTTTGTTGTTTTTTTTTTATTCTTTGGAGCTGGGGTTCTTAATCTAGAGACCTCTTATCTCTTTAAAACTTCAGAAATTATGAGAAAAAATTATATACCTATGCCATACCTTTAATGGAACTTTCCTGAAACCTAAAAAAGGTTAAAAAATACTATTTCAACATATGAAAGGTAGTATTTCTTATAGTATGGACCAGAGTAATAGACTTTATCTAAACATCACCTGGACTAGGCTGAGTATTCAGCCAGTCAATTCAGTCATTCAGTCGTTTCCGACTTGTTGCAATCCCATGGACTGCAGCACGCCAGGCTTCCCTGCCCATCACCAACCCCTGGAGCTTAAACTCATGTCTGTCAAGTCGGTGATGCCATCCAGCCATCTCATCCTCTGTCGTCCCCTTCTCTTCCTGCCTTCAATCTTTCCAGCATCAGGATCTTTTCCGTTGAGTCAGTTCTTCGTATCAGGTGTCCAAAGTATTGGAGTTTCAGCTTCAGCATCAGTCGTTCCAATGAATATTCAGGACTGATTTCCTGTAGGATTGACTGGTTTGATCTCCCTGCAGTCCAAGGGACTCTCAAGAGTCCTTTCCAACAGCACAGTTCAAAAGCGTCAATTATTCAATGAAGGCTGGATATTACATTTACCATATTGTCCAATTGTTTGTTTACTGAATTCTTTTAATTGGGTAATAGAATTAAATTTGAAAACTACTATCTAAATGTCCTACCGCTTTTTGGCAATAGCCAGGCAGTAGCCTTTTAATATACTTTCTGTACTTTTATGAGGCAAAAGTGAAGGAATTGGAGTGGTTAGTTGGGTTGAAAGAATGATTTGTTTTTAAAAGAATGAAAGAGCACAAATAAAATTAATCTCTAAGAATAAATTATTTGGAACTTGAGCAAGTCATGGGGAACAAGTGTTACTTCAGTTATGTGGTTTTTCTAAATTTGTAATCAAATGTTACTGCTAGTCATAGAAAGATAAAGGAAGGAGTGAAATTAAACAATAGACCTAAATATTCACAAACCTAAATTACCTTGGTAAAATGAATCTAGAAGGAAGACACATACTGATATAAAGGGATTTTATCTTAATTAAGGAAAAGATTTAAGAGAAGCGCACAAGGCAATATCTTATAAAACAAAAATATATCAAAGATACTTACGCTTGAGGAAATGAAAATGCTAAGTGTTTAATAACCTCTAAGCTAGTGATACAGTGACTCTTCATTTATCCAAAATTCAGTATGTGGCAGCATCATGTATATGGAAAAGACCTATAAACTAAGTAATGAAAAACCACTGTCCTTGCAGAACCAAGGGTAAAACTGTATTAACCCTATAGTGCGTTGTCTGAACTCTTGTCCTCAGATAACTCTTTTAATAACTTTCTCCCCAGACTCTCAAAACTGCCAATAAATGCTGGGTAATCTAGGACAAGTTGGATGACTTCCACTAAAGTTTTTCTTTTTTTTAGTTGACTATCAGCTCTTAACTAAATTAATCTGTGATCTCTTTTCAGAAATGAAATTCTGTAGTAATCCCCAAATGGAAAATGGGATTCCTAACCGTTCCCTCTCTTTGAAAGTCATTGTATTTACCAATCGTTTAATTTATCACTGTTTTACGGACCAGTGATCAACACGAAATTAATTCAGTCTCAGTGAGCATCAACCTGGGAGCAAATAAGAATTGCAGTAGTTAGACTGAGAGCCGTGTTTCTTCAGGTCACCAGTGCCTTCCCTCTGCCACATTAGGCAGTGCCAAAGAGGAATCTCATGGTTGAAATCTTATTTCAAACAGCAGAGGAATAAGGGCTTTACCATATGCATGTTATATGACTAGCATATATATTGTATTCCTTCTTCATCCCTAACAGAGAACTATGAAGAAAAGGAAACAGAAGCACAATAGAAAAAGACATTAGATATGCTGCAGGGAGAGGCAGCAGAAAGTATTTCTGGAAACGTTCTGTATCTGCTAGTTATATATTAGCCTCATTTGTGAATGCTTGTAAGTTTTTTTTAATGAAACAATTTGTCAATAATTTTTCATTTATAATATGAATTAATTTCAAGAACATAATACATACCTTCTAGTATCAAATATATATGTATGTGATGATGCAGGAGTGTAAAATGAATCAAACTGTTTTGAAAGAGTTCACAGTTTAATGGGAAGACATCCCCCATAAGAACAAGCAGTGGTGAATACTCTAAAAGCATGACAAGGACGTGGGGGCAGGGCCAGCTTCATGGGCACGCCACCCTGCAGTTTATGACAGAGCCCATGTTAGAAGGGCCCAGCCTTGGTCTAATGTTATGCTGTTGCCATCTTGAGATTATTAACAATTTTTTTTAAGTTAGTAAAATACACATAACATTTACCATCATAACCTCTTTTTAGTGTGTTAAGTGAATGTTAAATTGTGCAGATATATGAATATTCAGAAATTTTTAATTATTTTATTCAATAAAATAAGGAAATATTGGTTATGGAAAAGAACATTGCTTTAAATAAACATTGAGTTCAGTAATGTTTCAGTACATTCACATTGTTATGCAACCATCATTCATCTCCTGACCTCTTTTCATCTTGCAGACCTGAAACTCTGCACGAAATAAATAACAACTCCCCATCTCTCCCTCCCCCCAGCACCTGGCAACCACCATTCTACTTTCTCTCTCTGCAGCAGGTACCTCAAATGAGCTGAATCATGCAGTATTTGTCATTTTGTGACTGGCTTATTTCACTTAGCATAATGTCTGCAAGGCTCTGTTGTAACACATGTCAGGATATCCTTCCACCGTAAAGCCAAACAATACTTAACTGTACAAATATACCACACTGTGTTTATCCACTGATCCACTGATGAGTACTTGGCTTGATTCCACCTTTTGACTATTGTGAATAATGCTGTCCAAGCTTTGCCATTAAGTAGACTCTCAGTAGGGGCTAAAGGTAAAGAAGTCGCCTGACAGTGCCGGAGATGCAGGAGACGCAGGTTTGATCCTTGGGTTGAGAAGATCCTCTGGAGAAGGAAATAGCAATTTGGACACTCAATAAATGTTACTATCCTTTGTCTTTCTTTTTAGAAATAATCAGTTTCTCCCTTGCTACTCTGAGAGCTTCCTGATGGAAAAGAAAGTATCTTATCTTTTCTGGGCAATTACCAGCATAATTTATGGGCTGGTGATTTTTAAGTAAACCTACATTTTTAAAAAAATTAATGTTAAATTTTGAAAAATTTTTGAGGGATAGTTGATTTACAATATTGTGTTAGTTTCAGGTATATAGCAAAGTGTTTCAGTTATACACATAGACATATATATAGTTTTTCAGTTACTTTTCCATTATAGATTATTACAAGATATGGAATATAGTTGCTTGTTCTGTATAGTAAATCCTTGTTTGTCTGTTTTATATATAGTAATGTGTATCAATTAATCCCAAACTCCCAATTTATCTCTCCTCCTCCTCTTCCCCTTTGGTAACCATAAGATTGTTTTCTGTGTCTATGAGTCATTTCTGTTTTGTAAATGAATACATTTATATTACTTTTTAGATTCCAAATATAAGTGAAATCATATAATATTTGTCTTTGACTTTTTGGTTACTTCTAGATCCATCCATGTTGCTGCAAATGGCAATATTTCATTCTTTTTAATGGCTGAGTAATAGTCCATCACTTTATTTATATATCTATACACACACACACACACACACACACACCCCACATCTTCCTTATCCATTCATCTGTTGATGGACACTTAGATTGCTTCCATGTCTTGGCTAATGTAAATAGTGCTGCTATGAACATTAGGGTGCGTGTATCTTCTTTTTGAATTAAGAGTTTTCTCCAAATATATACCCAGGAGTGGGATTGCTGAATCCTACGGTAGCTCTGTTTTTGGTTTTTTGAGGTGCCTCCTTACTGTTTTCCATAGTGGCTGCACTAATTTGCATTCCTATCTCCAGGATAGAGGGATCCCTCTTCTCCACATGGCCTCCAGCATTTTCAAAAAATATTTGCTTATTTGACACGCTGGATCTTTGCTGTGTCATGTAGGATCTTTCATTGCAGCACGCTGATTCTCTAATTGTGACTTCCGGGCTCAGTAGTTGCAACCAGTGGACTCCAGAGCACGGAGACTTCAGTATTTGTGGCACACCAGGCTTAGTTGCTCTGCAGCATGTGGGATCTTAGTTCCTCAAGCAGGGATTAAACCCACGTCCCCTGCATTGCAAGGCAGATTCTTAACCAGTGGACCACCAGGGAAGCTCTTCCAACACTTAATATTTGTAGACTTTTTGATGATGTTCATTCTGACTGGTGTGAGGTGATACCTAATTACAGTTTTGATTTGCATTTCTCTAATAATTAGCGATGTTAAGCATCTTTTCATGTGCCTGTTGGCTATCTGTATGTCTTCTTTTGAGAAATGTCTAGGTCTTCAGGCCATTTTTGATTGGGTTATTTGTGTTTGTTTATATATATATATATATATATATATTGAGTTATGTGAGTTGTTTGTATATTTTGAAAGTTAAGCTCTGGTTGGTCACATCTTTTGCAAATATTTTCTCCCAGTCCATAGGCTGTCTTTTTGTTTTGGTTTATAGTTTTTTGTTTTGTTTTGTTTTGCTGTGCAAAAGCTTATAAGTTTGTGAAAATATTTTTAACAAAGTGTTTCTTATTTAGGACTCAGCAGCATTCTTCCCAGCTGGGGCTGCACTGCCCTCTCTTGCTCTTTCTCTCTCTTTCTCTCTCTCTCTCTCTCTCTCTCAGATTTTCCCTTGAATCTCCCTGTTTTGAAAGAGCTGCCTGATGAGGCACCATCACCCAGCACAGCAGTGAGTGGAGAAGCCCTGAGGGACAGGTTTTGCTGTCGCTTTAATGGCTCTATAGGCCCTACATAAGTCCCTATATCCTCTGAGCAGCCGCATGGCTTCTTGTCCAGAAAACAAGTGATTCTTGCTCTTCCCATTGCCCAGCCTGACAAGTGACACATTTGGCAGGAGCAGGCTGGATGGAGAGAGTTTTTGAAGGTACCATAGAGATTGATAGTGACAGATAGAGTAATAGATAGATAGAGATAGATAGTGGCATCACCGACTCAATGGACATGAGTGTGAGCATGCTCTGGGAGTTGGTGATGGACAGGAAAACCTGGCGTGCTGCAGTCCATGGGGTCACAAAGAGTTGGACACGACTGAGCGACTGAACTGAACTGAAATGATAGAGATAGAAGGTAGAAGGCTCAATTTCTGAGAGTGGGAAGGCCTCCAGTTGGTCCCCACCTCTGCAGGTGCTTTGTCACTGCTGTTTGCGCATGTCACCAAACACAATGGGCTGGGCGGGGGGAGTTGAGGGGCATCTTTCAAATGTCTTGTGGGCTATGATGGATGGCTGCTCAGCAGCTGTCATTTCCAACTCTTTGCGACCCTGTGAACTGTAGCCTGCCAGGCTCCTCTGGCCGTGGGATTTCTCAAGCCAGAATACTGGAGCAGGTTGCCGTTTCCTTCTCCAGGGGATTTTCCTGACCTAGGGATCAAACCCACATCTCTGACATCTCCTGCATTCTCAAGTGAATTCTTTACCACTGGGCCACCTGGATAGCATCTAGTCAAATATTACTGATCATGTTCTTCATCCCAAGAAGCTATCTGGTCCATCTCTGTTTTTGGAATGGCCTGCATTTAGACACTTTAGGGAAATGGTATTCTGCATTCCTTTGAAGACACCTAGAAAGTGAGATGTCTCTGTTTCCCACAGTTGTTCAGTCCATGTATAACCCATGGAGTAGCCACATCTCCAAGTGATGAACACAATAACAACAACATAAGTTGCTCAGTCATGTCCGACTCTTTGTGACCCCATGGACTGTAGCCCACCAGGCTCCTCTGTCCATGGGGATTCTCCAGGCAAGAATACTGGAGTGGGTTGCCATGCCCTCCTCCAGGGGATCTTCCCAACCCAGGGATCAAACCCAGGTCTCCCACATTGCAGGCAGATTCTTTACCATCTGAGCCAGCAGGGAAGCCCAAGTGATGAAACTGACATCAAATATGAGGACTGTCATCATGTTCAAGCACCATGGTTCCAAACTCCGACTTTTCCATGGTCAACACAATAGAGCATTACTGGGTTTGGTATATATATATATATATATATATACACATATATATATATGTATGTATATATATATATATTTTAAATCATGATATATTACAAAGTGGATGGGTCACAGGTTACCTCAAGGTCACTGTGTAGAAAGTTCTCTGAGAATTGAAATAGAAGATGAACCTTTACTGGTTTTGTTTTATAGAAATTATGCTAATATTAGCCTTGTGGGATAAAGATGGGCTGGGAAGAATGAACACCATGGCCCAGACTTGGGCACTTTAGTGAAAATACGTCTGCTGATGAGCACGCAGTCTTTTATGGAAGAGTCTTTCAGTGAAAACAAGATTTCAGCAGTCAGAGACTAGCAGGCTCAGCTCTAGGTATCCATTTCCCCCCCTAATACTAATTTAATTTATGAATTCTCTGATGCACTCACTTCTGAGTTGGGTAAAGCATTTTCTTGTTCTCTAAATAGAACAATGTTTTATGTACCTTAGGAGAAAAACTGCAGTTAGCATCTAATGCTTCCAAAGGATTTGAACAAGGCTTATCTTCCCTGGAAAGCAGTCTCTTTCCTGATTATTATACGCATTTTTTAGTATGAGTTCAGTAGCACCTGAAACCCTTAACAGTAAAGGTCACTTTAAAACTCAAAATATGTGTGGTATTCTTAAGTGCAACCTAGCTGTTTTAAAAATACAAACAATGTACAGCACTGCAAATGGTCTTAGCAAGGGGAGGGTGGGTGTGTGTGTGTTTACGGTGATGGAAAAGAAAATCTGGGATTTATTAGAAGCTAAGGTTTTTAATAAGTTCTGAAGTCACTGATGGTTGTAGCTGGCTGAGGTAGTTATCACTTGGTGCTGATGTTCCTGAGTTGGGACTATTGGGACCATTATAGTAGAGTAGCTAATCTTTTGTGGCCAGTACTGCTTGCCTGTGTTGATAAGTATGATTAACAACTTTAAAAGCCAAATACATTAGCAAATGCCTTATAGCTGCCAGGAATGCTCATGGCCACCCACGCATCACAGCAAAATGAGGAACCAGTTCAGGATCCAAGCACGCCTGAACCTCTTAGATAAGCAGGCCTCCAAGTTGGTTCTGAGCTTGGTTTTGATTGAATCATGTAGAGCGCTTATTAGAAAGCAATCAGATAATAGCAAAAAAGTGAGGGATGTGGTTTTGGTTTCCAAGGTTGTAAAAAGATGCTGCTCATGATAGTTTGTGGAGAAGGCAATGGCACCCCACTCCAGTACTCTTGCCTGGAAAATCCCATGGATGGAGGAGCCTGGTAGGCTGCAGTCCATGGGGTCGCGACGAGTCAGACACGACTGAGCGACTTCACTTTGACTTTTTACTTTCATGCATTGGAGAAGGAAATGGCAACCCACTCCAGTATTCTTGCCTGGAGAATCCCAGGAATGGGGTAGCCTGATGGGCTGCCGTCTATGGGGTCGCACAGAGTCAGACACAACTGAAGCGACTTAGCAGCAGCAGCAGCAGCATGATAGTTTCAGAATCTACTTAGGTCTGCTTTTGTTCTGAAATTTCAAAGTTAACTTTAAAAGAGCAATTTCATTGCATTATAATGCACATGCATTAAAAATTCCATAATCCAATTTTTGATGGTAACCCTGAATAAAAGTCAGAACTCTGGGCTGCATACAAATTGAGCAAGGCAATGACTGGTGACATACCCTTCAAAGCAGTGGAAGAAATCCAGTTTAGAAAGTGATCAGCCTGACCTGTCATGTGACTTGGGGGCTTTGTTCCTCCAAACTGGGCTCCCTGGTTGTTGGCATTAGCATCATAATTAAAGCGGGCTTCTGTGTTACACCCAGGAATTGTGGATTTCTCCACCTAGAATTAAAGATAACTCCGTTGAAAACGTAAACCAGCATAATAAGGTTAAGGGTTACTTAACAGTAGGAGTGAAAGGAAAAGACAGGCATGGAATTAGGGTAGACAATCCTGAAGCACGCTGGTGCCAGTTTCCAAGAGGCAAGTCCATTCTTGCGGAATCGTCCCGTGTACTATTTGTGAAGTTGGCGTCGCCCCAGCAGGTAGTTTATATTTTCTGCCCACCTGTTGACTTTCTCTGGTCTCAGCTGCTGGATGCCAGAACTCCACATACCTTCCTACCACATGAGTGCCAAAGTAGGTTCCATTCCTTGGCAACAGAAACCACAAGCCAGCTCTCCAGAGCCTCAGATTCTTCGGAAGATGCTGCCAAGATGAATATTCTTTTTTTTTTTTTTTCATGGCTTATATTCTTCTGAGCCCACAGTTGTGAACCCAATTATTCTCGCATGATTTTATTTTCTCCATTTTCAGTAGGACTTCTCAATGTACAGCTAACTTTTTATGACAAGCTTTGCCTCTATTACTCTTTTTTTTCCCCTCTGTGTAATATAAACCAGAAGTTTATAACGTTTGGAATTTTACAAGTATTGAAGTAGAAACCCTACATGTACAGTGGAGCATCACATAGATAAGTCAGTGCTGACATTTTTAAACTGTACCTGATGTGGAATTAAGTTCTTACCATTTGAATTCCATGCACAGCTGTCATTGCTCCCTCAGTTCATTCAGAGCCCTCCTGCTGCCTATGTGCGTCAGACTTTTCTTATGTCATCTTTTCAGATAAAGAAAGTTAAGAAAAAAATCAGTCAGTAATCCAAGTGGTCAAGCCAGTTACCTTGATTTACTTCAAACTGAGAATATATTATAGTAGGTTGCCTCTACCTGAAAACATAACAGGCTTCGCAGAGCTTTCTCATGTTAAACAATGTGTACTAAAAACAAAGAGAGAATTTGTAATTTTGTCATGAAAAGTGATTTTTTTACCAGGAAAAGAAAAG